>NC_061500.1:5792606-6141606 GCF_022539355.2 Hippoglossus stenolepis
TTTAGGCAGAAACTGGATATTTATTTAACAACTTGGTTTCATGTAATTTTACAAAATTGGATATATAAAAAAAAGAAAAGAAACAAATTCATTTCAGCAAATCCTTGACAATGACATTGTTTTAAGCAGCTAAATACTTTTAATATCCCTTTTAAAATAGTTATAAAGTTCTTTACAAGACAAACTCATAAAAGCCATTCAAAGATTTTGAATGTCAAACAATCATAAACATAAAGAGGCCAATTAAAAGACAGAGAGAAATAGAGCAATGTGAAATAATTAAAACGATGGCACTTTAACTGCACGATACAAAGCGTGCAATGTGTTCTTTTTGATTTTCATTTAACTTTTATGGTTAATTTTCATTTAACCAGGAGTAGCACTTTTAATTTGGGTTGCACTTGGGAGAATAATATAACAATAGAGGTTTTCTATCCTACTAGAAAGGCCTGGTCAAAACATAACAGATGCCAGAGAAAGTCAATTGTTCCATAATTGAATAAAAACAAATGTAATGATTTTTTAAAAAGAGTCAAAAGCCATTTCCTGAGCTTAAAAATCACATTTTGTCCAGACCTCCCTTTAATTCATGGTCTGTGTTCAATCCAATAAACGTCTGGATGAAGATAAAAACATGATCAATGTGACATTTAAAAGATCTAGTAGGTAAATATCTCTCAACAGCGTCTGTTATGTAAGTTCCTGGCCGAGCATATAGGACAAGTCTAAATATCTTACACAACAGCCGCATTTGGAATAAACCTTCTGTGCACAGCCACTTAGCAGCAGGAGAACACAGCGCTGGTTTCCTGTTTGTGTCGCATTCAAACCCCTCCCCTCCATTTCCTTTCCCCGGGGTTGGATTGTGCACCTGCACCTAAAGGCCAACACAAACACTTTCAGCCGAATTCATCAGGCGCACAACAACACATGTGGAGAAACAATACGGCTCCTGGGAGAAAACAGCTTTGTTTTCCACTGATCCTTGACAGTATGAATAGAGAGTCCAGATTCCTCAGTGTTTCTGTGTTTACATGTGGTCAGTGGGATGAATATAGATGTTGCTACATCCACCTTATTATGTAGAGGAATGAGAGGAATGTGAGCAGCTGCTGGACTCATTGTTAAAATGTAAAGATTCTGGGTCAAAGGGACAGACGGTAAAAGAAAAGCGCAGCAGAGACCGGACAAGACTTTATTCATATAAAGCAAAAACAATGGGATTTGATGAATGGTGCAGACGACAATATTTATGATACACAACAAGTGGCAATATAGGAAATGAGTTGTCACATATCTGCAATTTGAATAATATTTTTACAAAAACAAACCACACACACACACAAAAAACACAAATAATACCAGACACCCAACCCAAAGCAGTTTCTCCCACATGAGAATAAATGGAATAAGCTCATGCCACGTTTTTCTAAAGCTGGTGTCTTCCATTCTGGGTGAATACAAGAACCATATGAGTCTCACTGTAAACTCCAGAACAATAAAGATAAATATTCTTAAATCATTGGCCAACAAACACATTCATAGTTTAAACGCAACAATGATTTATTTGCATTTCAAAGAAGTGTACGTAAAAATGTAATGTACAGATGTTACAGATGGACCCGCTGTGTTGTTTACAAATGTTGAGATTATAAAGAGTTAACTTAGTTCAGTTGATGTTTTTTTTATATTCTGTGGTGCCCAAAACCAAAAGTTTACAACGTGCTAATTACTCAAAGAAAGAAAACATGGACATCTCCTGTTTATTTAGTTTGACCTTCTTGTGTGACCTTGTGTGTGCTTCAGGGTGTTTACACTACTAATGAGAACAGAAACAAGTTGTTGTGTAGGAGAATGAGTTTTGCTGTGTTTTGAAATGTCTAAAAAAAGCAGGATTCCTTTGACACACACACACACACACACACACACACACACACACACACACACACACACACACACACACACACACACACACACACACACACACACACACACACACACAGTGTACACACATTCCCTCCCTCCCAATTCCAGTGGCACATCTGCAGACAGTGTAGGAGTGGTTTACAGTAAAAACTGCCAGAGTTACGGTGAAATTACAGAAGTAAATCAAAACACTTGCAGACTGCGCTCGATCCCAGATGTATTTTACTTTTGTTTTTAGTAAGCGCGCGTGGGCAGCTCACATCCCACCTCAGACCTCTTTTGGGTTTAACGCTTTATTGGGAGGATTCGGAGGCAGCGGAGTGGGAGCCTCGTACAAATATAGAGTTGTAGGAGAAAAAAAACCCAGAGTGCCTACGTTGCGTCTTTAGAAACGATGAGTGTGTGCTTCACTGACTCCTTTTAAATATTTACCTTTCATGGGTCGTCAGCTTTAATTAGACAGTAAATAGGGTCATGAGAGGAGGGATGATTGAGACGAGGAGAGGCCTGGAGCAAGACACACGAACTGAGGGTGAACATCTTACACATACACACTGATATACATCTTTGATTTAAATTCAATTATACATTTTTTTGTGGCTACTTTGAACAAAAACAGAATGAAAAACTAAATAAAGAAGATAAAGCCAATGGGATGTGTCCATATCTGACTGCAAATCCAACAATTAATCCATATTATAGCATTTCTACTCTAATTTAATGTCCATCATACATTCCCCCTAGATCATCACACACACAAAAAACATATGCATAGCTTCCACATGTTCATTCACTTACATCATTTCTACCACAGGTTGTTTATTTCTGTAATTGACCTTTAAACTCAAAGTGGATCGTATGACACATGAGTCTGAGTCATGCAAAGCTAAATTATTACTTAGTAATATTACCAATACTATTGAAGAGACAAATACAACAAAGTTCTTCACAATAAATATTATATATGTGTAGTTTTAATCTGTGGTTTCACTGTGTTTTTTCTATTTCAGTAGAATCTTGGTTTATAATATTGATGTATAAATATTATTAAATGTTTAATCTATGTTTCAAACAGATACAGACCTTCAGTCTCATCAATGGATATTAATATCTTTAAAAACAAATCTGGTGTTTCTGCAGAGATCATTGTGGATTTTCACCCACACAAGATTGTGCAAGTTTCCAACGAAGTCGTGGTTGTGACGGCAACGTGTGAAATGTCCAGATGGAAAACACTGACGAGAAAATAAGAAGGTGTTGTTTGTAACATGTGTTTCCAGTTGTTAAAAAAAAAAAACAGAGTAAGGGCCAGAAAGGGAAGAAAAAGTTTCCTTTTCATAAAATAAAGTGACATGAACCTTTCTTCTTTGTTTAACTTTTCCTGTACAGATTGAAATAGCAGCTCCTATAAACACATAATATGAGACATAATGAAAACTGAGTGAAATCTGTTGTATATGTGTATGTGTATGAAAGACATGTTTTTGTTTTTGTGGAACTGCAAGATGGACTCCAGAGCAAGTGGCTTATCTCATCTTATCATATCTTATCATATCTTATCTTATCTTATCTTATCTTTTCTATCTTGGCCATCAGTATATTAAACTATACGTTTTTTGAAATTCTCTGTGCAGTGATTCATGTTTTTCATGGATTGTTGGAAGCAGGTTTGTAGTTTTTGGCAGAACATTTCGTCTGAGGGGGACAAGGTGCTTTATCTTTTCCCGGATACCCATCATATTTTATGAGCTCACTATATACACACGACTTCAACAATCTGAGATATGTGCATAAAATTGTCAAGCGCTTAGAATGTTTAGCTTCAGTCTCATATCAACTGTGGTATATAATGATGTGAAGCAGATGTAGGTCGATAGGAATGTAAAATGTGTGTCTGTGTGTGTGTGTGTGTGTGTGTGTGTGTGTGTGTTTGTTAGAAAGTGGTCATGCATGTGAAAGTGTGTGTTCACCTCTCATCCTCGGAGGATATCTGTGAGCGTGACACGGAAGTGGAGGGCACATCCAGGAAACAGGCCCTCTGTCCCACCATCATTCATCACCAGCCATCGCCACAGGAGCCCAGAGCAGGGTGGCAAAGGGTCAAACGAGGACGAAGAGGAGGACGAAGAGTATGAGGAGGAGTGGGTGTTGTTTTGGCTGCACTCAGAGAGCAGGCTCGTCCAAACACTTTCCCCAATCTTTGTAGTGTTGTTCCAAAAGCTATTTTTAAGCTCACACTTGAATTCTGTTTACTTCCTCTTTTAATTTGGGTTACATAACCAGGGGACAGCGCTGGTCCTCCTCCTGATGAACTGTGCAGTGTTGGAGGGGTGAAAACATTTTGCGCACCAAGAACAGTAAACAACAAAATACTGAAGATTATTGGGGACAGTTGTCGGGCGGCATAGTGGTGCAGTGGTTTTGCACTGATGCCTCACAGCATGAAGGTTGTATTAGACCATGTGATGTGCTGGTGGCCTGTCCAGAGCATTGACTGTAAATAAAGATGGACGACATGGCTGCTCCCCAAAAGTGAAGCCAAAGTGTCTTGATTGCCACCTGGTGGCCGGCTGCAGATTGGGCCACCTCCTCCATGTTAGTGGATTGGACACGGACCAAACCAAAACGCTAAAGTACAAGTCAAATAAAAATGTTCTCAAAGATGGTTTCTAACATTTTTTGAAGTTCTGATTTGCTAACTTTTCCCCAGTAAGTCGAATGCCTGAATCAACAGGATGTTTTATGTGGACATAATATTTATGTGGGTGTTGGACAATTATATTTCCCAACACCTGCATTTACCCTTTTGTTTCCCCCACGTAAAAAAGCCAAGAATAAACATGGTAAACAGCAAAGAAAGAAGCATTTTATATGCTTCAAAGGTTATCATACATCCACAGATGACCTGTCGGCGGGCCTGACTCATAATGGAGCCTCTGATCGTCAGTTTCTGTGTCATTACCCGTCACTGTGGGTGAAAACAATCTCCTATCTCCCATCTGAGCGTCGCCATAGGAACACATCCCTATAGGGTGATGAGTTTTAAAAGGAAGACGGATCACTTATAGGACTCAGAGGAGTGTGAGTGACTGAGGGAAACAATGAGCACATGAATGGGTTGAGGCCGTGGCTCCATGGACAAGTGACAATAAGGGTCCACCAGCGTGTGAGTCATGCACATGCAAGCGTCTTAAAAGCTGATCCGAGAAGCTTTGATGGCTCCTGCTGGGAAAAAAGGATGACGTGAATTTGTTCAAATCTGTCCAAGCGTCTTTTGTTTCTCGCGTCTCTGATGACAGATAGTGACAAATCTGTTTACTGTGCATCATTCAAACTGTGAGGACCAATGAGAGATTTCACCCGAATCCAGAAACATAAAAGACCTGACAGCTGTTGTTTGGCCGACGTATTCCCCTGCTGCAATCTTGTTTTTTCATAGTCCATGACCTTTGGGGTCTGTTTTCACCATCGAAGTGAAAAGCACAGATTATTCGGCACACATTGTCTCCAGACGGGGTCGGGGGGCTTCCAGTATCTGAGTCAGGCCTCTTACTGGAAGCCTGTGAGTCACCCTTCACTTCTTCCCCACCCAAATCCACCGGTCCTCCCTGATCCCCCCTTCATGCACCCCACATATCTACTATCCTCAGGCTTGTTTTCTCACTTCAGGTCTTCCATGCATGTAAAAACAAATCAAAGGGGACACGTAGTGCATGACGGGATTTCGCTCTTATGCAGCTGGATTTTTTTTCTTTCTTCCCTTGCTGAACTCTTTTATTTGACATTTCTCCAACGTACGGGGCGCATGCATTCCTCAGAGGAAAGAATGTCACTATAAAAGCGTCCCACCCCTTTACCCCAACCCATTATACCCCGTCCCCGTCCCCCTCCCCCGTTTCTCGGGCTCTCCCCCTTCTCCAGCCCTCTCCTTCCCGCACTGTAATGATCTCACCCAGCTGTCACTGTGTAATCCCACCCACACTCGTACACTACAGCGCCCGGGCCTGCTGCTGCTGCTGGTGCCGATGGTTGCTGACATCATTTGTTTAGTCCCTGTCACCATTTCCCTGAAATCTACAACACAGTGCCTGTCAGAAATGTCTGGACATCTTGGTTTAATCCTAAACACTGTGCACATTGTAAAAGAAAACTATTAAGACTTTATTTCTATTACTGTAGAAGGAGATTAACAGGTTTATATTGTGCCACCTGGACTGCAAAACATTTTTCAAGCTTCAGTAGCTTGTTGCTAACTTTGTCTAGTGTTTGGTGCTATGAAAGTAAGGTCAGAACTTAGCAGAGCTTAGCATTTGAAGCTTTTTTGCTATAATAGCTGCCGGCTGTTACCAAAAAATAATGCGATGAGAGCCGAGAGAGTCAATCAAAACAATAAAGCCGCGTCCCGCAAACCAGAACAAAGAGTCGAAAAGATGCTCGTAAAGTTTAAAGGACCTACAGAGCTCTCTGTGTGTCCATCACCACAAGTGAAAGCCTTTCACACACAAGTAGTTATCTGAACCGTTGTTGATATTGAATTGTGTTTATAGCCTAACTGGTGAATCGCAAACTGCACTGAACAACTAATGAACTGTAACTTAACTCATTGTAATTAAAAGTCAGTCTTCTACTACACAAAACTCTACAATATGTTACAGTTGATATTTATTAAATTTGTACCAACTGCTTATTCCACATTTTCCCCAACGTTGTCTACATTTAATTTACAACTATCTGCTTTAAGTGGGACATACAAATAAAGGTCAGCCACTTAAACTTATCAGCTCAAGCCTTACGTAGACAAAAGGACGTGTGTCTCTCGAGTGTATTTTTTCCGACCATCATGCATCTGGACAACGTGGGTGGACCTTTTCATTAAACAATTTGTGGCTGCAGTTTGGTTCCTGCACGATGTTCCCATCCATTATTACATTCTCTCCTGTTAAGACAATTAAGTAATCAAACGACAGTGCATGGCTAGTGCTCTGTTTCGTTACGCTTCGTTTTCATGCTACCATACGATGATTGGAATGGTGTGATGTGTTTAAGAAAACATGATCTCTCTCTTCAACAGTTTGTCCTCATTTGAAGATTTCAAGACATGAGAAACATCCCATCAAGATGGTTTATATGGTGGAACATTGGTGCCAATTTTACTGTGGAACGAATTCATGAGAACGAGAAAATATAACAAATACTTCGGGCCATAGTGGGCAGGATAGTTAATGCTGGACACCAGTTGAGCTAAATCTTAGGATTGAAATCATTTCATATGCCTGAAGTCATCCTCAACTCTCTGGATGTCAAGGAGTCAATCGAAGGTCCGTCATCGAGTGCCGCCGTGGTCGAGTACCACCGGAAGCAGGGGTATATTATGTATATGCAAATGCATGTGCGTGGCGTACTTTAATTCCTGTGCATTTGTCGTCCACGCAGCCGGAAGCTGAGCGCTCGGGTGCTTGGTGTAGGAGTCGGGTTATTGAAATGAGAAAACCCTGCAGCCTGAAAGACTCAGAGATCAGCTATTCTCGCCCCAATGCTGATGTGTCAGAATGTAAGAGGCGTCAGTGAGCAAAAAGAGGAGCGCCGCCCACAGGCTCAGGGCCCGGTTGTACTGTAAGTGTAACGCTGTGTTTATGTAATTGGATGTTTACGCAATGAAAAGGACAGGACTGGGCTGAGGTGGATGGCAGCAGTGCAGTGGTACTTGAAGGGTGGGTATGGTGTACACCCACCTTGATTTAATTACCATATTTAAGAGGAGATTAGACTGATGGATGGAGTTAGGTATATAAATGTAGAGCATATTCTAAATATTTAGAAAAAGAGATTTAGAAAATAGAAGGTGTGTGTTTATACACAGACAAGGTAAAAAAAACAACAGTCTGTTTTAATCCTGCTGGCGCCTAAAAAAAACACTGAAACAGACGACCTCACTGTAAATATTCCTATTGTTGCATTAAAACCTTTTGATAATCCTCGTGTTTTCACTTCAATTTAAGGATAACCTTGTGTTATGGGAAGAGGACCTGTTAAATCCTTTTAAAGTCCTTTCGGATATCAAGAAAATCCTGAGAAGACTTGTTTTGTTTCTAATTCCTGGAAAAAAGTTTATTCAACAACGTGCAATTAATGCATTTCCTGCAAATAAAGAAAATCTCAGTAAATTACTATTTTAAATAGTGTACACATCAGAGTCTAAATCTGTGTTAATAGATTTACTCAAAATCAGGATCATTAGCAGATCTAGTTTCCTCATGAATGGCTACAAACAAGTATATTTACCTGGTCAACAGTTTGTATTTTAACTTTTTGTGCATTAATCCTTGTAGAATTTATATAAAGATGGACGATGCATCACCATTTCCTCCCACTATAAAGAAATGGAGCCAAAATATCCTGGACACGAACGCTGCCATCTTGAGGCGAAGACATCATTTGGAGTCTACACAATTTATCGTACACATAGTACTGTCCAAATACTTACATGTTCACCTTTACAAATTAAAGGTTCAGTGTGTAGAATTTAGTGACATCTAGTGGTGAAGTTGCACGTTGCAGCTGAACACCTCTCACCTCACCCTCCCCTTCCGAACATGTAAGAGAACCTGTGTTAGCCTTCAGTTGCGATAAAATCTTAAAAGATTTTCAGTCCAGTTCGGGCTACTGTAAAAAACATGGTGGCCTCCGTAGAGAGGACCCGCTCCCAATGTGAATATAAAGTATTTAAATATAAATGGTTCATTCTGGTGTAAAGAAAACAACAATTCGTACAATTTAGATGAAACACCAATAGATCGCTTTCACCTAAATCTTACACACTGGACCTTTAATAAAGTGATAATATGTCAGATATGATTTAGGTTTTGTTGTGGAGCTTTTAAACCAACAAGATGTTCAGGGAATTACCCAAATTGGAGCAAATTTCAAGGCAGGGAGGAAAAAAGTGAATTCCAAGAAGCAGTAATGAATGTTTGTGATATTGAGTGATATATAAATATATATATGTGTATAATTTAAATCATTATTCTGGCCTTAAATCATCAAACACACAGAAACACCCTTTACCACAGGTCAGGGGCTGCGGTTTAAAAATAAAAAAAAAAACGAACAAGAAGAAAAGAGAACTCTCGCCAGCCAATCAGAGCCGCCGACCATTTCGATTTTCCGACTCCTCCGCCGCGATTGGCCGCAGCCCCCTCCCCCGGAGGCGCCCGCCCCCCGCGCTGCGATTGGTGGGTTTTCCCGGCTGTGCGCGAGTCATTTGAATACGTCTCTCGCTTTGTGGCTCGCTCACTTCAAATCGTCTCCAACATGAAGGAGAGGAGACGAACAATGGAGCTGAGCGCAGCGCGGACACACTGACGCGCGTCTGCGTGTTTTCTTATTCTCACTGAGCAGCGTCGTTCTGCAGCGGAGACAAAACTCCAGCCACCGGAAATATCACACCTTTGGAGAAAGCAGTTGTTTTTTTTAGTGTTTGTTTCTGTTCTGTGCATTTTGGATCCTGAGCTGCATCACATCGGAGGTGAGTTCATCGTGGTGTGGATCAGTGTTGAGCTGAGATCATGCTTCATGGTCAGAGAATAAGTTTTTAACTGGGTAGGAATATGTTATGTAACTGCAGATGTGTAATGAGGTCATAACAATAAACTTTACAAAACTCAAAATCATCATTTAAGATTCTTTCTGATTAAGCTTTTGCACATTCAATTTCTCTAAGTGCTACTTTAAAGTCATTCAATCGCATGAAATCATAATAATAAACTTCGGAGAACTCTAAATATGTTGATTTCATATAATCTTGGTGTTTAGATTCTTTATAATCAAGCTTTTGCACATTCAATCTCTTTAAATGTTATTTTAAACTCATTCAATCACATGCAGTCATTATAAAAAACTGTACAGAACTCAAAATGTTGCTTATTCCATATAATCTAGGTGTTTAGATTCATTATAATCAAGATTTTGCTAACTTAATCTCCTAAAATGCAATTTTAAAGTCATTAACTCACATTAAGTCATGATAATAAACTGTACACAACTCAGAATTATGTTTATTCCATATAATATAGGTGTTTAGATTCTTTATAATCAAGCTTTTGAACGTTTAATCTATTTAAATGCCATTTTAAAGTCATTCAATCGCATTAAGTCATGATAATAAACTGTACAGAACTCAAAATGATGTTTATTTCGTTTTCATTTAAGTGCTAAGATTCCCTTTAATTAAGCTTTTGCACACTTGATCTCTTAAAATGCTATTTTAACATCATTAAATCACATGAAGTCATTATAAAACATGTACAGAATTCAAAATGCTGTTTATTCATATAATTTTAGCTGTTTAGATTCTTCATAATTAAGCTTTTGCACACTTCATTTGTTTTAATGCTATTTCAAAGTCATTGAACTCAAACGCTCGTGTTCCTTCTTTGACAAGCCGATGCAAAAAATATCCTCCTTCTGTCCCTCCTGTCTTTTTTATCTTTCCACATGGCAACATTTGTTGTTGTTATTGTTTACCACCCATGTGAGTTATAATTAGTCTGGCTGTCATCCACAAACACACATGACTCACCAGCACCTGCGATGGGACTGTGGTTTGCACAGCATGGCTTTCTCACAGTCAGCTTTTACTTTTTACTGGGTTCTGACTCAGTTTGGAGACTCATAATGTAGACCAGGCATGGTGTGTGTAAGAGAGTGAGTGTGTGTACGAGTGTGTGTGTGTATGAGAGAGAATAACAGATTGTGTGTGTGTGTGTCTGTAGGGGAAAGAAAAAAGAATGAGAGACATTCTGTGTGTACTTCTGCCCAAACAGGCTTTGAAAGAAAAAAGCTTGAATCATCTCTTTGTTTGTCCACCTTCTCTTTCCTCCTCTCTTTTAAAAATAAACCTGCTTCCCTCAACTTGCTGGAATACACGCCCCAGTTCGCCTCACTAGTCAGGCTCCTTGAATTAAAGTCAAATTAAATGGTTAAACTCATTTAATAATTAACACAAAACGCAGTCGGGGAAGGCACAAGCAGCGTTTGGGGATGTGAGCTGCTCTGAAAACATTCAAATCCACTTGTTCTATGGCTCAAATCTACTTATTCCAGCTTAATTTTCAGTATGAATGGAACTGTGTGACATACAGATGTGAGATCTGTGGGTTTATAGATATAAAAATGTGTGTGTGGGCGAAAGAGAGAGGGAGAGAAAAGCCCCTGCACAAGCTTAGGTTTATTATATCCCCACAGCAGAGGAGATAATTTGTCTTTATCCTTTCTGTCTCTAGGTTAATACTGTACTAGCCTACCAGATCATAGCAGGGACAGGTGTGTGTGTCTGTGTGTGTCTGTATGTGTCTGTGTGTGTCTGTGTGTGTGTTTCTACTCGTTTTAGTTACCTCTTCAGTATCTTTTCCGGCATAAACACTGACCTTTTCAGAACCAGTCGACCTCATGGGGACCAAAACCTGCTCCTAATAAGTCAAAATGTCATTTCTGAGGTTAAGGTTACGTGTAATGTGTCTGTGTGTGTCTGTGTGTGTGTGTGTGTGTGTGCCTCTCTGCACTTACAACCCTGCTTTTGTAAAGCCTGCACTCACACTTGAATGCTGTGTGTGTGTGTGTGTGTGTGTGTGTGTGTGTGTGTGTGTGTGTGTGTGTGTGTGTGTGTGTGTGTGTGTGTGTGTGTGTGTGTGTGTGTGTGTGTGTGAGTGTGGGTGTGTGTGTGTGTGTGTGTTTGTGTGGGGTGGGGAGAACCGGCAGTGGATGTGAATTGTATCCTCATATCTCTCCCCTCCATCTGAGTCAGGTGTTTGTCTGTATCCGGCTCTGTTTGCCCGTTTATCAGATTGAGGTGCAGGTGCAGTTTATTTTCTTTTTTTACGCTGGTCATCGGGCCCCCGGGGGCGTCTGGTGTCTGGCCTTATCTGACCCGTACGCTTACTCGAGCGCGACCGCGGAGCAGTTCACTGGAGCCCTGTGATGTCTCCTCGCACTTTGGTGTGGGTCGGTTTGATCAGGTGATGGCGACGCTTGAAGTCTGGTGATTCCTGTTGCCGAGAGGATGAGAACTGTGGAGTGCAGTTTGGGAAGAAAAAGCAAAGCGGGAAAGTGCAGGAAAACGATCTCACAACATTGTGGATTATGGGTGTAACATGGTGGAAGGAGCTTTTGCATGCTTGGACAGCCAAGTAGAACAAAATAACATCTGGACTGATGCTCGTTTTCGGCTGTTTATTCATACATATATAACCAGTATGAACACAACAGAAGAAGATGCGTCCGATGTCAGATTTGTCGGCTGGTTTCTGCTTAAAAAATGAAAAGAAAGGAAAAACCAAACATAAGCACATCCTGGCTTAGACATCTGAAGTATTTTACATCCTTCTCATGTCCCTGATTTTGTACATAAACATTCTTTACACCGGAATTTTCTTGCACGGACCATTTACAGAGATCTTGATCGGATTCTCTGGCAGATTCAGGGACAGCATGGAAAAGGGCCCAGAAACGACAGAGGGTTAATGCAGAGGGGAGGGCAGCGTGACATTTCCTCTTAGAAGAGCAGGGGTGGGTCTTTTGACTTTTCCTCAGCATGGATTTGTATTTGGAACTGCATCAAAAAGCTTTTCTGTGAGCACTGGGTAATGCAGGTGCATTTGGGTTGCAGCTTGTTTCCAGTTCGCTAATTCTGTGACTGTTTACGTAGCGGTTCTTTATTCAAAATTAGGGATTTGCTGTATTTTCACAATTTTCTTTACTGTTTTCAGATATTTGAGGGAGAGTCTCATAGTTTTATTCTAAGCAAGAGTCCAATGAAAATATTGTTAGTGCTTTGGAGGGCCTTGCTTTTTAATAAAAAGGAAATGTGATAAAGTGAAGATAAAAGTAAGCGAGCTGTGCGGTTGCTCTCTTTAAAGAGTTCACTTCTGTACGTGTAAGACTGTTTAATTTGGAGCGTCGACAAAACCACGAGTAAGTGATACGAGCACAGCCCGGACTTTAACCTCGTATATTATCAGGAATAAGTCTCCCACTCGCACGCTTCTCTTACTGACACTCCTTACCTGCTGGATCTTATTAGTGTCAAAGTGCGTCAGGTATAAAGATAGCACGGAATTGCATTGGCCTTTTAATGACTCTGAAATAGTTTTACAGGTGCAGGTTGTTCCTGATGAGTTTTTATCTGACACCACGTGTTCGCTCTGTGCTAAATTACACTCTGAACATTGCACCAGTGGCCTCCTCGTTGTTTGTGGCACGTATTTGGAGCCTCGTTGGAACTGGTTCAAGTTTCATCTGAGCGAATATCTTCAAGACACATCAGTCAAACAACATCCTAAGTGCTTCACAGCTACTTCAGATGACAACACTGAAATATGCTCTAAACACTCCCTGCTTTAAGTCTTCAAATTTGTTTAGACGACACAGAAAAGGAAGCTTTGCCAACAAATCTTCTCTTGTTGCTCTCGGCTCCTGCTGTAGTGAACCATCGGGGGGTTTCAGCACCGGCTATTGTTTGTCCGGCGGTTAGTACGTAGATGCTTGCTGGGCTCAAACAGGACAATTAAGAAGGACTGTGTGATTGCACTGTACTTGCTGTACTACTTTTTACTGCATGTAGCGTAAAGTCTAATGTGGCAGCTGCAGTCCTTGAGCCGTGTGCAGTAACTTCTGCTTGTGTCAATATGTGAGTTTCGACGTATGTATGCTCCTTTTTTCCAAAGACGTTCGCTGCACTTGTAAAGAAGTCAAAACAAAAAAAGGACAGATTCATGACGCCGCGCTGACGCTCGAGGTATAATGAGAGCTCACACCTCACAGGACCAAACGAGAATGTCTGCATTTCTGGTTTGACTGATGTGAAAATGATCCCGGCCCTCGGTTCACGCGGAGTCAGGGCGTCACACGGCCCGACGGTGGAAAAAAGCGAGTGTGTGAAAGCTGCTGTGTGTGTCTGATCTGCTGTGATCTGCTCTGATCTCTTCCTGGGGGTCTTTGTGCGGTTGTTAATGCCATGACAGGATAGATAATACCTCTATTGTTGAAGACCTCCCCCTCGCTCCCACCCCCCTCCTGTTGTAACTAGCCTCAGAAAGGCTCGGTGCACCTTTAACAACCACATTGTGCGATTCAGAGAAATAGTCTAAAGTCGTAGCCTTAAGGTTGAAAAGATTTCGGCTGTTTTTCTCAGCTCCGGAACGAGGTTAGTCTTCTGGAAACCTGCAGGGATCCGAGAGGGGGGCAACTGCAAAACGAATGGATGAACACCAGCGCTGCCCACAATTAATTTATTCTTGTCGGATTGAGAATAAAAAAAAAAGCCTGTAAAGGAGCATTCAAATTTTCATTATGCACTAAAACAAAGGCTGCATTCATATGCAGTCGGACAAAACTGTCACCTCTGAAAACTCTAGACTGCATCGTCTGTTTGACGCGGTTTGGACAAAACCCACTGGTTTACACCCCATGATATTTGCCTGCAGCTCCATTAGCCTCAACCTCTTGATGAACCCGGCTGTGACATGTAGGACTAACACACACACTTCAGTCTGTGCCTTCGGTTAACACGGGAGAACACTGTCTGTTGTGTTGCATTGACACTGATGTAGCGTCAAGGGGAAAGTGTGCATTGTTCCCTTATTGTTTTAAAAAGTTCAAACCCTTGCACACGTGAAACTTTATCCGTGTGGTTTATGTCGCTGCAAACGTAAAAACAAAACCGTACACTTCTCTTCCTCTTCCTGTGTTTTTCCGATCGCCACATCAAACCTCTCCACGGGGCTCCGATCGTCAAAGTTTACAAACAAGAGAATGTAAACAATGCGTTCAATATGAAATTATGCTCCCAACGTCATCATTAAGCCGCCCGCAGAGAGTCCAACCTATGATTTTAGAAAGAGTACAATTTCAGTGGTGCGGCTTGGAAAAACCACAGCTATCCTTAAGGGTCAACTTTTCAGGAAGTGCAGTCTGGAAAAAAACCGAGGCTGGGTTTTGTATTTCTAGACGTGTTTTCCTCTTGTGAAAGGTCACCTCAGACTGCAAACACAGGCAAAACAGAGTCGACCCAAACTGGGGGGGGGGATATCGCTTAGTAGATCCTTATCTGGACTTGACCACCAGAGCTGCGCTTTTACCAGATTACGTATCGTAAACTCTAGGAAGCTAAAGCCACTGTAATCTTTTTTTCTTTTTAACCGAGTTAGAGGCAGAGCAGCAGGCTGAGATCACGGAGTTCAGAAGACGGGCGGGCACTGGACTGGCTTACACTGGCACCACGCCATGTGCTGTGGTGTGCAAGGGTGTACGAGTGTGTCGCTCAAACCATCATTTGTGTGTGTGTGTGTGTGTGTGTGTGTGTGTGTGTGTGTGTGTGTGTGTGTGTGTGTGTGTGTGTGTGTGTGTGTGTGTGTGTGTGTGTGTGTGTGTGTGTGTGTGTGTGTGTGTGTGTGTGTGTGTGTGTGTGTGTGTGTGTGTATTTGGATTATACCTTCATGGGGCACGGCGCCATGGTGGACAAGGGTGTGTGTGTGTAAGATGTTGGCTCAGGCAGACACTCCTCTGTTGGTGCTGTGATGGACAAACAAAAGTCTGCCGGATTCCTGCAGGGTTTTGTTTTCTGGCACAGTGTAACGTGCATGTGCATACGTCGCTGTGTGGGGCATGTGCATGTGCGTGTGTGTGGCTAGATTTACACTGGCATGTGGTTGCAAGGCAGACAACAGTAGCAGGATAACGATGGCTCCAGAGTTAAAGCACGCCTTGCTGGGGCTCTGGGATCAGCTTACCAACCTCAGATCCAATTATCTTAACCATTAAGACAAAGAATCATTGCCGTCCTGAGATCATCCATCTGTCGGCCTTGTTGTTTTTTCCCCCCCCACCTCCTCCTCGCAGCCGTTTCCAACAAGTTCGCTTCAAGAATGTGGCAAAAGATGCAATAAAGCAGAACACGGTGGAAAAATGAAATCCACCAGTGAATAACTTTTTTTGGGGCGGAGAAAGTGAATTTCACGGAGGTATGTTACAACAGATCAAAACCAAAACAGTAAACATAGGAGGGGTAACATTATGTGATTAAGTGCGGTTATTTTCGCAGACATCTTTTAAGTCTCTGCTTTGCGTGATGGAGGGCGGAGCGGCCTGAGTCACACGCACACTACACTACAAACACAGTAGTAAAACTGTTTAGACATCTCTACTCAGGATTGTTTTGATCAACAACAGTTAAAGTGCAGCAGAGTGATTTGCAATGATATGCAAACACAGTGAGTCAGCAGTCGCTCATTCAACAGCAGTGAATATTGAAGTCAGAATTCCTAATGTAAAGGAAAAAGTGTCATTTTCAACCAGAAAACAGGACGTTTCACTGTTGTTGCACCATAATTAAAGCTAATAGTGATATCCTGTCATTTATCATGATTATTTGCTGGTTTTCACCATATTCATCGTGTGGATTTGCATCTTTTTAAGTATAAATTCAATACATTTGGGTTTTGGACTTTATTGAATACTTTATTGATTAATTATTCACAAAACCATCATCAAATAATTGATCAGAAAGGTGATTATACCTACTCTGAGACCTTGTGAACTTGTTAATTCTTCTTCTCCTCCCTCTTCTTCATCTTCTTCTTCTTAGGCTTTGTTTTCTTCTTATTGGACTTCTTCACCTTATTTGTCATCTTCTTCTTCTCCTCCTTCTCCCTCTGCTTCTCCTCCTTCTCCTCCTTCTCCTCCTTCTCCTTCTCTTGCTGCATTTGATCAGTGGTTTATAACTTGTGGGCCGACACCACCTGAACAGCAGTTACGAGAGGAATCAGAGGGTCCAAGACTAAGAAATGATGGGATAGACGATCACAAAACAGGAAACAAAAACCAAAAATATGTTCTGCTTCACAAATTTACGATATATTTTTAAGACTTTTTATGAAATATTAAAATACTCATCTTAGGGACACTTGACTTTTGTACTTTTTGGATTAATATTTATGCCATGATTGCTATATATAGTTTCTCAGAATCATGATATAAAATAACCTCGTCCCCCTTGTATCTTTTCTGCAGCTCATCATGCCTCCCACAACTCCGTATGCGGGTAAGTTCAGCTCTTGTGCGCTGTACAGCAACAACAACAACCACCCGCAGCCTCACAGCCCGTACCGCAACGGCACCACCTCCAAACCCGCAAAGGAAAACATCTACAACAGCGCCTATTCGGGCTCAGAAAACCCCTACGACATCCCCCAGCCCCACGGTTGCTACCGCAGCTCCTCCGTCTCCTCCGTGACGGCAAAGGAGCATCATTACAGCAGCAACTACGCGGTTTCGGAGAACCCGTACTCCCCGCCGCAGCCTCGCAGCCCTCGGCAGCACAGCAGCTCCTGTCCGGGCCGCGCATACCGCCACACCACCACCAGCACTAGCAGTGGCAGTGGCAGCGGCAGCGGCGGCAGCAGCAGCGAGCAGTCCTGTCGGAACAACAACAACGTCGCTGCAGGGAAAGCCAGACTTTACGGACATGGCATCACCGCTAGCTATGGGGAGATGTGTTACCATGACAACAGTTTGGTTTCAGCATCTCTTGAGGCTCTGATTCAGCATCTGGTTCCCACAGTGGACTACTACCCCGATGTAAGTACGAGTAAATATACTCTCTGCATTTTTTTTAAAGAAGTGCGTGACCTTTTTCCTAGTGTTTGTAAACTGATTAAATCAGTCTGAGCTAAAGATGTCCGCCGTCCTGACTGCGTCGACCTTTGTCGCCCTGTGTTGTTTTGTCTCCTCGTCATTAGAGATCATATGTGTTCACCTTCCTGCTGAGTTCACGCCTCTTCCTGCATCCGTACGAGCTCATGACGCGGGTTTGTCACCTGTGTGTGGAGCAGCAGCGGTCCGGAGACGCCCTGCTGGACAAGGTGGGAGGATTACTCACTCACCCACACACACACACACAAACACACACACACGGTTATAATTATTTCTCCACATTTCACTCTGTCTCACCCACATAAACTCACACCCACTGTAACAATGTCACACTCTCACCCACACATGCCTTTGTCAGCCTTTCTCTGGGAGGAGATATTTATCGACCATTTCATAAGCAAAGCCGGTCCAGAGACGGACAGATGGGACTCAAACTGACACCGGGGAAATAAAAGTGAAAGGAACACATTTAATGGGAACAATAAAGTAAACAAATGAACAAATAACAGCAGCATTTTGTATCAAAGAGACAAACAGCGAGAGCGAGTTCGAGAAGAGTTTGTCCCAAGACAGATTACATCCATAAATTCTCTAAACTGATTTAACGTGTTCTTCCCTGACCCTTAACGTGCCGTGTTTTTTTAGATCCGTTTCCGTGAGGTGGCGCCCAAGCTGGTGCAGCTGCTGACCGAATGGACGGAGACGTTTCCGTACGACTTCAGGGACGAGAGGATGATGCGCTGCCTGAAGGACATGACGCACCACGTGGCTCGAGGCGACGAGGTTAGTGTCACGTATGATCAACACTGAATGTCGTGACGAACACATCTTGGGCCATTTGCGCTGATTAAAGGTGGCGACACTTGACCAAGATGAACAAAGATGACTGTAGTGGCGATGAACCCACCTATGCACAGTGGCGCTTACCCATCTTGAAAGCCCCTTCAAACATGGCCGACAAATGCGTCCTTCCATTCCTGAGCAACAAAGGATCCAGTGGGTGGATTCATTGTGCGCTGGTGACAAAGCTAATGAGCTAGCTACGCGGGTGGCTGAGCTGCAGTGAGTGCAGCCATTCAAATCAGCTAAGAGTGTAGCCAATAGTAAATCCCCCATAGACCAGACCACCTCATTTCGGATTCCTCAGTCTACAGAGGTTGCAGCCCCTTAATTGGGACACAGCTTTTGTCTTGTTTACTTTCTATGGCTGCCGAGTGTCTATGTCATGGAATCAGGAAATCTGAATGACGCAACCCAAGTGTTTCCATTTGTGTCTCTAAGTGTAAGTGTAAGTTTCCTTATGCTTCATGTTGTTAAGTCATGTTGTGTCGTGCTTGCAGTACTCCTGGCGAGCGATGCAGCAGATGACCCAGCGGCTGATCAAACGCCTGTCAGCGCTCGGCCAGTACGAGGAGGCCGTGGCCGCGCTCAACGCCGTGGCCTTGGAGCGGCCCGCCTCCCTAAAGAGCAAACAGGCTTCGGGTCAGAAGAGCGACGTGATGAGCGTGTGCGACGACCCCTTCATCCTCGCCCAGCAGCTCACACACATCGAACTGGTGAGAACCTGGTCCTAACCTAATTATTATACTTTTGTGCATCAAAGAAACAATAAAGTTTCGTAGTTTTTTCTGTTTCCTGCTTGTTTGTTGACATAAAATGTCAGTTTTCTCTCTGTTTTTATATCTTAGTTTTGTTATGTTCATCAAATACGTTTTTTCGTTTGCTGATGAAAATAGAAAGTTGACATCCCTGAAATAACAATGTTATTTTATACATAAGTAAGGATAAATGTATTTTAGTGTCCCTTCCTTCCTGATCTCCATCCTCCCTCGTCCTCTCCGTCCTGGTCTTTATCTCGTTTATTACTGTTCCTGTTGTCCTGATTGTTTTCTGCCCCCGTCCTCTGCCTCCAGGACAGACTGAGTTTTATCGGTCCTGAGGAGTTCATCCAGACGTTCGCCATGAAGGATCCTCTAGAGAACCATAAGGTACAATTCAGGCTGAATGCACAGACACCAATTATCGTCTCTCTGCGCTTGTTCTTGGACGCTGCAACTCAGCAATATTTATCTCTTGCACAATCACATCCCTGCGAATACGCTTTGCTCGACGCTGGTTTGTTTGTTTGCTTTATTCCGTCTAGAATCATACGCTGCTGACTAAAAGGTTTTCTAAACGATTAAAGCTTTCTTTCAAACTATAAAGTTGATTTCACGATGTCTTCAAAATGTAATTAACCAATTAGAGTCATAAATTAGCAGATGAATCTAACCACACAGCTAAAGCTCGCCACATATATGCTACATATATAGTTTTGTGTACAGTCAGCTAAGGAACATTGGATCTGTGACCTGTTTACAATTATCTGCAGCAAAGGAAGGATACAGTCTGTCTATTATTTTGATTAAGTGTCTTTTAATTTTTTGGCTCTGCTTTGAGCATCACTTGCGGTCTCTTTCACTTTAAGTTAATTTGCCTTAGAAACCACACGAAGGATCCCTCTGGCAGATAAAATGTGAATCTGTACAGTGTTTTTTATTCTTTTTTAAAATTCAGCTTTTGAAAATGCATCAAACACAGTATGAAAGAGCCATTCTGCGTCCGTCTAAGTGTATCTGAAGGGCACTTTGCCTCCTAAGTGGCCCAGTGAGTCAGCTGAAGGGTTGATTTCAATCAGCGCTGCTGAGAATAGGCTTTCAGCTGGTGTTTGTGACTGCGCTCCATCTCGGGCTCTCACCGGGGCTGCGCCGGTTATGTAAGCCCCGTTTTTGTATGAAAGAGCGGTTGAGTCAGCGTAAGGGGTCCTGAAGTGTAGAAGGGAAGTTTGAGTGGAGTGGGCTGCTGCCGCTGTTGTGTAAGCATTTAACAGAGCCATGAATCTTCTGGATTACGTCATCACAGCCAGGTCAAGTTTATTTATACAGAGCTTTTATGTTCATTTATGAGAAATAAAATAGTGCCTCCGGCAAATAGGTTTACCACAGAGTGTCTCAGAGAAAAGACCCAGAGACTGATGAAAATTAGATGAAAATAACAACTGACACGTCACAGACGCAGGAAGATTCATCTGCAAAGGAAATTACACAGTAGCAGCAAACTGTTCCCCTCATATTTTATTTTAAAACATTGGTTATAAGACTGTTACGACAATTTCAATCCATAATTATGTTTTCATAAAAATCCCAAAACAATCTGATCATGTTTTGCTTTTCTTTTTTCAGGGTTTCTTTCGGAAGCGTAAAACCAGTAACCTGGAGGCCTACGTCAACTGGTTCAACAGACTGAGTTACCTGGTGGCCACTGAGATCTGTATGGTACGTAGTCATTTTTTATATTGTTCAAATCAAGATGTTGGTTTTACTTTCTTCAACTATTCTTCCTTTTTCTGAGATGCGTTGCTCCAGCTGCTCATGTATCTATCACTACTTTTACAGCATCTAGTATCTACTCATGTGCTCAGTGTTTGTCAAGGTTTTGTAATATTACAACATGTTACACAACAGCTCTGATTGACTTCCTGTCATGTGCTCTCATTACAGCCGGTGAAGAAGAAACACCGAGCGCGGATCATAGAGTTCTTCATCGACGTGGCTCAGGAGTGTTTCAACATCGGCAACTTCAACTCCCTCATGGCCATCATCAGTGAGTACACAAAAAAACAACACATAATTAAAGGCAGACAACAGGACACAGTATTTGAATGACAAGTGGTTTCTGGGAGATGCAGTGCAGAGTTCTTCAATTTCACATTAAATGAAGTAGAAAGTAGAAAAAGTAGAAATCCTGCAGGATCTCACACAGATCCCATGGAAGTAAACCAGTTTGTCACAGCTTGTTGTTGAATAGAGGCCAGTGTAGTTAAACTGCAGCTCCCATCACTTCTTTGTTGAGTAGCCAATAAATCAAAATGAATGACGCCAATAAACACAGTGCCAGCTGTAGTTTAATCGGGTAGAGATACCGAAGGCTTGGAGCAGTCCAGCCTGCTCAGTTTCTCAGGTTTGTCTCTATAAATACTTCACTCACTCATCTCATCTCATCTCATCTCTCAGCTGGGATGAACATGAGTCCCATTGCCAGACTGAAGAAAACCTGGGGTAAAGTCAACATGGACAAATTTGAAATCCTGGAGGTGAGTAAAAAAAACCTGCATGTTTACATCTGTGATGCACAGGAGCATGTTTTTGTAGAGAGGTTTTTATAAACCTTCCATATCAATGCCTGTGTCCATGTGCTTGTGTTTGCTGAACGTCTCCTCTGTCTGACCTCATTCAGCATCAGATGGACCCGTCCAGTAACTTCAGTAACTACCGCACTGCGCTCCGCGGCGCCACCCAGCGGTCGGAGACGGCTCACAGCAGCCAGGAGAAGGTGAGCGAGCACACAGGCTTGATCCATGAAGTAAAGATGAAATGTACCAAAATGTAAAAACACAAATCTAAAAAACAAGTGTTTTCCTTTTTTCCTCCAGATCGTGATTCCTTTCTTCAGTCTGCTCATTAAAGACATCTACTTCCTGAACGAAGGCTGTGCCAGCCGGATCACCAACGGACACATCAACTTTGAGGTCAGCTCACAGTTTAGATTATTTGTTCCTAAATGTTAATTGATTAATTTGATTGCTGGATCAAATACAGAAAAGAACAAAGCAGTGTTTAAAGCTCATGTAAACACAGTAATATTTGATTCATTCACAGTAAAAGTATGAGCAGAGGCTTTTACATGTAATGCAGTGATGCCCCCTTGTGGACCATGAGTCTGGTGTCGATCATTGTTATTTATTTTACTATGTTTAACTTTATTGACCTTTTGCTGTCTTTGTATATTTATTTTATGAACTTATTAAAAATTTGTTGCTTTGACTATTTGTTTTTTTAAATCCTTTTTTTTGTTTTATCATTGAATGCTTTGATTAGCATTAGTCTCTAAATCTGAATGTTTGACTAAATTTTAATAGATTTTATTAATAAAGTTTGATTGATTGAATATTAATGAAGTCCGTCATCGTCGTGTCTCAACAGAAACTCTGGGAGCTGGCGAAGCAGGTGAGCGAGTTCCTGGTTTGGCGTCAGGTGGTTTGTCCGTTCGACAGAGACCGACGGATCCTCCAGTACCTCGTCACCACGCCGGTTTTCAGCGAGGACGGTCAGTGTCCAGCCTTCTCCTCGTACATGCATCACTCAGCTGTCTGGTGAAGTCTGACGGTTTAAACTCACTTTGTCTTGTTTCTTTGCTGCAGAGCTGCATCTGGCCTCGTATGAGAGCGAAGGACCGGAGAACCACATGGAGAAGGACAGTCGCAGGTCTCTCAGGTGAGAGTAGACACGTGCATCACATCAAAACCATCAAATCACTTTAACCACAGCATAAAATTAATGAATCAACATAGTAACTCTGGTTATTTGTGTTCTATTTTCCAGATCTTCTCTTCTGCATCGCGAGAACCGGTCCTAAGAGAAGGATCTCATGTGCACTACAGACTGTAAATAATGAGGATTTTCTTTTCTAAAGCTACAAATTCCTCCATGTATCTTACGGACACGACAGTGCAGGACAAACAAATGCAGCCGGGCCCACAATCGTATCGATGAACAGACCATTATCTGGGCTTTGAGATCACAAGGAGCATAAATGAGTTATGAACAGTCTTTGGTGTTTCGGTGCCAAAGGACCTCAGTGCTGCGGTTATTATTGCAACCATCTGTCCTGTGAAACTATTGATTCCCCAGAAGAGCTCAGAGTACTGATATGGCTCACCCACCGTGCTTCTTCCTCCTCCTCCTCATCATCATCAGCTCTGTGTGAGGCACTTACAGGACGTCAGGTGACTCCTGAGGTCATCAAACAGGCTCAGATTTTGTTTATATCATTAGCGGAACTCCACCATGGCAACAACAGCCTCACGGGAGTCCTTCAACCTCATCAGCTACAACATTAGCACTGCTTCTCTGTGGAAGTGGCTGGAGCTCAGTCAGAAACCACAGAGAGGAGAGAGATCCACCCGGAACATCCATGTGTATTATAAACAACTCGCTGAAAGTGTTGTTGCTGCTTGTTTTGTTGTCGAGTGCTTGATTTTGATGCATATCGAGCACACGACACAGGTTTACAGCTGTTTCTCATGTAACTCAAGCATTTCCATCTAATTTGAACACATAAGACAATACATCAATTTACTATAAATAAGTATAAATAAAATAACACAAATACAACCAAATATATGGAACTTGAATGAAGAAAATAAACATAAGTGCATCTTTTCTGCATTTATATTATTCGGAAAATAAAAGTTTTCATATTTTCACATAAACACGAATATCGATGAGTCTGTTAAAGGCTCGTGTCGGCTAATTTCTATCTTTCAGGCTCTAAATTTCCAGATTTGCTGTTTTTAATATTTTGTGATGTGGGCACTTTTACTCCATGTCGGTGATGCAAAGTTGTGACGGCAACATCATGATAATCATGCAACTCAAATCAAATGCACTTCAGTGTGGTCCTGTGTGTTGTATTATAGGATTTGGTGACTCCTATTTTGAGGCGTCGTTCTTTACAGTATTACGTTGTATTTTGTATAAGAAGGTTTTCTCTTCACGTATTTTCTCTGAGGTGTCACTGTGAGCTTGTTGCTGGTTGGCTGGCTCCATGTGGCTAAGCTATTTTTGTTAATATCACAAGTTCATGTTTGGCATAGAAGCGTTTTGGGTCTGAAACTGATATGTGTGTGTGTGTGTGTGTGTGTGTGTGTGTGTGTGTGAGTGTGTGTTTGTAGCTTGAATACAAACGAGAAGCTCATCCTCCACTTCATCTCATCTGTGATCATGTGAGCGTGTTTTTTAAAAATCTGCCTGTGAGTGAAAGTGATGCTACAGTACAAATATTTTTACGTTTAAAAAAAAATAAGAAGCTCTTTATGTGTCGTATGTTTTATAAAGTGTTTCTCATGTATGCTTTTTTCAATCTTGTTGTTTTTTTTGTCATGTATGACCTGTGTCGCCCGGTCAGGGTACTTGTACTGAAGGCCTTTGTGAAAAAAGAATTCTATTTTTTCTTTCAAATAAACAAAATACCTGAAAAAAGATGAAAAAACATGATTTGGTTTTAACTGATACACAAACACAAGTAGGTAGGTAAAAATATTTCTGAACGTACAACAACAGAATATAAGTAAAAGTGTTTATTTACAATATACATCCCAACCATGTTGGTCATCTTCAAACAAAACGGGAATAATGTGAAAAGTGTTGATCGTCATGTTTGAACATCAGTGACTCTGAACTCTGGTGAAGTTAATGCAGCGACCCTGCAGACGACAGCAAGCAATACAGTCAAATTTAAACACATTGACCAGAAATTTTATTTATGACTTAAAGTGGCTGTTTTTGAGTTTTTTATCAGAATATGACACAAAATATCACAAGCAAACAAGAGGTGATGCATGTTATGTGTTGATTTATCTGAATTAGTATTAATATAAACTATTGTTTGGCAGCATGTCAATTTCATTTGTCAATTAAGGAAATAACATCTTCTCAGTAAAGCTTTTAATATGAAGAAACCTGAAATTGTCCAACTTCTTATTTTGAAAGTACACGACCAAATAATATTTTCACACAGAGCGACAAAATATAAAGATCAATAAAAATAATAAGAAAACAATATTCTAAAAGACTGTAGGGTGGTGACGCCCTGTGCAAGAGATGATTGTTTTTTATTACAGTTTTATCTAATCAAAATAACTGGTGTTGAGATCATGGGTCCATTTTCTGATCAAATTAATAGGTGACACATTATGGCAAAAGTAAATTCAGAGCAGCAGAGTTTTCCTTCATCTGACATAAAGACAAAGTATCTGCAGATATTTTGTTACCTTGTCCTGATGTGTCGGCCTCATGATTGCCACTCTGTCGTACTGTCTTCTCATTAACGCCCGCAGTGCATCAAATCGCCCCTGAAGGTCAAATCAGGTGTTGAGTCAATCAAAAACACAATGTAAAGATACAGATATTGAACAATACTTATTTGTACAGTTGTACAGTAAGAAGAAATCCACAGACAGGCTCTTTATAATAAAGACTGGTCTCACCTTGATGGGAGTGTACCAGTTGGACTGTGGTGGGGGGCTGTACACTGGAGGGGGTCTTGGCGGGGGTCGGGGCAGGATGGGCTCCTCCACGTCCTCAGGCATGGTGACCACAGCATTTTTGGCTTTCTCTAGCCGGGACCCCTCCTCTGTGGACCCCATCTGTCCCCAACGGACCTACAGCAAGAAAATGAGTACAAGTGACAGATGTCATAAATACGCCTGATTATAAAACACAGACTCTATCTCCTAAATAACCAGTGTGGATGTTATATATGATTATTATGTCTATATTTGTATTTACCTCCATGCGTGTGATTCCTCCAGGACCTCGGCCTCCGTAGTATGAAGCATCTACTGTGGGCCACTTGTTTTTGGGCGAGTGATCGTCTTCCAGCTCCTTAAAAACAATAAAGGTTAATTCAAGTTCTGACACAAAATCAAAGAATATAATTGTGCGAAATTTCCATGAAAAACTATTTTAAATAAGTCCACACGAAACAGAAGCCAATTCTTTATTGATGCAGTACTGTTAATGGTCACTGGTGATATCTCTCAAATGAAAACAATTTTGCGATTTAGATTTATGATCTAAATCGCAAATTTCACTTGTTCTATTTACTTGGAAACAAAATAATCAAAGAGAGAAGATTAAACAGAAACATGTTGTTGAGCCAATCACTGGATTAACATCTGTATCTATGTTTCAGACACAGATGTTGTTGGTTCGATCTCTTACATCAGCTTAACTTCACAGTGCAAACAAAACGTGTCTGGTTTTATTTTGAAACTCTCTTGCTTTATTTCCTGTCTTTGTCCTGTCTCCCGCCCATGTGATCATCTCTAACTCTCCTAATGTGTTTCACCTGCAGTGTTCAATGATCCAGCTGCTTCCCTCCAGTATGTAATCCCTGTGTTTCCCCTTGTATTTGTCAATTTGTCTGTTTGCACATGTTTCAGTTCTGTTTTCTTTAATTCACCTTCACCATCCCAAGCTTTCATGACACATTTCCTTCTAGCTAAACGTTACACTTAAGACTTATTTCCCATCCTCCATGCACCTTGGAGGTCGACCAAGTTGGTAGTGAGTCAAAACCTCCAACTCAAAACGCCCTTTCAGAAAGTCATGTAAAGGGAAAATGTTTTTAACCGGTTATTGTTCTACTCACAATGACAGGAGGCGGAGGAGGGGGGCGATCTGGGGGTGGGTCTCTGATCACCTGGAAGGAAAAGTCGGAATATTACTACGAAAAACAAAATGGCACACGTTTTAAATACTTCCTCAAATAACAACAGCACTGAATTATGGTGCGTAGCTTTCCACAAGGCCTGAATCTGAGTAATACAGATATATATATGTATGTAAACTCACCACAGTGCAGCAGAGAGGCCAGAACCACCAGAACAAACCCAGAGCCAGCAACAGCAGCAGAGCCAACAGCAACCAGAGCACCCAGGTCCCATCAGACTGCAGAAAACACACAAGTCATATTATTCATTATTCAATATTCTATTTATTCAATATTTGATTCTTAACTCCATTCAAACCTAAAACCGTGGTGTTTTTTAAGTGCTATGTGATGGATACTTACACATGTTGTGGCATAAATGGTGATGGGACTGGAGATGAACGATTCTCCGTTGTTCAGACTAACCAGCACTTCAATGGATCTGGAATCATCACAGAAATAATCACTGAAAATAGCAGCACGAGAAGAAATGGTACCTGTACACCTAATACATACATGTACGTGTACTGGAAAATTCAGAAAAGAGCTCATCAAAGGAACATGTGCAGTATTATTCAACCTTCTGTGTATTTTTAATCAATTTCTCAAAACACGTCGAGTAGCACTTTCTTCTTCTCTGAGACCCAGTCAGCTTCCCCTTTGACCTTAAGAACCATTGGTGCCACAACATTGAAAAAGGACGTCATTGTTATTCATGCTCTTATCTTATTTCAACCCCATTCCCTTGTTTTCCAATAAACTTACAATGTTTGTTTTTAACTGTCGAGGCTCAACTCGGATGATATTTGATTCGGCTCCGTCTCTGAGAAAAGCTCAAACTCTGCGTGAGTGTTTCAGTACGGAGGGAGTGTGAGAGAGTGGGTGAGATATGGTGGAAAGAGAGGACTGATACAGAGAGAGAGAGAGGGAGAGAGCTGTTTGAAGTTGAATCAGCTTTGGCTCGTGTTCTAAATGCCACTGAGATATTCTGGTCCGGCTGGCTGCAGTTCATCCAAAACTTGAAGCCGAACAGATTTTCACTGTAAACACTTTTCTCTCTCACAGCAGATACACTTTTCTAATTTCAACCCGAGGCCGAGTAGAGAAATGTTGATACTATAGATTGAAACGTGTTTATGTAAAGGTGCTTTTCTTTTACATTACAAAGAAAGTATTTATTTGATTTAAGTGAGTGTTTTCCTGAAGTGAGTGTCACCCGAGCCTGGGTGAAGTCGCTGCCGTCAGAGAAATACCAGTGCAATGATGTTATAAAATGATATCATGATAATAACATTCCAGAACTGGACTGTTCTTTCAAAGAGAGTCGTGTTATTTATGGGAAACACACAATTCATTCACTCATTATTGGTGTGAAGACTTTGATATCTACAAATTACAAACTCAAGTGGTGATCAAGGACAGAAATGAAAATAAAAACAGACCATGTGACCTAATAAAATGGATTTCACAGAAATTCATGCAGCTAGTGTTGACTTGGAGGGAAACTGCCACGATGCACCACTGCCTTAGAATAAAATCGACCACAATGTTATCGGCTATAAACTATGTGTATACTATATTTCTCTTACTATACAGTAGTGTAATTTGTTGCCACACTTTTAATCTGACCTAAATCAAATATTAACCATGGTCAAAGTAACGTGTGTGTGTGTGTGTGTGTGTGTGTGTGTGTGTGTGTGTGTGTGTGTGTGTGTGTGTGTGTGTGTGTGTGTGTTGACTTACTGTCCAGCCTCGTGCAGAGCAGGAGCTGGACACAGCAGATAGCCGTCTCTAACAACGCTTGGCTTCTGGTCTAAGAAGAAGAATTGGAAAGACACAAAGAAATATTACGATGAATAAAAATAAACAAACTTAATTCAATAGTTAATAAAAAAATAAAAACACATCACTTGGCGTTCAGACCAATACGAACACTGACTGGCCGACAGACTGTTGATGGGGTTCTATCTCCTGAAACGTGCCCACATTTGATTTTACATACTACACATAATTGCCGTCATGATGTTAAATATGTATAATAAAATAAAACCAAAAGAAATAACTTTTACTGTTCTGTGTTAAATGCCTTTCTTTAGGAACGGAAATTCACATTGAAATTTAGAGGCAGTGTTTTTGCATTTTTCCATCATTAGAATATTTTCAATATCTAAAACCTAAATATCACAGCCAGGTTAAAATAAAAAGAAAGCGACAGAGCAAACGGAAAAGTTTTAGGAAGATTAAGAAAAAGATTAAGGAAGATATGATGCGATACAGTCACATGCTATCTCATCATGTCCTCTTAGTGACACTGCCCCCCCCTCCATTGATCCATTAATAGACCAACCACACGTACAACATGTCCTCCCTCCTCCTGCTCAGCCTCATAATGTCTCCTCTGTTCTCCAACAAGAAGCAGCCACTGTTTGTCCCTGGAAGTCATGACTCTGACTTTCCACTGCAGCACAGACATCATCAAATACACTGCGATACACTTCATAGATGAAGATAGACACAAAGCTGCACAACCAGACAAACAAGTTACTAGATTTAACGTTGTGATTGTGTCGTGCACTCACTATACGTGTTCTGATTGACGGTGAGGACGCAGAGGACATTGTCTGTCCTCCTGGATCCACTGAAGCCGCTGCCTCTCAGCACCACGTTGAAAGACTCTAGAAGACATTGGACACATCACACAACTATGACACTGCACCAGAAAGAACATGAATCAACAATAATAAGCAACATTAAACTAAATATATGGTTATCGTGAAAACTAAGCCTGCTAGTAAACAGCCATGCAAGTGTTAAGAATAAATAAAGGTAAGTTAAGCAGTTCAATGTCAGCAGGCCTCTTAAACCGGATGAATTCTCTCTCTGACTAACTCACCGTTCACACAGACACTCGACGGCTCTATCGTGAACACATCTGTGCACGTCTGCTTCAGGATCTGTGTGGAGATACAGCCGGAGTCAGACGTCTGTATTCACCTCTTATAAAGTACACGTTACGTGTGATGTGACCTCACCGAGTTCACGATGTCTTTGAGGGCGTGAAACCCGGACAAAACTGGGAAAACTTGTTCGGTGCTATCTGCTATTTCAGCAAGCTGGAAGAAAAAAATTTAAAACAAGTGCAATTTACCCATCTTTAAAAGTTGTGAACTTGGGTCTGAAGATTGTGTCGGTTGCTGAAACAGACCTCGGAAATAGCGCCGACATGTAATGTACGAAAATAAATTACAGCAGTTAAGTAAATCATTCAAACATATATAAAAGCCACGCATGGGAAGAGTAATAAAGCAACTTCAGTTTCATTTCACTGAAAACGTAGACTGTAAAATCTCCATTGTAGATAAACCAGGTAGGATGGACACAAAAGATTTCTAACTTCACTCTGCACCATAAACTGTTTCTAAAAAGCTCTGCACACAACGTCCAGCACAATAAAGAGTGACAGTATATTGTAGGAGTCACTAATGATGAGGAATCATTCTGAAGTCGCTCCAGAGCATCACCACAGAAGAAGAAAACAGCCCGTTCCAAACTGGCAGGTTAAGAATGAGCACTGCTCAAGTTAATCTACTTTCAAGATCCTTCTGCTGGTTTCGGTTCAGTGCTTCATCATCATTTCGGTTTGTAGGAGATGAAAGTTCGGGTCAGCAGGCTGCCGCTTTCATCTCCTGCTTTAATGACAGCAGAACAGGAAGCTTGGCTGGCATTATTTAATTAGAGAGTGATGTAATTACTTCCTCCTCAGACCACAGTGTACGTTCAGACAGGAGCGGGGCAGGAGATCACTTGAACCCGTTGACTACCGAGGACTCTCTGGTCCTCAAAGCCATTGACAGTAGATGTGCTTAATAATACTTACACAGAATAATGATGTGGTTAATGCTGCTGCTGCAACAGCAAAACAGACAACACAAATGCAGTGAATGATTCATGACAGGATTTGCGGTATTATATTTCTCAGCACAAGCAATTGCAGCTTTTTCTCTGCTCTGCAAATGTTATTAAGGAGAATTTATGACTGTAGAGAAGATCAAATATCATAAACACTGCAGTTGTTCTTAATAGTTTTGAGGTAATGAGGTAATGGACACAATGTTTTATTCACGTTACACAGCAAAGGGCAATGAAGAACTGTAATCTATTACGAGTGAGCAATACAAACAAGGAAAAAACTGCCGACTGGCTAAGTGGCTAACAGTTTGTTTGTTCTTCATTAACGTTGTTTCCCCCGGAAGCTATAGCAGAGACAAGCAGAGCCACAGAGGATATGTTGCAATTAAAAACGACCAAAATGAATCATCCGTTAACTTGAATGAAATTGTGGATTTCTCTAGGTATCAGCATTGTTGGAAACATTTTGGATAAATAACTACAAGTCGTGTGTAGACATTTTAATGTAGAATTGTTACATGTTTATCTTTAAGGGGCTGTTGGGCCTTGGGAGGTGAATGCATTCTACTGAGTTCCATTCTGTTGTATTGTGAGCCACAACATTGACACACATTTGGTTTCATCCTTCAGTATTTTCATTCCTTACACAATGCACGCTCCCTTTCAACAACCTGATATCTAAGTATTCCCCATTTCTGCATAAACCTCATGCAGCGTAGATCATAAACTAGAAATCTCCACAAGCCGCCTGCTGCTCTGAAGGTCAAGGCGTGTAAATAAATGAGGCCCAAAAACAACAGCCCGGTTGAGGTTCTGACCACAACCTAACACACGCTGACACAAACACACACAAGCACACACTCAGAAAGGCAAATAAAACTGCAGTGTTTACACAGCCAACAGTATCGGTACCACTGAGATTGTGCTGTTTCTCACAGAGCTTCATGACAGAAACCAACAAAGTAAAGAGAGAAGAGTAAAAAACATTCCCCTACCTGTTTGTGGTCAAAGTCCATGACACCTACACAGTAAACTCGGGCTCCAAACCCTCGGGCTATGTCGGCCTGGGAAGCATCACACAGAGAGAGAAGTGAGTGAAGTGCTACTGCTGGTTACAAACAGTAAAAGTAATTAAAATAGAAGTGATGAATAACAGTCTATTAGGTTATTATAGGCAATTTACTGTAAATCAAATTCTATACATTTTAAATTGCAGAGAAGACAATTTTCAAGAAATGGTTTAAAGAGATGCACGTTTTCTGTTTCCATTGATGCAACATGATACAAAAATCAACAAGTCCACCTCTGAATCTTTTATTACTGTGTCGTAACTTGGTAAAACAAGTGGTTGGAGAAGTATGTGCATGTGTCAGTGTGTTTGCTTTATCAACCACTGAGAATCATCACAGCGTTTGTAAACTATACTCTCTCTTGGAGCAAATCCACATCTATCTTCCTCACTTCTGTGTGTGTGTGTGTGTGTGTGTGTGTGTGTGTGTGTGTGTGTGTGTGTGTGTGTGTGTGTGTGTGTGTGTGCAGAGAAAGAGAGATACCTCCTGTAGAGTCAGTTCATAGGGGTAGACCTCCAGCTTGCCATCAGTGAGGATGATGATGATGGTGGACGACGGTGAAGTTTGTGCCTTCATCTGCTCCGACACCTGACGAGTGAAAGTTGGCAAAAATATATTCAGAGGAGTGAACTGCAAAAACTCCAGCAGCTGACAAACATCTGTAACTATCTTCTAAAATCAGAGCAAATATATTAACTTGATTGACATCTGTGTGATAAATGTGGTTCCTGTCTCTCTTCTCATGAGCGCACCTACCGCTTTCATGCCCTCGTGCATGTACGTTTCACCTGCAGGTTTGATTTGGCTCAGCTTCTTCAAACCCTCGTCTATTTCCGACCTTTGCAGCCAGATCACAAAACAGGGACAGAGCAGTTTGGATAAAAAATGGGAAAGAGACACGTTACTGTATAATCGGTGCTGTTGTTTTTTCTGAAAGGAATCGGCTGAGGGAGGAAGTTTGAAGTTTAAAAAATTCAGCACCTCACCTGTCTCCTGTCAGTGGCAGTATTACAACTGCTCTTGCTGAAAAGACGATGTAGGAAACCCTCATCCTGGGACTGAAACACACACATATATAAAACATGTGAATCTTACGGTTAAAAAGCAAACTCACAAAGTCAAATATTATAAATGGATTTGGGTGTGGCAACAAAAAGGATTCTGTTAAGTGCTGCAGCATGTCGATTAGCTTTTGATTGAAAGGGGAAATATAATGGCCCACGAGGGCGTAAACACAAGTGGGAAAAGTCCCAAATGGAATACGATGATATTACGTGATATATAAAATGCAATGAAACATGACATATATACTTTTGAGATTTTTTAGGACCCAGTAGAAACCCTGGAGAGAAGATGGCACTATGTGACACACTGAAGTGCAATTAAATGAAAAGACTGCACGATATATGACTTAACTTGTCTCTATTTAACATGACAAAGGATATGATGCCATAAACACACCATAAAATTAGATCTTCAGCAGTATTTTGGTCCACTGAGGGAATTCAGTCTCCACCACATTCAGGTTCACTTCCTTGCTCTACCCTCCAGTCTGTAAATGTGGTCAACACCACCTTCAACATCTGGCTGGATGATTTACTCTCATATTTAGCAACCTGCAATTAAACCTAAAGCTATCACACACACACACACGCACGCACGCACGCACGCACGCACACACACACACACACACACACACACCACACACCCTGCACCATTACTGAGAGAGGGGTGTTGGAGCAGTTGGTTGCCATGTATGATGTATGCGGCCAAAAATACTCATGCCCTACTTTTCTATCCACTACTATTATTTGTAAAGTAATTCAAAGACCCAATATATATACTCCTCGCTGTGTAAATACTCTGTGGTTCAAGTGTTAAATGTGCCAGGCTTTTTATAGTAAAGAAACAAACCAAGGTGGAGAGGAGAGGGGGGGTCTACGTACCTGACAAACCTGTTGGTGAGCTGCTCCGCGAATCCATAGATCTCGTCCCAGTGTCCGTGCACGCTGCCCGACCTGCAAACACAGATGGTGAAAAATCAAACGCACACCTACAGAATGAAGAGCGTCCATTATAGTGATCTGACTTTATTTTTTCTCAAGCCTTCATTTTCTGTATGAGATGCACATATTATCAGTGCCGTTCTCACGCAGAAGCATCCAAACAGAAACAAATATTCATACAAAGAATGAGAGAATAGAGTCAGAATGGCTGCTGGTCAGTTTATTCTGTTCTTATTTGAACCTGAACAATCAGATAACACTGAATTTACTCTGGGTTCTTTCTGTTATATTGTTGTAAAGTCTGTTGAGAGCCTTTCGACAGACATATTGTTATATTGGCATTTATGTTTGCTGATATGAAAACTTTTATTCAAGGGTTAAATAATGACATCTTATGAATCAATTTACATAGTTATTTATTGGCTAATGTTATTGGTATTGGTAATACTATTGCTGTCAGAAATACTTCACCCTCAAATCTTTATAGGTCGGGGTCTTCTGTTAAAAGCACAATACCCTGAGATGAACTTCAGAAGTTGCAGTGTCGCAGCAGAGGGACGTGGTATAATAAACACAGCCTTACATGGAGAAGACTGGATCCAACATTCTCTGCACTGAGGAAACAAATATGAACAAGAACACGTTGATCTGATTTATTCCACCACTCACCTGTCCAACACAAAATAAATATCGAAGGCTCCATCGCAGGAGGCATCGTCTTCACCCTGCAGCGACCAGTCCACCAACACACAGACACAAAGTAGGATCCTGCAACATGTCCATGTCACATCCATAATCCATGTGTTTCATATCCACACAGAGTTTGTATTGAAAATATAGGAAATGTCCTCAGCTCAGCTCAGAGTCCTTCATCCTCACAGCATCAGGCAGCAGCTCACATGTCCAACACTGTAACAGTGTGGGTGTGTGAGTGTGTGTGTGTGTGTGTGTTCAGTGACAGCAGCAGACTGATGATAGAATGAACTGGGCAGGGCTCACAGCAGCTGCACAAACCTCTGTCAACACATCTGCAATAACTATAGAGCTGGACTTCCTGCAGGGTTCTTCAAAATAAAGGATAGGCATAAATATAACCAAATCAATTTAATATTTATATTCATAAAGTGCAATGAGAAATATAGCAAATCAGTATATGTTAAACATTAATGCCTTAATTTTTTTTAATTTCATGTCATGCATGTAATGTTATGTCATAAGAAAGAATGTTTGAAAATATTTCTTATGGCATTTTGCTTAATTTCATTGTCCTCCGTTGAGTTTTGCTGTGTGCTTTTACTTCGAAGGCAGATGCTCTCCCTGTTGCTTGTGACACATTAGACTTGACGTCTGTAGCAGAGCAGTTGGCAGAAGGATGTGAATAGTGACTGACTGACCTCGGAAAAAATACAAAGAATGTCAGCTCATGCAACTAAATATATGACCTGTAACTATTCCTGTATTTGTTATAATAGATGTGAGGGCCGCTGCTCTTCAATAAAGAGATGAATCCCTGAGGAAGCTTAAGTGCTTTTAAATTCCATTTGTTTAGTGAAGTTAGTCTGTCACTAATTGATCAGTACAGTGGACGTCTGCCTCATAAATCCTCCTCTCATACTGTTGCCTGAGGTCGGTTTTCTCCTCTCAGGACAAACAAGTGCATCATGTTCCTCTAAATGTGTTGCAGATGGAAAGCAGAGTTAAACAGGCAAACACAACGCCCTCGGTGCGCCACAGTGATTTTCTCCCTCTGCGTGATTGTGATCCAGACGTTAATCCTGCTCCTTTGTCTCAGGAGAAACACACAGGCGGCTCTGCACAGTGTGACATGAATTTATTTTAGATTCTTCCAAACATGTCTCTAAGATCATCAATCTGAGGCGTGTGTGTGTTGAGGAGCAGTAATAACACATTTCATTGTGCCGTCTGCAAGAATAGAAAGCACTGGCTGCCTGTGGATGAGATCATGACACAAACAATCCAAATAATCACATACCACAGTCAGTGTGTCAGCACATGGCTTCTCTTCTGTTGAATATTGTGGGATTGCACTTGAATATTTCATATGTGTCATGTCTCATGTATCACTGTTTTATTTGAGGGTGTAGTTGGACTAGAGGACGAGGAGGCCGCTTTCATGTCCCCTTCAAGTTATCAAATCAATCTTTCCTCTATTTTGATAAAGATAAAAAGCTTTTCAGCCCCTGACCCCAAGATGAACTGTGCCAGAATCATTCATAAAAGAGAACTGTCATAATAATAATCTGTCATAATCTGGAGTCACATGGAGACAAAAAAAATCAGTGAGAGTGAGAAGTGATCCCAAAGTTTACAGTAGACGTTTGGCTGAACTTTAGGATAATGTGTATTAAATGATGGTATGAGTGCATTAAAAGGTTTTAGTCAATGTAAACATTGTATAGCTTTAATTATGAGCAGGCGCAAGATGATCAATAATATGTTACTGTCAAACAAGAAACATTTTAAAGTGAAACTTGAGGTTGAGGCCTTGATTTAAAATGGTTTGAAATGCTTGTCTGTTTACCAGTAGAAGGACTGGATGTATTTCATCCAGGCTACAGGCACAGATGACAATGTCGCTGCCGTCCAGATGTGGCCCATATGTACGCTCTGATTGAAATACAGTGGGACATGTTTGAACAGTGTGTGACCACAGATCCTCAAAATCAAATTAATCTGCTAGGCTGTGGTCACACATCTTGATTATTTAATACAAACTCCCACTGTCCGCAAACCAGTTGCTCTATAATTAAAACCATGGGCATTGCTTACGTTTCAGTTTTGAGTAATGTCATATTATGTCATACTGGGAACAATCACAACTATACCACAATAAAAGACACACAATTTATATCGAGATGATGGACAATAATAACACATTCTTCACATTCTTTACACGTCTAATTCTAAATCCTTCCAAAGGTATATATTCAATTTACAAGAACCCTTGAAATTAGAACATTTCTAATATATAATAAGATGGAATGGAATAATACAATAATAATATCGTATTGTATTAAATTACATCAATAATTTTTATACTTTATATTATTATTATGGTTTTAGAGAAGTTGTTTAAGGATACATTTTACCAGTAGGTGGCAGTAACGTACCATCTATATGTCGCCACAGCCACCGCAGGAGAAGAAGACAGGTTTTGCAGCTGTTATGTGGTAAAACCTGTATTTGACTGGAATGTGGTTTTCAACGACTTGTTAGCGAACCAACCGGCCGGACATGGATCAGGTGCCCGAACAAGGACGTCGACGGTCGGGCTGCGACTGATGGTGAGCGCCGCGACCCGGTTTCCATCAGTCTGAGCTGAAAGCACAATCAATGCCTGTCAGGGGTTCGCGAGCAGCGCTAGCTAGCTGCACGTTAGCCTGTTAGCTTTTGCTCCACAGCCAACACAACCGTCTGAAATACAGTGTATTTTGAGTCACTGTGTCCTGTGGTGGTGTTTTTAAAAGGTTTGATCTCACAGCCAGGGAGATGAGGGTGTTACGTAGTGAGGAGGAAGGGCAGGAACACGTGTAGAAACATCTGGCTGCTACATCTCACATCTGGATTGTGCTGAAAAAAAAGCTGCTGTCCCATCTTGTTAGTATTAACACTTGGAAATGTGCTACAGCCTCACACGGACCTGTTTAATCTTCTTTCCATCTCTCCAAACTTCCTCAGCCTTAACTTCCCCCACCTCTTGCCCCTGGACCCCAGGAGCCGAGAACCAAGATGCTGCTGAAGATGCCCCAGAAGCTGCTGAGGACGGCCCACTACATCGAGCTGGGCAGCTACCAGCACTGGCCCGTGCTGATTCCCCAGAGGATTCGACTGTACACCTACGAGCAAGTGCCCCTCTTCCTCAAGGAGAACCCCTTCATCACTGACGGATACCGGGCTCACCTGCCCTCCACGCTCTGCCTGAGGAGGTGAGGAGATATCGTACATCTCTACCCAACAGTCCCCTGATGAAACCACATTTAAATTATCTGGATTTGTATTTGGATCCAAAGCAAATTGCACACATGCCCCTAAATAAGCCTAATTTTGTTCATCAGGTGTATCCTGCCCAATATCAGACAAGGAAAACCAACGTTTTGTCGCCTTTTTTTGTTCGTGCACAAAGTTATATTTTGGCTCACGTGTACATTTTTTTGTATCTTCTTGTCCGTTGCAGTATTTTCATGATGTCCAATGAGACGGTGAATATCTGGAGCCACCTGCTCGGCTTCCTCCTCTTCCTCTATCTGGGCGTCAATGACATCTCCTCAACCCTTCCAGCCTGTGGAGCCAAGAGAGAGGACTACGTCATCTACGCCATAGGGCTGTTCTGCTTCCAGGTACAATTACTTTTGTCTGTATATATATATATGTGTGTTTGTGTGTGTGGTAATGGTTTTAACTGACTATATTTCTTTCTTCTCTGCTACTTTTGTTATTTTGTTATTAAGTGTGCTTCAAACTTAAAGAAATGACCTTATCGTACCTCTCCCAGAGACATTACTCACAAGAAGAATTTACATCATCTCATCTAAATATGTGTGTTTAGGATTTTACTACAGAACCTACTACAGAACTGTTTGCTGTTCTGAAGTACTGCTTTGTCACGTACATGTTTATTGGCTGAGTATTTGTGTATTCGTAATGTCTGCAGCGCTCTGTATTACATTATGTTCCTGTGGACTAACTGATTCATTTAGGTTTTAAATTCCCTGCCACAGGTGCTTTCAGGTCACCTCCACCTGCTCAGGTGTGTAAACTATTGTACAGGTAGCGGAAAAATTCAGCAATCTCGATGGTAGTGTTGTCCAAAGTCCCCACTGGCAGCTGGTGAACGGTTGAATGTAGAGACAGTGTTAAGTGTTGTGGTGTAGCTGTGTCACGTTTGTATTGTAAGTTGTGTAGCAGCTGATAATGGAAAAGGAAACTTGTTGATATAGTTGTGTAGTCTCTGTTCTCCTCACACCTTCCTCCTATAATCACATTATCTGTCCACATACGTACATTATGAGTATCTGGAATATCCTTATAAATCATTATTTCTTGAGGTAAGTTCATGTGTGATATTGGTCAGAACATGACTTTAACTTATAATAAAAAAATAAGCAAAACTAAATAAAGACTTACTTGATTAAACCAACAATGGCTTCTGTACAAGGAGGTTTAAACATGAATAAACATGTGTTGGATGTTGGATCTTACATTACTGTATTTTCCTCCCAGGTGTGCATGTTGTGCTCGGTGGGATATCACCTGTTTTCGTGCCACCGATCGGAGAAGACGTCCCGTCGCTGGCTGGCACTCGACTACGCGGGCATCTCTGTTGGCATCTTGGGCTGTTACGTCCCTGGGATCTTCTACGCTTTCTACTGTAACGCTGTAGGTGTGAATACTCGAGGCGACAATTACTACCACAGTGATGTCATGTTGGCCTTTTAAATGTGTCACAACTATTACATATCTTTAAGATAAGGCTGGTAAATGATCTAAACCTGATAGTGCTCTGATGGCTGTGATTTTATTGTAAATGGTCTCTTTTTGTTTCCCGTCTGGCAGTTTTGGCGACAGCTCTACCTGCTGACCGTGCTCTCCCTGATCCTCGCCGTCTTCTGCGCTCAGGTCCACCCCCGCTATCTCAGCAACGACTGGCGACGCATACGTATGGCAATCTTCTGCTGCGTGGCTGGCATCAGTGTGATTCCAGCCTGTCACTGGGTCGGGCTCAACGGAGGATTCACCTGTGAGGTTGTACAGGTGAGGAAATAGGTCATGGTTTTTTATTATTACTATCATTGGACCCGACTCTGCTGATTTTCCATGTAGTTGATTTCACTGTAGATGATTCACTCCCCTGGCCTGAATGTTTAGTCACACAAATCCTGTTTTTTGTTGTTGTATCTGCAGCTGTTCCTGCCTCGTGTGATAGTGATGTACCTGATCGCTGGATCTGCGTTCCTGTTCTACGTCACCAAAATCCCAGAACGCTATTTCCCTGGTGAGTCTTTAATTAAACCAACTGAGAAAAGATCCTTAGTTTAGATGCAGTTCAAAGTTTAATGTGTAGTTATATAGTTGAGCTGTTCAGAACAAAATCACATGGTCTCCCCTGAGCTGCCCTCAGAGGCCGTGACTTATTCTGCATCTGTGGTTTATTCTCCACCTTGTTGCTGTGTCCTGAACAAATCCCCTCAACGCCACTAGAGGTCATTGCATCAGAGGAACTGTAGCAGAGGAATCTGAGGGTTTGAGGTCAAAAGAAAGTCAGGGCAGATTTCTACTCAGGGATTTACCAAGGAAACATTATCTCAAGTGAACTCTGCCAATATATAAAAAATAAAATAATAATACAGAAAGACTTTCTTCTGGTTAAAAATTGCGTACTTCCAGAGACTGTAGTGGCTCAGACTCATGATTTGTTAATGTAAGCTTATATATTTTACACATTATTGATTCTACAGTGGAATATAAGAAGACATTGTTATTAATGCAGACACAAGACATAATACAAGAAAAAAACGATCCTTTGATTTTAACCAGTATATCTGCTGATTTATAACTTGTTTATGAAATATTCTTTGTTAAATAACTTCTCTTAGTAACAATTGATCAAACTCTCATCTCAGTGTCCATTTATCAGCTTTTCTGGATCTTAGATTCATTATATCACACCATCTTTAGCAGCAGCTGGAGTTTGCCAGATGTTCCAGTACATTAGCATTAACTTAGAATGAACTGTGGACCTCAGTAAGAATGAATCTCTCCGGTGTCATTTGCTCCTGCAATGTGATTTTAATTTTTGGACATTTTACAAAAAACATAATATGTACAGTATTTCAGCATGTTTTTAAAAAACGTCTCCTCTCCTAGGCCAGCTGAACTACCTGGGCGCCAGTCACCAGGTGTGGCACATACTGGTGGTTGTGATGTTTTACTGGTGGCACCAGACGGCCGTGCACATGATGCAATTCAGACACAGTCAGCCGTGCCCGACCCTCACCAGCAGCAGCTAAGTGAAAACCCATCAGAAAGTGTTGTTTTCAAAGATTGTAGGTAAACAACCAATTCAACTAACAATGTAAATATCAAGAAACTTCTAACCAGTGAAATCAGCCGTTAGAAGTCACAACCCAAAGGTTTGTCAACCACTAAGCAGAAACCCTGAGACTGTGACAGTACTGGGGCACTATTAGCTTTTACTTCAATCAGCTAACAGTGGCCAGGTGACTAAACTTATCCTAACAAATGTGTAACAGATCAAAGATCAAAGTCATCAGATCACTGTGCAGATCAAACCACACGACCTGTGAACTCAGTATAAACAGTTCTGTGATTCTGCTGCACCACAAAGTTTCTCCCTGAATATATATATATATATATATATATATATATATATAGCAACTGCTGGTGTTGCAATGTAGCCAATAGATCAATGCATGATGTGGAAATTTGTATTTATCTCTTGTAAACAAACTGAGCTTTGAAGTTTTTCTAGACTATCATAATCCAGTAGTTGGTTTCAATTGTGATTTTTACATCGGGGAAACATTATGGCCTGTGTGAACAATGACTGCTGCCTATCAGTTTGGTTTATCTATCATTTCGATTAGATTGTGTGAAACGTCTGGATAAAAGGTGGAAAGCACTGAAAATATCATAACTACTGGAAATTCAGCATTTGAAGCTTGTGAACAAATATTTTAAGGTCGGTAGAGAATCACTCTGCAACAGCTGACTGACTGAACAAATCTTGGAACCTTTTGTCTTTTGAACAAATACGCCGTCAGTTAAGGACAAAAATAAAACTAAAGTACTTTTGACAGAAAGTGGTTTAAAAACCTGCTCAATTAAAAGCATATCACTCGACGATTAACGTTTTTATCTGTGAAAGGACCTTTGAATGAAGTCACGTTTCTGCTGACGTGTCAGTGAGCAGGCGAACAGCCACATGTCATATCGGCTACAGGCACAATCCTGAATCAGCTGTAGTGGTTATCACACCTGAGGTTCATCTGTCATCAACTCCACCATAAAGACTGAGTGTGTGGAAAATGTTCATCTACTTGATGCCTATGTTTAAATAAGGCCAGTGTGAAGTTGTTGCGGTAACGCAATACACTTCCATATTTTAATATTTAATGGAGCCCGACTGATGTGGGTTTTTTAGGGGTCGATACTGTAATTCTGATACGATGTATTGGCTGATAAATAAGTTTTTAAAATTGTCAATTATTTTTAAAATGTCGTTATCAAACCCTTACGACAAAGAAATATTATTGAGGTTTGCTATTTTATAGTTCAACCATAATCTTTACTTTAACTAATAACACCTATACAAACAAAGTTATTACATAATATTACTTTTACGTAAAATGTAAACATAAATGCAAATCTTTTCTGCATTGTTTATTCTACAAAAGGAAAGTTTTCACACCGACAAACATAAATGTTGACACCGATATGTCTGTGAAAGGCTCCTATCGGCTAAACGATAAATCGGTCGGGCTCTAATATTTAATGTCATGTTTTGTATCTATTTCCATATAGTTTTTGTCGTGTTTGTGAATCATTTGCCTTATACTGTTTGAGTATTTTTACTGTATACACACTGTTACAATCTGTGTTTGATCAAGAACGTAATCCAGAACAAAATGATCAAACCCCTTTTTTCCTGTTACCCGAGGCCAGTATGTGTTTTATTTCTTCCTAGTGAGATTTAATCCTAAGTGATGAATTCAGGACGACTCCACTTATTGCTGGAAAAATGCAGCGAACATGCAGGTGCTGAGAGAAGTGACTTTATTTTGCCTTCTTTATATTTTGTGTGTGTTTATTTTATTTTGACGTGGCCACCTGATGATCACAAACTGCTCGATCTTTTACGTGAATGAACCTTTTGATTGTTTTATTTTTGCTCGTGTGTGTTACGGCGCTGACTTAACGAGATGTATGATATTTATTTCAGTGCCTCTTTGAAAATATATTTTTAAAATATTTCAAATGAATAAAGAATGCTGGGAAATTATTTACTAGTGAGTTTGTTTTCTGATAACTTGAACCACACACTGCATTTAAAGATGGACGACGTGACGACTCCCCAAAATGGAAGCCAAAGCATCTTGATCGCCCCCAGGTGGCTGGCTACAGGTCATAAATCCCTCCTCCTCCATGTTAGCAGTTGGGATATAGACTGGTTTGCAGGGATGTCCAAGAAGAGCTGTCTCCTGAAAATAAAGTTTCTGTACAACTAAACTGCAACAGCAAATATGGTACAAAACGTAAACACGCCTGGAATTTATTAGCCTGGATATTTTAGTAAAACGTCTACTTAACCTGCACAACATGTTTATCAGGTTTATCTAGTATTCCCTGTTTGGCCCTTTGCATATACGTGTGTGTGCTTATAACCACTGTTGAAGTGATGAGTGCACACTCACACACTCAATGAACGCTGAGTAAAGCTGTCAGCAAACCCAGTGACTTTTATTCTATTCAGCTTGCACCACTTGTTCGTCTCTTCTTTCTCTTGACATGAGTCACTAAACAGAAATCAGTCACAAAAAGGTCCAATATCGTTTGTTATTATTATCTCAATCGATTTTCTACTCTGACACAAAAGTCAGATAATACAACATGGGAAGTGTAAAGGTTTCATTCAATGGAAAAAGAGCTGTTTTCCATTAAGTTTTCTAAGTAGTTTGTTTTCTTATCATGGATTCATATGAATAGTCAAACATGATTGTTATAAATCGTCCTTGTTAGCCTGCTGCCCTGATTCCACAGACAGGAGGGAAATAACCGTCCCCAGCTGTGAACAGATGTTTCTACGCGCCTCCTCCTGCTGATGAGTAATTATTGTGAGTACGTTGGATGTTACATGTAAATAAACACAGCTTTGTTTGTGATGACAATTCAGTTATGAAAACTTTCAGTTCAACTACACGCTGCTGTCAACTTTCACACAGTTCTATATATATATAAGATGGTGTGGAACTGCTGTTTGACTTCATTCATTTAACCTCAGCGTTAGGCTGCTGGTGACAGAACAGTGGATCGAATATAGTAACAGAGGATGTGTGATCATGCAGCAATTTCAGGTTAAACGTGCAAAAAAAATACTTGGATCTTTGCTTTCTGGAACGTTTTCTGTTCAGTGATTCGCTTAAATAATAATTGTTGTAAGTTACATGGTTGTTGAACACAGGGGCCTCCTGATGACTCAGCACATTAGAGGCCACATCACATGCTCATCGAAACCTCCTCTTTTCCTCTTCTCTATTGTGGATAATGCTCATGTCAGCTTCTACAGATTTATTTAAGTGGGGCAAAAAAATGATGATTTAATTTCTATCATTTAGAGTCTCTGCCATCTTACTTGGTTTCTGAAATATGATAATAATGTCAGAAAATCGAAAGCGAAAGGTGTCCGAGAGTGATGATGGAAACTCATCCTGAACTTGTGGATGATTTTCAGCCGGTTAGCTCAGCTCAGCGTTAAGATAAATAAACAGCGCTGCAGGGGTGATGCAGACCCTGTTCATGTGCTGCATAAACTGCTATAGGCTATGCTAACTTTTTTAATATGATTTCATTATTGAACTAATGTCGTCATCCTGTCGTCATGTATACCATGTGATGACCGATGATTGGCTCTTTTAAATAAGCTGTAAATCCTTTCTCTAATCTTATTGGTTGCAAAATCTAACGCAGTACTACACGATATAAAAGTACTTCATAGCTACATCATGTTGTTGATATGTAAGCTTAAGGTCGTGTTTATAGTCCTACAGGATGCACCCAGACCTTTAATAACGTTTTAACAGTGTCACTTATATGATATCATATGATGAGGAATCTTTTTCTGATCAATATGAGCTTTAAATTCTCTCTCTAGCTCTTATTTGTGCAGATATGTTGGAAACTATTCAGACCATTATCTTAACCTTTGAGCTACCAGCGCCAAAAGTGAATCATCTAGAGACCCGTCAGTGTAATATTCACACCTAGACTTTTGAAAATTCTGAAAAAACATACTCTACTTGCACGGCTATTAGCCATTCATTATAGTAGTGATTCACGCGAGACACTATCTCACACGTTAACTTATTCAATCATTGACAGTCTGGGTTGAGACGAACATTTCACTCTTTCCATGTTTATAGTTAATAAGTAAAACGGGGGCACAGTGAAATTAGGTAAAATACAACCTGCTGCAGTGCTGTAATTTAAAACCACTCAACATGCATAAAACCGACAAGTCAGGGTTTTAAATGATGACGATTGTGTTTGTACATAATGTCTGTGATTACATGACGTCACAGACCAACAGATAGTTGTGTGGAGCCTGACGCAGCAGAACAGTGATGCCTGGTGAAGCTGCTCAGGTTCTCTACACTAATCATCATTCTGGGAAACAGTCGGCCGTCATTAGAACGACTTTTAAGTTTAAATATGTTGTTGTCTTGAAAATAGTCCACAACATCTTTTACACTTTAATATCCTGGATATAAGTGTCGCCTGAACTCCTTTGTTACAAAAAGTGCAACTTCGAACTTAGCTAAATGTTTCGGTCTTTGACAGTTTTCTTTTTTTTAAAGGGTCGGTCCCATAGACTGTGCTCCCCAGAAGTTAAGCCAAAATGTCTCTGTTGCCACCTCAGTGTTGGTCATAATAGTTCAGTGGGACCTCGCCACTGTGGCTCCATCCTCTGATCACTACTGCATTAACTCTGGCTCTAAATGTGGAAGATGGCAGCGTCCATATCCAGAACATTTTGGCTTAATTTCTGGTTTGTGGGAGGAAATGCGTCATCCATTTTTATATCCAGTCAGTGATGTAGCTTTAATATTCCTTACTTTGATATCATACTTTAAATATACTGTATTATCATACTATAAATATATATATTATATTTTATACTAACCCTGACAAAAATGAAGTCACAGACACAAGTGGTTCATCAAAAATGTTCAGTTTAATTCAAGTAGTGAACATTAAGGCAGGTTTTGTTGAATTCAAACACCATGTTTGAAGTAATACACAGAAATGTCTGACGAGAGAACAACTTTATGAAATTACAAAATGTTAATGTTCAAAAGTTACAAACAAGAATGTCCATGCCTTGTTACAATGCCACTTGACCTTGTTGTGCAATAGTAAGAAGACTTGATGTTGGCTAATTATTAATAATCATAAAATATGATTATTAAAATAATAAAATTATTTATTAAAAATAATGAAATGATTAATTAAAAACGATAAAGTTATCAATTAAGAATAATGAAATTATTAATGAAAAAACAATAAAATTATCAATTAATAATTATAACATTTGTAATTATAATTTATAAAGGACGGGGCACCACCCTGGTATCAGGGACCAACAATCAATCTGTAAAGATCAGTCTCAGTTGGGAAAAGTTCAATTAGTAATCTCAATATTTACTATTAATGATTATATAATGAACAGTGAAGGTTTTAAGTTCGAGCACTGACTATCATAATCCAGCTGTATTCACATACATATGCACAAATAATCACAAAATACCGGTACTTTAATTACACTAGACTTTATTAAAGATAATAACATCAATGTCAATCAATGACTACTATCCTAACAAAAATCCACTATATTAAAGATAACAACACATGCACTTATCAAGATTTATAACACATGTAATACCTATGGTATGTATATCTGTGTATGTGTGTGTGGATGTGTGGGGGTGTGTGTGTGTGCATGTGTGAGAGAGAGGAGGGGGAGTCACGCGGGTGACATCGTATGGCCGAATTCACGATGGCGGTGGAACCACGTGGTTTGAACAAAAGGGAGGTCGAGAACAAAGGATACTTTGATCTATCTCGTGGTTCAAAGCGCCGAATGGCGTCGAGATGCGACCACACTATCTAGGTTCCAGAGAAAAGGTTAGGAGAAAAGAGAGAGAGAGAAAAGGAAACATGCAATGAATGATCAGAGAAGATCTCAAACACCGCCAGAGACAATTTTGCGGGGACTTTACCACTCGGTACCCAAGCGGACGAACTAAGGTCCACCCAGCTGTGTACCGATCTTTTAATAGGTAAAAATCTCCGCTATTGGTCTGACGATAACAGTGCAGCGATGTTGCCGGAAACGCAGATTTGTCACGATGCGCTGGCACTGGAACAATGTGGACACGGTGGTCCTACACAATCATACACTCAAATAATAACACGCTAATTATTAAACTAGTCTCTGCCCAGATATAAGCCTCTTACTTGTAGCTGTTCCACGGTTCGTTCATGTGCGAGCAGCGCATTCCGGGAAGGCAAGTGGACTGTGTGCGCGGCCTCGAGAGCAGCGATAAGCTGATTCGCGGTGGCAGCGGGGATCAAGCTGTGGCCGGAAAAGGAGAGAATTCGTCTCGTTCTCCTTGGCGAAGTTTCTTCGTCCTTCTGCAGGGATAAACAGGAGAGGAGTAGCTGACTATGGATCTGGGAAAAGTCTGTGAACTCCGCCTGTGAGTGAAAGACATTTGCCGCGGTCTTTAAAAATAAAAATCAAGTAAAAAGGAGTTTACAAAAAAAAAGGGAAAATGTAAACTTAAGGTAAAAATAAAAATACAAACGTCTGGATGATTGCTCCCTTTGAGCGGCTGGATCGTCTAGACTCTAGAGTAACCGGGAGAGCACCCCGGCAACTCATTGCTATTCCCGTGCGCTGAGTTGCCGGGGTGCTCCTCTATTTATTACCTGAGAGGGGTCCGGCCTCCCTCCAAGGGGGGCCGTGGGGGTCTGTTGGCTCTCAGCCAATGGAAGGCCAGAGTTTAAACTCCAGCTGCGGTTAACAACCGTGGGGGTCCACAAAGGAATTTTGGGTGTGTTCCGACCACATGGTGAAGACTCTAGCTCAGGCTTCTAAGGTCCCATGCAGGCCTCTCCATTGTCCTTTGTCTGGCTTCAATCCCAACAACCTGCTCGTCTTTTGGACGATCAAAGTTAAAACAAATCCTTTTTTGAATTATCCCAACCTGAACTTTGAGCCTTTAAATTCAACTGCTTGAATCTACATTTTATACGTCACACTAAAACCGCAGATGAAAAGTGTTGAACAGAGAAAATGTCTCAATCAGCTGCTGCCATTTGTTTACTCAGCAAAATTATACTTTTCATGAAGCACCAGTGATGACTCGTTCTCCTCCAGCATCTGAGACTCGCTCTCAGACGTATGTAAATCCCATATATTTATATAACAGATCATGAAGCTGTGGAGAACAGGGCCAGAGTACAAGTGTGTTGTAAAGAAACACAGCTTGAAGACAAAGCTCCTTCAGTGTCGGACTGAAGCTGAAGAATCACTGCACCGTCAGTCTACATTATGCATCATCTTTAATGGCACTATTGCTTAGGAGCTTTCGACTGTTTGCATAAAGAACGGCAGTGTGAACTGTATGAAACAGCGAGCTGCTCATGTCTTTGTCATCCTTTCCAAAGAACCGACCCTTCCTCAGGGTATCAATGACTGAGGTGTTACAGCTGGCGAGCAGCAAGCTCACCCCGATCTCTTTATATTCCTTAACTAGCCCTTTGAACGCGGCCAGCCCTGCTGAGTCTATGAAAGGGATGGCGGAGCAGTCTAAAACTATCGTGTGGAACTCCAGTTCTCTTTGGACAAGTCCAATAACAACCTCTCCGTTGGTTTTATCCCCGTTTGCTTTGGCTTCCTTCAAGAACATGTCTTTGGCCTTTCTCTCTGCCTTGCTCCTCCTGGTCAGCTCCAGTAAAGGTTCGACTCCGACAGCTTTGTAGAGGGACTTGAGAAAAGAGTCCTTGTTGGCATAGTACAGAGGAGCTTGGAAGCGGAAGACCTGGACCCCCGGTGGTGGCAGGAGGTCCTTGTACTCGTCCACATCCTCGTAAAGATCAGAGTCGTTGGCCCGGCCCATCAGAGAGATCTGTCATAGGACATCAGATTAGATTAGAAGAGTTTACTGATATTAGTCTTTCACTGAAGCTGTTTCAGACATGCACTGAACTCTATTTTCTGGAAGGGCTTTATGTGAGAACGCAAATGTGAGAGTCAGTTGCTCTGGACATTTTCTAGATCTTTTCCTGCCAGCACCCTGGTAAAATGTCTAAGTGAGCCCATATGAGAATACAGCAGGAAAATGAGTGGACGAATGGGCTCAGCGATGACGTTTCTGATATGCGATAGATGCTAAATATTCCGGGAAATTCGTCTGACCTGCACAATGTTCTGCTGCGGTCTTCATATGTGAAAGGCAAACTCCGGAGAAGGTTTTCCAGAGTTCATGTCTGAATACAGCTTAAGTAAATGATATCAGCAAATCATTTATAATGTGGTGGAGGTTCTAGTGTGCAAGATCTACAATTCATTTTCAATACTTTCTGGATTTACTGTCATTGATATTAATTTTCAAAAACCAGGCTGAAGTTACTCACCTTTGGTTTCTGGGTCTTATAGATGATACACATCATGGAAAAGATGACGCCAACCAGGAGGCCCAGCTCCACACTGATCAGGGCGGTGCACGACATGGCGACCAGCCAAACAATCGCATCACCCCTGCTGGCGCGCCACTTAGCCGGGACGTCCTTGAACTTCCTTAGTGCCCCCTGAAGACTGACAATGATGATACAAGCAAGGATACATTTCTGGAGGGCGTAGAAAAAAGGTGCGAAGAAAAGGAGGACGAGAAGGACGACCAGGGCGCTGATCAGACTTGATACCTGATGAAGGTGCAGGGAAATGAGGAGACACGAACATAGAGGGAAATGGAGGAGAGAAAGATTTTATGATGAGCACCTTCCACAAAGTTAAAGAACAGTTTAAATACAGTAGGTTTTGCTGCTCTGATTGTTGAGACACAAATTGCCTCAAGGAAGACCTCAGCTGTCCTCTTTGCACAGGAAAGCTAGAACATGCTATCAACTCAAAGATCTTTGTCAAATCTTTGTAGAATCACTTGGGTTTCTCATTTCCATAAAGTAATTGTTGTTAAGCAAAGAAGTGTGGTTGACTAGAAAACAACAAAAATCAGCAGTATAGCACACTTCAATCAGTCCAAGCAATGCTTTAAAGGGGACATAGCATGCAAATTCCACTTTGTTAGTGCTTCTACAGGTTAATGTGGGTATCTGGCATGTCTACCAACCCAAAAACTCTGGGGAAAAAACACTCGCGCGTTTTGTTATAGTTCCTCTAAGTCAGAAACGTCATGCTTGAGCGACTCGATTGCGCTTCCTGGGTATTGTGTCGTAACAAGGAACTGGAAGTCTCCCTACATGGTCTTGGCCCCCCCCCGTTCTCCAGCACGCAGCCGCCTGGCTGTTCACACGGGACGAGCATTTCTCCGCTGGTCAGCCACATAGACTGTATATATAAGGTCAGCCCGCGATTCTGCTTTCTCCGCTTGTTGTTGTACCCGTTGAATGTCGGGGTTCGGGGGTAAATGATGGTCTTCATAGCCCCCCACCCCTCTCTTTCTCTCTCTGTCTGTCTGCTTGTGTGCTTGTAGTGGATGGGCAGAGGGGACATTTAATTATGTGATTGGGAAAATTAAAACTCCAGGACAACAAGGGAATACAAAGTATGGGATGCATATTTGATAATTTATATCATATAAAATATGTAATTTATATCGTTTAAAATCATGGGGGGGAGGGGGGAGCTGGCTCATTAGCATTTAAAGGAACAGGCACTCAAAACAGGTCACTCTGTGGAGGGCTGTTTTATACAGGGTAAAAAGGGTGCTGTTTTATATGATCCTTGTGGTATTTTGACCAAAGTATGTTACAGACATTTCATTAAGACCCCAAGGAACCATATCAACTTGTGGTAAAATGGGCATGCTATGTCCCCTTTAAGAAATTATTCAATTTGTTTAAACCAAAGAAAGCTTTAACCACTTATTAAAAATGGGTTTGACCATTTCAACAACTTCATTCACCTGTGTCTGGCAGCCCGTTGAATCCTTCACCATGGTTTTTGCAAGCGCTGCACTGGTGGTGCAACAGTGGAAGAAGGAGGGGATGATGTTACAGAAGCTGATGGCCAGCAACTCCTGGTTGGGACGAACCGTGTAGCCGTTTTTCTTTGCGAACATTTCAGACAGCGACACGGTGAAGGCAAAACTAGAAGACAACAAGTTTTGTTTACATTTCAGGCTTTATCCAAGAATTTAAAACGCTAGACATCATAGTGCAACTTCAGTTTTAATTGGTGCTGCAGTACCTAATGACAGCCAGAGGAATGGCATCGAGTGCCACCCGTGGCATCAGACTAAAGCTGGGCACCTGGGGAGGGATGAACCCTGTGGGGATGTGACCGGAAACGCTTGAGCCATAATGGCTGTTGAACTCCCCAAAATGGCTGGCCAGTGTAGCTCCTGCCACGACTACCAGCTCTGTTGGCAGAGGGAACTTTATACGATCCTTGTAGCGCTCCTGGATCTCTTTCGCTCCCACTGGAATTCAAAATATGTAGTGTTATTTCATATTCATGAAATGTATGAACTTCCTATGTTATTTTTGGGAATAATATCAATAATGAAAGCAGATAAAGTGACTGAGAATCTGATGGGAAATGTTTAAAATAGAGTCCTTTACCCAATATGAAGATACAGATGACACTGGTGATGAGGTCACACAGGTTGGTCTTGTGAATGTTGCTGAAGATGTTGATCCAGGTGACGACGACTCTGCCGTAGCCTTGGTAACGTGGAATCTTAAGACCCAACAGGTATTTAGCCTGAACGGTCAGAATCGTGAAGGAGGCTCCTGTGGCAAAACCGTCGAGCATGGGGGCCGAAAGGTAGACTGAGACGAAGCCTAGCCGAAACACGGCCATCATGAACTGGTGAGGGGATGTAAAGACTAAGAATCTGTAGCGCTTAGACTAGTTAAAAACTGCAAAAGATGCCTTTAATTACCAGTTTTTTTTACAGTAAAATCCAGATTCAACTTTACCTGGTAGACGCCTGCCATGAATGTAACAGCAGCAGCGATACTGATGGCGTAACACTCCTTCCCGCACTGCAGGCCCATTAACTCCACAGTGTGCACACCTGCCGTGAGGTTAACGCCCATTGAGCCATTGAACACATCAGGACCGGGAGCTTTGGAATCCTCACTGAGGTCAAAACCTGCCAGGAACACCTCCCTATACACCACCTGCAGACAAACACCAATAATCAGCAAGAAATCTTTCAACAGATGCTGATTATTTCCCTTCGACATTTCATTCATCACGTTTTCACTTAGGATCTGATCCATTACCTGTCCAACCATGAGGCTCATGAGGCTGAAAATCCCCACATAAAGATGTCTGGACGTCCCCATGAGGAAGTAGATGATGTTGGCGTAAAATGTGGTGTATAAGCCATAGATGGGCTCCACTCCTGCCAGCAAGCAGTAGGCGATGGCCTGCGGTACCAAGATGATACCCACAATCAGCCCAGACATGACATCGCCCCAGATGTACTCTCTGAGCTTGTATTTAGGCAGCCAGCCCACCACAGGGAAGAACCCGGTCAGGGTGGACCGGAACCTGGGCACAGAGCAGGTCATGCCCTTCTTCAGGTTGGATTTGAGGAGGGAAACTTTGGACGGTCGCTGGCGAACCTGCCGCTCTAGGAGAGGTGGCCGGGCCTGTGTGGTTTCTGTGACCTTGGCGACGTCCTCCATGGTCTTCAGCAGGAAAGGAGGCAGCACGGAGACGGGACAAGGAAGGGGAGGTGGACAAAGTGGTCAGCTGTGCTCCCAGGAGGCAAAAAAGACAGGAAAAGAAAATATCAGTGGAGATGCCTTCAGGCTGTTATCTCCTGTTGGGTCACTTTTATATTTGCTTATTGTCGGTTTTGTTATTCCTCGGAGAGAGCTACATTGCACAAGTAATGCAAGACACATTGTGTGTCCTCTAGAACACGTCCTCCGGAGAATATCCGGAGTTCAGTGAATTTCTGAAAGCAGCTCATGTTAGTGGCTGGGACACGACAACTACAACTAAAAACAAACAATGCATTTTTCTCCATGATGGTTTAGTTGTAACACAGCGTTTTTATAAAGGTCTAAGTTCTGTTTTCCACCGATGATGACACCATGAAAATGATGAGTTGGTGTTTAAACCCCATAACAGACACTACATCACCAAATGAAAGCATGTGACCATCACCTCCATGTCACAGCTGCGTCTGACGTGACATAACCACGATAAATGACATGTTATCAGCCTCGACCATCACAACAACACTGACGGGCTGATTTACACTTCCTGTGGCTGCCCTGAAAACTCTCCCTGACTGATGTGACAGAGGGATAAAGAGAAATTATGTAAACTTCAATCAGATCAGCTGTAAATAAATGTTTCATCGTGCAGTGTTTTTTATTCACTACAGGAATAAAGATTCCTGTAGTTTATTTGTTCTTTCATGTTGTTTGTTGAGTCTCTGTTCATGTGGGTGTTATAAATCTAGAAAATAAAATAATTAATTTATTGAAATAATTTATTAGTGCTTATTATTTTTATCATAGGCATGTGCACAAGAAAAAAAACACCAATAAAGATATAATATTATGTTATTCTCAATGTCGTCACTTTAACTTTTAACAAGCAAATTTAAATGTTTATGTTTGAGCTCAATTCTCCTCTGACTACTTATTTAAAGAACAGGTAGTTTAGCAAAGATACAAATCATGTGTTTAACTGAAGAATCAACACTGTTTGAAGGTTGAAACTCAGGACTGGAATTCTGGAACATCGTATAGAGACAAAAGTTGCTGGTTTGAAGATTTATGTGCGGAACAGTTGTGTCGATGAAGGTCTCGTGGACCAACGGAAACGGTTCCAGTTCAGAAATAAAGCAAACTGAAACTGTTAGAAATCCATCTGCAATATATCAATATGTTTTATCAGTGATCCAAACATATCTTTGTTAATATGCTTCTGTATTCTGTATATCATTTGTTTTCTTGTAGTGACGCACTTTGTTCTCTGTTGAAAAATGCACTATAGAAAACAGCTTTTATTATTTTAACCATTGAAAGGCTGAAAATACTTGTAAATTGAAAATTAAATCAAAAATCAAAAAAGAGTAAATAAGTCTGCAGAAGATCAGATATAAATACGGAACGAAGTAGGGTTGACCGATAAAATGATAATTATTCTCGCAATATAATTTTCATCAATACCAATATAACAAAATCTCAATATTTATATTAGATATAAACTGTTTTACTGTGTTTGTCATTCTGTGCCAGTAGATATATATATATATATATATATATATATATATATAATTGCGATATGGCCCAGCTCCATGATGTAGACATCTGTTCACCTGCAGCAAATCCCTGTCATCAACACAAGAACTTTTAAACTTTTTTTCTGATGAATTTTTAAATTTCCAGGAACCAATGTCAGCAACAGATAAATCCAAACTGTAACAACACACATTGTCCCAGTGAGTAAACTGTGATGACGCACTCACCTGCAGAGTCACACCACCGAGACAATGCACATCTCTGATGTGTCAAGTTTAAAAATCTGTTTAAAAAACCGTCCTCTGACTCTCTGACTCTCTACCTCCTTATCTTCCTTTCCCTCTCTCTGATGTCCCTCAGATAGCAGCAGATATGAGTGGGATCCCTGCAGGATAAATAGTGAGATAAGAGCAGCCCTTTGCTTTGCTCACCCTCACACTGCTTCCTATTGGCTCGCTCACCGGCAGTGGGTGGGACGGCATGTTTCTCTGTGTGTGTGTGTGGAGGTTAATGAAGTCAATTCTTTACTGGAACCCAGTGTCTTGTTGCCCCGCGCTGCAGGCCTAAGAGGAGGAGCCACACGACCTGTGAACTCAGTATAAACAGTTCTGTGATTCTGCTGCACCACAAAGTTTCTCCCTGAATATATATATATAGCAACTGCTGGTGTTGCAATGTAGCCAATAGATCAATGCATGATGTTGGAATTTGTATTTATCTCTTGAAACAAACTGAGCTTTGGTGTTTTTGTAGACTATCATAATCCAGTAGTTGGTTTCAATTGTGATTTTTACATCGGGGAAACATTATGGCCTGTGTGAACAATGACTGCTGCCTATGAGTTTGGTTTATCTATCGTTTCGATTAGATTGTGTGAAACGTCTGGATAAAAGGTGGAAAGCACTGAAAATATCATAACTACTGGAAATTCAGCATTTGAAGCTTTTGAACAAATAGTTTAAGGTCGGTAGAGAATCAGTCTGCAACAACTGACGAGGTGCAGAACTGAACAAATCTTGGAACCTTTTGTCTTTTGAACAAATAAGCCGTCAGTTAAGGACAAAAATAAAACTGAAGTACTCCTTTTGACAGAAAGTGGTTTAAAAACCTGTGTTGGGACCTGGTATTTGTTCGGCCTACATGTGCCGTCAAAAGCCTAGGGCCGCATGTCCCTTTGTTCTTGAGAAAACCAGACCCTCCACAACTCAGTCTCCCAGGATGCCTCAACTTCACACAGAGGTGTGAAAACTGACAGGAGACACAAGTTTCAACTCCTATTGGTCACTCTGGGCCCCATGACCTGTGAGGTCACCGGGCCAATATAAGGCCTGTTCCCCCTCTCTGCTTTCTCTTTCTACAATCCCTTCGAGGGGAGAAGGCTGTCCAGCCTCTTTTCCTGCATCGCAGAGGGGAGAAGCCTGGCTTCTCCAGCTCACATCTTCTCTTTCCATCCAACTCTTCGAGAGGAGCACAAAGGTGCAGCTTCCAGCTCATCTCACCAAGGAAACCTCCTCGCAATCCAAGCTCTACCAACCTCCTAGCAGCGACGCGATGTCCTGCAGGAGAACTTCAACCAGCAACTGAGCTGCACAGCTCAACAGAACCACGAAGGCAGGAGCCACACAACCAGCCAGACGACGTCACAGAACTGCAAACTGCACAGCAACTTCTTTTTTCCCCTTTCCACGGACGGGTAACACAACTGGGCTTAATAATTATACTAGGCTAAGCAAGACTGTTTATTCGATTCTGTGTGATGTTTATAAGTTTGATTTGTGGGGTTGTGATATTTTGGTTATAAGTTATTGGAAAGTAATGTTAGTTTGTTATGCTCTTCACAGTCTTTTGTTGCATCCACTCTACACTCTTTCTCTAACTTGGCACCAACATACACAGACACACGCATATCTCTTCACCTAATTAGCTCTGACCCCCGCTACATGTCGTAAAGATTCCAATAACGGTGTACTTACTTTGTTTAGTAAGTACACCATTAGTAATTTGTGTTTTTATACTTTATTATATTCATAATAAATGTTTTTCTTTAACAAATGTTTTTTTATTAATGTTGCATAAGTGCATTTTGCCAACCTCTGCACTGTCAATAACTCTATATCCTTCAACTTAGCTAACTATCTATATGGTAATTTTGGTTATAGTTATTAATTTAATTGTTAATCAGAGTTCCAAATTTGTAGTTAGTACTTTTATGAGACTTAATCAATAAATTGGCTATCTTTTCCCTTCCTTTGAAGGGTGGTGCCCCGAGGTAACTTTAATCAATTAAAGTTATTATTTAATATTAATATTTTTAATATTAATATTCAATATTTTATTTTGATAACCAACTTTATTGCATGCCGAAAGGCACACCATTTTATGGTATCACGTTTAATGCATTATTGCACAACACCTGCTCAATTAAAAGCATATCACTCGACGATTAACGTTTTTATCTGTGAAAGGACCTTTGAAGGAGCCGGGGTTCAATGAAGTCACGTTTCTGCTGACGTGTCAGTGAGCAGGCGAACAGCCACATATCATATCGGCTACAGGCACAATCCTGAATCAGCTGTAGTGGTTATCGCACCTGAGATTCATCTGTCATAAACTCCACCATAAAGACTGAGTGTGTGGAAAATGTTCATCTACTTGATGCCTATGTTTAAATAAGGCCAGTGTGAAGTTGTTGAGGTAACGCAATACACTTCCATATTTTAATATTTAATGGAGCCCGACTGATGTGGGTTTTTTAGGGGTCGATACTGAAATTCTGATACGATGTATTGGCTGATAAATACGTTTTAAAAATTGTCAATTATTTTTAAAATGTCGTTATCAAACCTGTCGTCATGTATTCCATGTGATGACAGATGATTGGCTCTTCTAAATAAGCTGTAAATCCTTTCTCTAATCTTATTGGTTGTAAAAGCTAACGCTGATATAAAAGTACTTTACTGACTTCATAGCTACATCATGATGTTGTTGTTGTTGATATGTAAGCTTAAGGTCGTGTTTATAGTCCTACAGGATGCACCCAGACCTTTAATAACGTTTTAACAGTGTCACTTATATGATATCATATGATGGAGAATCTTTTTCTGATCAATATGAGCTTTAAATTCTCTCTCTAGCTCTTATTTGTGCAGATATGTCGGACCATTATCTTAACCTTTGAGCTACCAGCACCAAAAGTGAATCATCTAGAGACCCTTCAGTGTAATATTCACACCTAGACTTTTGAAAATTCTGAAAAAACATACTCTACTTGCACGGCTATTAGCCATTCATTATAGTAGTGATTCACGCGAGACACTATCTCACACGTTAACTTATTCAATCATTGACAGTCTGGGTTGAGACGAACATTTCACTCTTTCCATGTTTATAGTTAATAAGTAAAACGGGGGCACAGTGAAATTAGGTAAAATACAACCTGCTGCAGTGCTGTAATTTAAAACCACTCAACATGCATAAAACCGACAAGTCAGGGTTTTAAATGATGACGATTGTGTTTGTACATAATGTCTGTGATTACATGACGTCACAGACCAACAGATAGTTGTGTGGAGCCTGACGCAGCAGAACAGTGATGCCTGGTGAAGCTGCTCAGGTTCTCTACACTAATCATCATTCTGGGAAACAGTCGGCCGTCATTAGAACGACTTTTAAGTTTAAATATGTTGTTGTCTTGAAAATAGTTAACTGCTATTAACTCTGGCTCCAAATGTGGAAGATGGCAGCGTCCATATACAGAATATTTTGGCTTAATTTCTCGTTTGTGGGAGGAAGTGGAGACATGTTATCTACTTTTATATCCAGTCAGTGATGTATCTTTAATATTCCTTACTTTGATATTATACTTTAAATATACTGTATATCATACTATAAATATATATATTATACTAACCCTGACAAAAATGAAGTCACAGACACAAGTGGTTCATCAAAAATGCTCTCAGTTTAATTCAAGTATTGAACATTAAGGCAGTGTTGATGAATTCAAACACTATGTTTGAATTAATACACAGAAATGTTTGACGAGAGAACAACTTTATGAAATTACAAAATGTTAATGTTCAAAAGGTACAAACAAGAATGTCCACACCTTGTTACAATGCCACTTGACCTGCTCGTCTTTTGGACGATCAAAGTTAAAACAAATCCTTTGTTGAATTATCCCAACCTGAACTTTGAGCCTTTAAATTCAACTGCTTGAATCTACATTTTATACGTCACACTAAAACCGCAGATGAAAAGTGTTGAACAGAGAAAATGTCTCAATCAGCTGCTGCCATTTGTTTACTCAGCAAAATTATACTTTTCATGAAGCACCAGTGATGACTCGTTCTCCTCCAGCATCTGAGACTCGCTCTCAGACGTATGTAAATCCCATATATTTATATAACAGATCATGAAGCTGTGGAGACCAGAGAACAGGGCCAGAGTACAAGTGTGTTGTAAAGAATCACGGTTTGAAGACAAAGCTCCGTCAGTGTCAGACTGAAGCTGAAGAATCACGTAGTAGCACAAAGCTTTTCTTTCGAACGCTTCTTCTTCAAAAGTTGAATTAGTCTTTTAAAGATTATTGAGGCCCATGTTGAGACTTATCAGAGGTTAAAGGGCCTCTGCACTCCACCAGGGGGACTGATATGGTGCCAACTCGATGCTACAGGCCCAGAGGTGACTCTCGATCTGAAGACAAGTTAACATGTTGTTGTAAGCTTGAATCAGAGCAGCTGGATGAAAAGCAAGATGTTATACAAAGGAATTCCATACAAAGTCAGACTAAAAGAGAAACTATAACAAAGTCTGTACAAGTTAAAATTAGACACTTTCCACTGCTGAACATTAAACTGTTAATTCAGGAAAAGGTCCGTCACTGCACCGTCAGTCTACATTATGCATCATCTTTAATGGCACTATTGCTTAGGAGCTTTCGACTGTTTGCATAAAGAACGGCAGTGTGAACTGTATGAAACAGCGAGCTGCTCATGTCTTTGTCATCCTTTCCAAAGAACCGACCCTTCCTCAGGGTATCAATGACTGAGGTGTTACAGCTGGCGAGCAGCAAGCTCACCCCGATCTCTTTATATTCCTTAACTAGCCCTTTGAACGCGGCCAGCCCTGCTGAGTCTATGAAAGGGATGGCGGAGCAGTCTAAAACTATCGTGTGGAACTCCAGTTCTCTTTGGACAAGTCCAATAACAACCTCTCCGTTGGTTTTATCCCCGTTTGCTTTGGCCTCCTTCAAGAACATATCTTTGGCCTTTCTCTCTGCCTTGCTCCTCCTGGTCAGCTCCAGGAAAGGTTCGACTCCGACAGCTTTGTAGAGGGACTTGAGAAAAGAGTCCTTGTTGGCATAGTACAGAGGAGCTTGGAAGCGGAAGACCTGGACCCCCGGTGGTGGCAGGAGGTCCTTGTACTCGTCCACATCCTCGTAAAGATCAGAGTCGTTGGCCCGGCCCATCAGAGAGACCTGTCATCAGATTAGATTAGAAGAGTTTACGGATATTAGTCTTTCACTGAAGCTGTTTCAGACATGCACTGAACTCCGCACATTTTCCTTAAAATTTTCCGGAGGGGCTTTATGTGAGAGTCAGTTGCTCCGGACATTTTCTAGATCTTTTCCTTCCAGCCCCCTGGTAAAATGTTTAAGTGAGCCCATGTGAGAAAAATTTCGGCAGAGCGCGTCTGACCTGCACAATGTTCTGCTGCGGTCTTCATATGTGAAAGGCAAACTCCGGAGAAGGTTTTCCAGAGTTCATGTCTGAATACAGCTTAACTTATTGAGATCAGCAAATCATTTCTGATGTGGTGGAGGTTCTAGTGTGCAAGATCTACAATTCATTTTCAATACTTTCTGGATTTACCGTCATTGGTATTAGTTTTCAAAAACCAGGCTCAAGTTACTCACTTTTGGTTTCTGGGTCTTATAGATGATACACATCATGGAAAAGACGACGCCAACTAGGAGGCCCAGCTCCACACTGATCAGGGCGGTGCACGACATGGCGACCAGCCAAACAATCGCATCACCCCTGCTGGAGCGCCACTTTGCCGGGACATCCTTGAACTTCCTTAGTGCCCCCCGAAGGCTGACAATGATGATACAAGCAAGGACACATTTCTGGAGGGCGTAGAAAAAAGGTGCGAAGAAGAGGAGGACGAGAAGGACGACTAGGGCGCTGATCAGACTTGATACCTGATGAAGGTGAAAATGGAGGAGAGAAAGATTTTATGATGAGCACCTTCCACAAAGTTAACGAACAGATAAGAAGTAATTGTTGTTAAGCATAGAAGTGTGGTTAACTAGAAAACAACTAAGATCTGCAGTATAGCACACTTCAATCAGTCCAATCAATGCTTCAAGAAATTATTCCATTTGTTTAAACCGTCAAAACACAAAGAAAGCTTAAAAACACTTGATAATGGGTTTGACCATTTCAACAACTTCATTCACCTGTGTCTGGCAGCCCGTTGAATCCTTCACCATGGTTTTTGCAAGCGCTGCACTGGTGGTGAAACAGTGGAAGAAGGAGGGGATGATGTTACAGAAGCTGATGGCCAGCATCTCCTGGTTGGGACGAACCGTGTAGCCGTTTTTCTTCGCGAACATTTCAGACAGCGACACGGTGAAGGCAAAACTAGAAGATAAAACATTTAGTTTACGTTTCAGGCTTTATCCAGAAATTTAAAACGCTAGACATCATAGTGCAGTTTTAATTGGTGCTGCAGTACCTAATGACAGCCAGAGGAATGGCATCGAGTGCCACCCGTGGCATCAGACTAAAGCTGGGCACCTGGGGAGGGATGAACCCTGTGGGGATGTGACCGGAAACGCTTGAGCCATAATGGCTGTTGAGCTCCCCAAAATGGCTGGCCAGTGTAGCTCCTGCCACGACTACCAGCTCAGTCGGCAGAGGGATCTTTATACGATCCTTGTAGCGCTCCTGGATCTCTTTCGCTCCCACTACGATTCAAAATATGTAGTGTTATTCCATATTCATGAAATGTACGAACTTCCTATGTTATTTTTGGGAATAATATCATTAATGAAAGAAGATAAAGTGACTGACAATCTGATGGGAAATGTTTAAAATAGAGTCCTTTACCCAATATGAAGATACAGATGACACTGGTGATGAGGTCACACAGGTTGGTCTTGTGAATGTTGCTGAAGATGTTGAACCAGGTGACGACGACTGTGCCGTAGCCTTGGTAACGTGGAATCTTAAGACCCAACAGGTATTTAGCCTGAACGGTCAGAATCGTGAAGGAGGCTCCTGTGGCAAAACCGTCGAGCATGGGGGCCGAAAGGTAGACTGAGACGAAGCCTAGCCGAAACACGGCCATCATGAACTGGTGAGGGGATGTAAAGACTAAGAATCTGTAGCGCTTAGACTAGTTAAAAACTGCAAAAGATGCCTTTAATTACCTGTTTTTTTTACAGTAAAATCCAGATTCAACTTTACCTGGTAGACGCCTGCCATGAATGTAACACTAGCAGCGATACTGATGGCGTAACACTCCTTCCCGCACTGCAGGCCCATTAACTCCACAGTGTGCACACCTGCCGTGAGGTTAACGCCCATTGAGCCATTGAACACATCAGGACCGGGAGCTTTGGAATCCTCACTGAGGTCAAAACCTGCCAGGAACACCTCCCTATACACCACCTGCAGACAAACACCAATAATCAACAGATGCTGATTATTTCCCTTCGACATTTCATTCATCAGGTTTTCACTTAGGATCTGATCCATTACCTGTCCAACCATGAGGCTCATGAGGCTGAAAATCCCCACAGAAACATGTCTGGACGTCCCCATGAGGAAGTAGATGATGTTGGCGTAAAATGAAGTGTATAAGCCATAGATGGGCTCCACTCCTGCCAGCAAGCAGTAGGCGATGGCCTGCGGTACCAAGATGATACCCACAATCAGCCCAGACATGACATCGCCCCAGATGTACTCTCTGAGCTTGTATTTAGGCAGCCAGCCCACCACAGGGAAGAACCCGGTCAGGGTGGACCGGAACCTGGGCACAGAGCAGGTCATGCCCTTCTTCAGGTTGGATTTGAGGAGGGAAACTTTGGACGGTCGCTGGCGAACCTGCCGCTCCAGGAGAGGTGGCCGGGCCTGTGTGGTTTCTGTGACCTTGAAGACGTCCTCCATGGTCTTCAGCAGGAAGAGGAGGCAGCACGGAGACGGGACAAGGAAGGGGAGGTGGACAAAGTGGTCAGCTGTGCTCCTAGGAGGCAAAAAAGACAGGGAAAGAGAAAAATGGAAAGAAAATATTAGTGGAGATGCCTTCAGGCTCTTAACTCCTGTTGGGTCACTTTTATATTTGCTTCTTGTCGGTTTTGTTATTCCTCTGAATAGCTAGCTTGCCTTGCTAGCTAGTATGTTCTTCCGTGCCTTTGAGGGTGCTTTGCTGTGCCTTTTACCGCCATCAGCAGAAAAGTTGGAAACCTTTGAAATTATGAAATTTATATTAAGATGGACGACACAGCAGCTTCTCTAAAGTGAAGCCAATTCAGAGGCTGTTTTAAACATCAACAACACACCCACTCTCTGGCGGTGAATTTTCCGGACAATATTCTGCATTCTCATTAAGTTGCTGGCGGCAAATTCTACAGAACACGTCCCCGGGAGAATATCCGAAGTTCAGTGAATATCTGAAAGCAGCTCATGTTAGTGGCTGGGACACGACAACTACAACTAAAAACAAACAATGCATTTTTCTCCATGATGGTTTAGTTGTAACACAGTGTTTTTATAAAGGTCTAAGTTCTGTTTTCCACCGATGATGACACCATGAAAATGATGAGTTGGTGTTTAAACCCCATAACAGACACTACATCACCAAATGAAAGCATGTGAGCAACGCCTCCGTGTCACAGCTGCGTCTGACGTGACATAACCACGATAAATGACATGTTATCAGCCTCGACCATCACAACAACACTGACGGGCTGATTTACACTTCCTGTGGCTGCCCTGAAAACTCTCCCTGACTGATGTGATGGAGGGATAAAGAGAAATTATGTAAACTTCAATCAGATCAGCTGTAAATATATGTTTCATCGTGCTTCTGTTTTTTATTCACTACAGGAATAAAGATTCCTGTAGTTTCTTTGTTAACTAATCATTCACTGTGCATAGAAACAAGCCCTTTGATCAAATTAAAACAGAGTCTTTGTTCATGTGGGTGTTATAAATCCAAACCGGACTTTTTAACTGATGGAAGCCACAGGTGACAAATAATGAGCCTGTGCAGCATTGAGCCGTAAAACACAAAATCCAAGAACTTCTGCAAGAGCACAAGAACTACTTTGTGTTTGTGTTCAACACAAACAGATAAAAATGGCGCGACTACACAAGGTTTTCTCTCAATAGAAGAAGAGAAATTACACCTGATTAACGGACAAACACAACAGGAGTCACACTGAGGACCACTCTGCACCAAAAGCCTTTAATTTATAGAAGTGTCAGGCGTGAACAGCAGCGATTGATTAAAGCTGCATCTCAAATCAATGTCCTGCTTTTAATCCTGTGATAGAAAAGCTCCTCACCGTGTCTAACAAATGACTCATTTCATGAGTTTAAAGGGGTGAAAACACATCATGTGACAGGAAGCTGACTAATCCTGAGCTGCTATAATAACATTTATATCATCATTGTTTAGGGTAATTTTTTCAAAACCAAAGTAATGTAGGAGCTTCAATATCACAGCAGTAACTACTTTTCTTCTCTTTATCAACTACAATGTTAGTTTATAATATATAAAAGAAATTACCAACAGAAAATAATTCCTTTATTTCAATAATTTATTAGTGCTATATTTTATCAAATGTATATTGCAGAAAGAAAAAAACACCAATAAAGATATAATATTATGTTATTCTCAATGTCGTCACTTTAACTTTTAACATGCAAATTAAAACGTATGTTTGAGCTCAATTCTCCTCTGACTACTTATTTAAAGAACAGGTAGTTTAGCAAAGATGCAAATCATGTGTTCAACTGAAGAATCAACACTGTTTGAAGGTTGAAACTCAGGACTGGAATTCTGGAACATTGTAAAGAGACAAAAGTTGCTGGTTTGAAGATTCATGCGCGGAACAGTTGTGTCGATGAAGGTCTCTTGTGGACCAACGGAAATGGTTCCAGTTCAGAAATAAAGCAAACTGAAACTGTTAGAAATCCATCTGCAATATATCAATATGTTTTATCAGTGATCCAAACATATCTTTGTTAACATGCTTCTGTATTTTAATCATTTGTTTTCTTGTAGTGACTCACTTTGTTCTCTGTTGAAAAATGCACTATAAATAAAGCTTTTATTATTTTAACCATTGAAAGGCTGAAAATACTTGTAAATTGTCAAAATTAAATCAAAAATCAAAAAAGAGTAAATAAGTCTGCAGAAGAACAGATTCAAATACAGAACAAAGTAGGGTTGACCGATAATATGATATTAATAATTCTCGCAATATAATTTTCATCAATACAATATACCAAAATCTCAATATTTCTATTAGATATAAACTGTTTTACTGTGTTTGTAGAACATAATTCAAAACCATAACCTTTACTCAGGAGCAAAAATCAATCTCAAAACTTAAAATAAAGAAATGTGACAACAATTGTGATAATTATTGATCCACTGATATAATTTTTTATCTTGATATATATATATATATATATATATATATATATAATTGCGATATGGCCCAGCTCCATGATGTAGACATCTGTTCACCTGCAGCAAATCCCTGTCATCAACACAACAACTTTTAAAACTTTTTGATGAATTTTTAAATTTCCAGTGGGCACAGGAACCAATATCAGCAACAGATAAATCCAAACTGTAACAACACACATTGTCCCAGTGAGTAAACTGTGATGACGCACTCACCTGCAGAGTCACACCACCGAGACAATGCACGTCTCTGATGTGTCAAGTTTAAAAATCAGTTAAAAAAAAACGTCCTCTGACTCTCTGACTCTCTGACTCTCTACCTCTCTGACTCTCTACCTCCTTCTCTTCCTTTCCCTCTCTCTGATGTCCCTCAGACAGCAGCAGATATGAGTGGGATCCCTGCAGGATAAATAGTGAGATAAGAGCAGCCCTTTGCTTTGCTCACCCTCACACTGCTTCCTATTGGCTCGCTCACCGGCAGTGGGTGGGACGGCATGTTTCTCTGTGTGTGTGTGTGGAGATTAATGAAGACAATTCTTTACTGGAACCCAGTGTCTTGTTGCCCCGCGCTGCAGGCCTAAGAGGAGGAGGGCGGGGGCGGCCTGTGATCGTGTTTACAGAGTGAAAATGAGCACAGACGCAAATGTTCGGCATCTTATACTCTTTAAATACATCCTGTTGACAGAGTGAGTTACAAGGCAAACAGAAGATAAGACCTGTGCCTGTGGTGCAACTAGTAAAAGACAATTCTCTGTTATCTGTGTGAAGTGCAGGAGAAATGACCCAAATCTCTCTATCGGCCAGAATACACCAATCAGATGGGACCTAAAGGGAGAGTTCACCCAAAAGGGCAAACTCACTATCTACTCACCACTATGCCACAGGAGCAGTATGGAGGAATTTAATGGTTTTTTTTATGTTTAAAAAAGTGGTCACCATTTACTTCAAATATATTTGATTTGGCTGCAACACTGTTTTACCCCTGAAACTCCTGAAGTGCTTTGTGGACTCAGACACTTCACCCACCACCTCCATCGGCAAAGTGGTGAGTAGATAACGAGGGAACTTTAATTTTTGGGGTGAACTATCCCTTCAAGTGTTCATTTCTATACCAAAAGTGGACATACAAAATATTTGTGTCTTGAAAAAGATTAAAACACGTGCAGGTATTAGTAATATGCAGGTAAAATGTGTGCAAAAAAAGTTCTTGTAAGTTTCTAAGAAGGAAATCTGAAATCCAACCTAATAATCTTTTAATATAGAGCGTTAAGAAACTTCACAGTACTCTCACGTGTAGTACTTTTCAACGTGTATTTTCACATTTCTACTTTTGTCGTTCAGCCACAGTTATTTTGCAACATCAATACACATTTAATCAAACTTAAACTCTTAGATTGTGCCTTAGAATTGACAAAATATATGTCAATGAGCATAGTTTGGTTTAAAAACCTATTGTTACCTAGTGTGTAGATACAGTGATCATAGTAAAATAAAGTAAAATAAAACCATGCTGAAAATAAAGGCAAACATGACGTTCCAAGGAAACTTCAAATAACATAAATGAATTCAACAATGTGAAAATGTGTAGCGTGATAGAAAAAAACACGTGACTCTCAGTAAATATTATAAATATGATGAGAACTAGTTCAGTCTGTGACATTTACTCAGAGCAAACAAAGGATTTTAGGTGATGGGTCGAGGTGTTGGGGTCGAGTGTGTGTGTGTGTGTGTGTGTGTGTGTGTGTGTGTGTGTGTGTGTGTGTGTGTGTGTGTGTGTGTGTGTGTGTGTGTGTGTGTGTGTGTGTGTGAGTGAATCTTTAACACAAAACCTTCAAAAGTGAACCGACTGAACTCAATCAGTATTATCCCCGAGCGACTCCGGAGCTTTTTATTGCCGGAGCTCCTCTGATAGCATCATTATCAGCTCAGGTGTGATTACGCTCTGGTTAAAAACTTACTGAAAGACAACGAGAGCCGCACGAGGATGATGACGGCTGCTCAGACCCCAGAGAAGTGTTTGTATAGTCCTGATGTTTACTAGGACAAATTTATTACTCAGCTGAAAACAATTACTGAATGTTTATGAACAGTGATGCGTTCACTTACTCTTTTTATAAACTGAAACACCTTTTAACAGACATGATCTTGGTATGGTAATTTGTGATTTCCCCTCTAGTGGTAGCTGCAGTCAGGCGCAGAGGTAAGAATAAATAAAAAGAAGTGCTATCTGTTTATTTTAGTTATATATATATATTTCACAGTCATTTTGTTCTTGTCTGAGTAAAATTACTGTGAAAGGTTTTTGTGTAATATAAACATATAAATGAGATGTGTTTTGTATGACAGTCTCACAGAGAGCGTTTGTGTGTGTGTGTGTGTGTGTGTGTGTGTGTGTGTGTGTGTGTGTGTGTGTGTGTGTGTCCTTGTGTGTATTATATTAGACTGAATGGTTTTATTGTCAGTGTTGTTGTGAACTGGTGACCGTTAACGTCTTTATCTCCCTCTGATACACTCACTTAAGATTGGATTGTGTGGTGGTGGTGCTGGTGGACGTGACATCATCAATGCACTATAAGATCACAGCCACCTCCTGCTGACCAAAACTAATCACGTGACCTTATTGGTTTCTGTCCGGCCTATCACCTTGTTTGATCCCTCGCTCACTCATCCTGCTCCATCTGAGGAGGGGGGGGGGGATTACTGCTCTGCCCCTTTAAATCCACCGGCTGCATCCATCTGTCTGCTCCATAAAGCTCCATCCATCAGTCTCCTGGTTTCAAAGCACGTCAGACGATGGAGAACTCACCCGGAGAGGAGGAGCAGCTTGAACAGGCAACGTCGGCCATCGCCCCCTGTCTGGTGCGTCCTCATCCACCACCAGTGTGTTGTGTTCCTCCACACCACTCTGCTCCAGTGTGCACCCTGACTGCATCTTGCTTCTTCCTGCTTCCTCGTGCAAAGCATGATGGGAGCCACACTCCCCCCCCCCATTCTTTTTTGTGTTTGTGCGGATTGGAGCCAAGCAGAGGGGGAGGGGAGAGAGGAGAAGAGATGGACGGAGGAAGGGAGGGGGGGCAATGGCTGTGGATGATGGTTGCTATGGTGATCGTACTCCTGCTAGTGTGTGTGTGTGTGTGTGTGTTTGTGTGCGTGTGTGTGTGTGCATGCATGCAGAGATGATGTCTCAGGTCACATTTCAAATTCCCCTGTCACTCTGCACCGCTGCTCCCTCTGTGGCTGGCGGAGAACAAAATAGAGCAAAGAAAGAAAAGGAAATATCAGGAAATGTGACAATGAATAGACTTGCATTTGTCAGTAGACGTCAATATGCTTCAGACATATTAATATATTATTATATTAATATATTGTAGATGTTAGACGCACAATTCTAACCAGAACTGTCTGCTAACATGTGAGTGTCATATGCGTCTAAAGATGTTTCCCGACATTTGTTCCTGCAGCCGTTCGATTCCATGATTCCATGTTGTTCAGTTGTATGGTCAAAAAGAGATCAGTCTGAAATTAAATTAAGATTTAAACATGATGAGCCCTGATGAGAATTATCCTCCAGCACCTGTTCCCTTTTGAAGTGATGTAAACCTGATGACAGTTAAACCTGATGCCCGTATTAAGATCTGATCACTCTGTCAAACTCACATCTCCTCTCATGTGCACGGGTCAACAAACCACATAAAAACAATAGAGGAAGACGGTATCCGACTATGAAGCTGCATCGTAGTGTTTACTAGGTCTTGATTGGACTCTGCCTACGTCAGCTGGGATTGGCTGCAGTTCCTCTTTTCCTCTGTTCCACCTTTGAGCCCAATCACCCAAAACACATTAATGCCAGGTTGAGAGATGTGGAAAATACTTTTTTTGGATGATAAAGCAAGAAACTTCTATACTGCTGTGCGGCCTGGCAGTTGGTGAGCTCCACCTTTACATCCATACTAATTATGAAGATGCATTAGTCCATTCACGTCAATCATCAGTGTTAAAAGGGCACTTTCTGATTGAGGCAGATTTAGATGAATTTGGTTTGTATTTAGCATATTTCAAAGTTTTTCATATGATATATAAAATAGGCCTAGAAAGAAGAAAGAAAACAACTCTCAAACTTGTTTTTGTTTCTCAGACCTTCACCGAACACAGATTAGACTTTTGAAACCCAAAGTTATGTCTCGATAACCTTCACTTACAACCTTTCTCCGGGATTTCAAAGAGTTTGTCCAAGACACGGTGTTCCCAGGGGCCCGTCTTCTACTTATTAACTCACTTAGTTGAGGGTAAATCTCTTTGCCTGTCAGGAGCGTAAATGTTTAAGGAAGATTACAAAACACACATCCTGCCCAGGTTGTTGTTTTCTTCACACAGATCCTGAAAGGTGAAGAAGTGGTTGAAGAGTTGTTAGTGAGGTTAGGTATGAAAAGATCCTTCTGTTGACTCAGCAGCACAAATCAGTGACAGATCCAGTTTTTCAGAACGTGACTCATGTGAACTGATAATTAGGTTTTTGTTAAAATATTATCAGAAGCACAAAAACACGTTTTCTAAATTAAATATGCAGTCATTTGGTTTCATGGACAAAAATAGTCTAAATCTTATATAGAGTCGGTGTCTTGAAGCTAAATGAGTTCAAATCTTTTTATTTTATTTTAGAAAATAATAATAGAACAACAAAAGTTTTGATCTTGAACATTGAAAAATACATTCAAACTAAAAACAAAGTCAGGAAATTCACGTTTATTTTCATTTTTCAGTTTCATGATATTTGAGCTCTTGTCTTTTTTCACTTGCAGAATTTATGATTTAAAGTTCAAATGTTAAATATTTGTCATTATCAACTCACTTTCTTTACTTTGGCATTTTTTCTTCCTTACAAACAGAAACACTTCCTCTGAAATCCCTGCAGCTGAATGGAACTCAGCCATTAATCACGTCATTAAGCTTTTATTAGCTATAACTGTGGCTTTAATAATAATTAACATAATATGCCTCCCTGTCTGTTAATGCAGTGAACCCTTGATATACAGGAAGAAATAGTAGTAGTATTAGTAGTAGTATTCATAGGAAGCATTTACAGTCATAGGTCTAACACTTTTATTCTTTCATATGTATTTTAAAACAAGTTTTGCTGCAGTAATAAAAAAGACCAAACTGTGCTTCAGTGACATCTTGTGGCAGAAGTGTTTCATCACCAAGAAGAGAATACCCGAGGGGAAGTCGAGGAGGAGCTGTTGTGTCCAATCTCAAAGTTTTTGCCAAAACTTTGTCCAGAAGGGAAAACGACAACATTGTGTATTTAGAGTTGTCAACTGCTGGGGTTAATGGAGCGAAGGAATCGGCTACAGAGGGTTGATGTTTGGTCAGTGATGCTCTGGGGGATCGCTGGGTGGGCTCCTCGTTCTGTCCTTAGTGTTTTTTATTATTTGTACTTTTTGAGTATTTGTATTTGTTTGTTTTTTTGTGTTTTTTCTTTCATGAGAGAATGAGAAAAACATTTGATCTTTTTAATCAAAGGTTTTGGCGTAGTAATGGGTGCATGGACCTTTTTTTTTACAACTTTCCAAAGTTCACTCACTTGAACAAAGGACACAAAGGTTCAACTTGTTCTCTGTTAAATCTGTTTTTCACAAGAGTTTAAGAAAGAAGTTGGTTGTTGATTTGGTAAATCTACATCTGATCAACCCCCTCAGCTCCAATAAAAACTCAAGTTTTTCCATGATCACCATATAACGTGTCCAGATGTTGACGTCCAACCTTCACAAGGAGATAAGTAATAAATCCCCTGGAATCACATTTTTCAATCCTTAACTAAGTTGTTTTTACAACTCTTGATTCCACTGGATTCATGCTGTCAGATGACTAATTTCCAGCAGCCCATAGAAGGATAAAAAACACTGGATCTGCGGCTGGTGGAGTTAAAAATAATTTGATGCTAACTTCAGATGAATCTAAGGCCAAGATGCTTTTAGAAAACTCGCGTCCAGCTCTGACACCTTGAGCTCTCCACGCTTGGTGTTGGAGCTGGTGAGATTTTGAAGGGTTCACAGAGTAATGAATTCCTCCTGTGGGTTTCCCCCTGATTGGTTAATGGCCCACAGACTCGGGGGTCAGTGCCAATCAAACCAGCAAATGAGCTCTCAGCCAGGGGAGAGATGACGGGGATAATCGTGTTTGCTGTCACCAAATAGGCTTCCTGATGAGGGGCTTTGTGTGTAATCGCCACCTGCCACCGCCAACAATAATAAAGGCTTGTTAAAAATGCCATTCAGGGCCGACACAGCGTGATACCAGTCTGAGCTCCATCCCCTAACCGGAGTTATGATGGGTTCATCTTCAACAGGAGACGGGCAAAAATAAAATTAGAAATCCACTCACCGTAAATGGTGAGAATGTATTTTTGATTTATTGATTTTTATTATTGTGTCATGCACATTATGTGGCCGACGTAAAACAGGTTATCAAGACGTTAATATTTAGAAAAAGTACAAAATAGAAAGAAAGAAACCGGATTAGCAGCATCAATAACAAACTAAACTATTAAACCATCCTGAAATTTAATCCAAGATTAGGAAACAAAGGTAGAAACTTAAATGCACTGAAATTAAACCTGTATTTGCTTGTATGCAAGTATTTAATCTCTCTCTATATATATATGACATGAACTCTGGGGTTCATGAATTTTGGGGGGGGTCACTGCTTTCACCATGGAAATGTATTGAAATTTCTTCTTTTATTTATTTACTTATTTGGAATTTGCATGTTCCAAAAGTCTTGTCATATTTGAATTTAATTCTTCTCTCAGTTTACTCTGCACGGTAGAAACTTAAATCTCCACATGATCCAGAAATCAATCCGTTTACAGCATTCTTTGTCAAATTCTCTGTTTATTCATCTTCTCCATCACACACAGCAAACATGAGTTTGGTGAATTATTCAAAGTTGTCACATGTTGTAACAAGACATTCAGTTATCTGTTAATCTTTGAAGCAGGATTTTAAGGCTCCGTCAGAAGAACGTTAGTCGTCTCTTGTTCTCTGAGGCAGAGGTGTCGACAGACGCTGAGATAAAATTGCAGATCTCAGTGAGGACAGTGTGGGTTGGTTGGTTTCACGCCTCGGATGTTGTGACAGACAGAGACTGAGACCATCACGGTCGGATCCTCAGCGCTTCTTGGCTCTTCTCTCCTAGGCTGCATCTCTTCATCTCCTCAGACCCGTCGTTCTGCATCCGCCCACCATGTTTCACCTGTTTCCTATTTCCATCACCTGAGCTTCCCGGCCCACTCTCATATATCTATATATATATAATGTATATAAACCCACCGCTGTCACCAGCTCCTTATGGGATCAGGTGCTTATCGTCCTGTGTGGTTTCCTGTGTGACTGCCACCTGAACACACTGGATGTCAATCAATCTGCCTGTAAGTCTGTTTTTTATTATCAAGTCTGTCATTGCATCTACATTTGGATCCACACGTCCTCTGCTAGATATAATTCTGATATGTAAACCTTGAGTTAAATCTATCCTTTAACTCTCTTTGGATAAAAAGTCTATTTAATAATGTAAAAGTGTCACCATTGCAGTTATTTATTCAGGTGTTGGAGACATAACGAAATATTAAAACTGAGTGAATTTGGCATTTTCCTCCCACGTGGCCTGAAATCCACTTTATTCACATGTCAGTGCTACTGTGAGTTTGATTTTGAGCTTTACTGCCCCCTAGTGGACACAAATCAATGCATGTTCATATTTATCTGGTTGTTGAAATTTCTCATTTTATCATTTTATCATCAACTAGAAAATGAGCATACACCGAAATACAGATAAGTATGAAGTTCATATTCCTCCACTACAAAATGATTATGTAATACTAGCGTCATCTGGATATTTAGGAGGGAATGTTTAAAGTTTGTTGTTAAAGTGAAATAATTGCAAAACAACTTGAGGCTCATTCTCCAAATTCATCTGTGATGTGTTTTTAATTTCAGTCTTCGATGTGAGAAAATAAAATATTTCCTCTGTACAGTGAACGCAGGTGAGAATTGCAAGAAAAATCAGGTGGTGCCAAAAAATGTTTTTATTGTCAAAAACCCCAATGACTGAGAAGAGTCAGTGTTTAAAGCCATAAATCTACATTATTGTCCTATCAAGCACATCAGTTAGTTCATAATGATGAATATGAATTCATTGTATTTGATTTGATGCTGTAAAGTCACTAGTGCAGCTGAAAATGGTCCCGAACATTGACTCAGCTTCCTCCTGTTTGAGTTTTGGAAAAAAGGAAAACGTCTATATAGTGTAGTTACATCAGAAAGCTTCACGATGCACAAATGTATTTTTGGTTTTGATCTTTTCATTGGAAGTGTAATAAATAAGAAGAATATAGAACATCGTTGGCCTCATTATCTTAACTTATTTACTCAGATTCACAAGAAATAAGAAAAAATTCAAATGCTACATAAAATTTTCTTTTTTACCAATTTCCAAATGTATTTATTTTTTGGTATTAACAACACAAATGACTAAATCTTCACATTAATATCATGTTATCTGCCAAGATATTATTTTGAAATTGTGACTTTTCAGTTCATAGGTTAATGCACCTCTTGCTGGGCCTGTCAATCAAACCTGATCAAACCAGAAAAGGTATTTGAATGTTAAAAACTCTAAATAAATAAGTTAAATAAATAGCTTTATTTCAATGCTTATGATAAATGTAAAATATGAATTAAAATACAGTTTTCAGGGGCTTTAGGTCAGATGCTGTGGTAAAATCAAACTGTAAACTCTTCTGTACAACCTTGTCGTGGTTGTTTCCATTTGCAGTTTCAGTTTCCACGTGTCGGACCAACAAGAGCAGGAACCATTCGACCTGCAGGTACCGAGCTCTCACATACAGCTTCCTACTGGAGTCTCAACTGCTGCTGTGTCTAAAACATGTAATTTATGACGTGCGAACCCGTCTTCATTATATAATTTGAGATTTTTTTCATGCACTTCGTACAACATCTGCATTTGAAGACGCTGCTCATTTCACCAGCTTTTAATCAGACTTTTTCTTTCACATTCTGCTCGACTGTACGTTCAGTGCTTTGTAACAAACTTTTTACTAAACAGAGTAAATCTTCACACGTCATCGTTGCTTCTTGCGGGATGAAGATGACGTTCAGACTGGTTTTCAAAATGTCCGCGGTGCTGCAGCGGTGTCGAGCTGCATCACAGGAGGACGTGACCAGAGACACAACACACTTTAAAACTTTCAACTCACAGTAAGTGCAACATTATTTTGTGCCATGGAAAGTGTTTCATCACAGTTAAAGTTTTAACGATGTCGTATTTAGAAATAAAGCGACTTTCCGCGTTTTCTGTTGGATACAAATAGAAATGTTAATTTTTTATGATGCATCCAGAAGTTGGAGTGTTGAAGAGTCCCGGTAAAGATGAGTGTTGCTGGTAAAAATGTATAAATGCCGTAAAAACACTTGCTGTAATTGGTGTGAACCGGCGACAGTTGCTCTCTGGGTTGAACTGCGGTAGATTCTCCCATCTTGTTCGTCAGAGTAATTTGCTGTAGTTCCTGGACCCCTGACTTGAGCTTTACATCCTATGATCCGGATGTTGGATTGAGAACAGATGTGTGTTTCAGTCCATGAACTCCTGCACCAGTGTGCTTCACTCGTCTCCTCTCGAGAGTCCGATTTTCAACAGTCGTGCCACTGACCCTTGAATTTCCCCGGACGACATCAACATACATGATGTCTGATCTCGGAGTGACAATCCAGCATCACGGCAGAGGTCCTCATCAGCTGATTATATCACAGCTCCTTCATCGTACATTCGTCCTCATTGCCCCCCGAGAGAGTCCTGGGACTCCTGTTCGTTCGCCAGTATCTTCCGCCCGTTGTCACTGTAGCTCCGGTTCGGCAGGAACGACAATCTGAAAAGAGAGACGCAGAATTCTTTAGTGAAGTCTTAAAGGAAACATAAGAAGCTTAAAGAGACAGCAGCTAAAACCAAGTGTTTCAGACAGAGGCTGAAAAGAGGAGCTGCAGCAATGGACAGAATGCGAGAAGTGATTGTGATATGAGAGCATAGAAAATGTTCCTAAGAAATCTGACATGAAGGAGACACAACAACAGATCATCCTATAGAATTTCCTGCTCACTATAAATTGGAATGTCACCATGTCAACACGTCTTTTATCATGGAGACAGAATTAAGGATACATCCACAAACATGTCATAACTAATCAAAGATGGCATGATTAAAACAGCCTTAATACCACGATAAATCAACTTTAAGAGACACTTGAAAAGGTCAAAGGTCGGAGCGGACACAGTTGAATCAAGGCTCTGCTGGCAGAAACGGAGAGGAGAGAGTTTCTGTGGCAGGATCGGTGGGAATAGAAGAAGAAGGAGGCATGGGAAATAAGAAAAGAATGACTGGGAACCACTGTTGACCGCTTCTCAAAGTAGGTAGCAAACTCTTCTGCAAAGAGAGGAGGAGGAGGAGGAGGAAGAGGAGGAGGAGGAGGAGGAGGGAGCCAGGAGAAACAAGTGGTCCTGAAGGATGGAAACAAATCATAGTTTAATGTTGCAACAGGACAATTTGGAATTTGTTTTTACAGCGATAGTTTATTGAAAGAACAAAATTTCATAATGAAAAAGGTAAATATTTAGTGATTTAGTGAGTGTGTCGTATATTTTCTCAGGTCTGTTTACAACCAACTACTGAGCTCAAGAAGCCAGCGGCAAAAGTGTTCTGGTTTATAACCCGAGTGGATGTTTGTTCACGATGCTCTGGCAGCCATGACAGTTTCTGAGGACCACAGAAACACGTGTACCAGAAATAGTGATATGGAACTAATGCAGCGATATAATATTATTTTTCCGATAGAATTTTACAAAGGTAACACAGATGCATATGTAGAAAAAAAAGCAAGTTACACTCACTGTAAATTCGAAATTAAAGAGCAACATTACAGCAACTGAAAATCCATCCAAATTTTTATTTTACTCGTATTTTTTTAAACAACAAAACAACCTCATAAAACTTCGACATAAACTGAGGGTCTTGTGGGTAATGGGTCTTTACACCAGTTTGTCTTTGCTTTGTAAATTAACATTCACGCCAGTTTACACTGTGTCATCTTTCCTACTGTGTCAACACTGTCACACCCTGAGGGACAAGGGACACCTGAACAGGAATCTGAATGGACTCCTTCTGGTTGGGCCCTGTGATTGGCTAGTTGTTATTAGACCACACAGTCCCATGTGGAGGGATGTCCAGGGTGAGGAGGCAATGGGGGCAGATAAACACAAATGTCCTGTAACTGCTCCTCTTCTGTTTTGTGTGTTTTCTGTGGAGGGGACTCTGTTTACTGTCCAAACACGGCGCTGCCTGTCTGTCCGTCCAGCCGCTCCGCTGTCCGTCACACAGGCGTGCTCTGGGATTCCCAACCTCCTCCAGCCAGGGGAAGGGATCTGTGTTAACACAATACCGGCCTGAAAATACTGAGGAGGAAACTCAGGGAAACCGGATTACAAACAAACATGGAATGAATCTGAGGTCGCTGCGTTGGCAAATATGCTTTTGGAGGAAATGTTGTTTTCACCCTGGCAACATTATGTTCCAATGCAGGATGTGCAGAAGCCGCAGAGGTTGAGAATGCAATGGGCTGTTGGGGATACGGGCCGGGACTCTGACACAGGGAGACCAGGGTTTTTTCATCCCGATTAAAATCGATTAGACGATGAGAGAAGTTCCACAAAGGCCGGAAGCAGGAAAAAAGTCTCTGCATTCCACTTTGTGAAGTCAGTGTTGACTTTGTCTCACATTAACTTCATTTCTTACCTCCCTGAAACCAGCATAAAAATCCAGAGACAGTCTTGGGATTTATTTTTTGTTCGTGAACGACCGTTTTGAGGCCTCGATTTTGTCATCTTGGTTTTTCGAAAACCAGAAGTAACCGTATTTGGAGGAGCTAGAGGGTGGAACCTACTACAGCTGCGACCTGCTCCCATTGGATGGTACTGGCTGTCAATCACACGGCCCCCAATACATACAGTGCTTTATCGTATTTTACTTTAAATGGGACCATAATTTACTAAATTAACATGCTGTAGTGGAGAAGACTAGCAAACTCCTTATAGGAAAATTATTACTCGTGTTATAAATCAAGTGAGAAGTGGGGTCATTTTCTCAGACTTCTATAGAAACTGACCTGTGGGGTCGCCCCCTGTTGGTCATTTGAAAGAATACAGGATTCAGGCACTTCCACCTTGACCTCACGGAGTCAATTTATATTTACAGTCCATGGTTTCGCTTTAACACTTCTCTGGTGGAGGTAAAAGTTACATAAACCCAGATGTCTCCACGTCCTGGTTTTCACACGCACAAGTACGCTGGGTTTATTATTACAGGAACGGTCCACATTAATAAACCAACCAGGCCAAAGATAGTTTCCCATCTCTAGTCCCTGGATACATGTTACATAGTCGCCCTAATAGATATATAAAAATTAAAACAGCTACTGGAAGGAGAGATCCTACGCGAGGTTTACAGAGTATTCCTCTACTCTAGTCTGAAAAAGTCGAACGCCGGCGGCCGGGTCTCGAGTCCACGAAGAATCTCTGCCAAAAAACGCTGTTCCTACTGTCTTGAGGAAGATGAGAATTTATTGAGTTTATTTTAATTGAATTGTCGTGCACAAATCCTTAAACAGATCCTCCTCCAACAGGACTTTGTTTTTTTCATCTATTGCTCCTCATGAGGCAAAAACAAAACCCCCGCTTATCCCAGAGATCTGAGCCCCACGGCCGGCATTACGCGAAGACTACATGCGGCGTCTTTGTGGGATCTGGATGAAAATCACATTAATTCAGTCATAAGCAAAGTCATGCCTATTTGACATCATTAAATTAATACCTCCATATTTTGGGGGCAGTGGATTGGACGCGTTCTCATCCCGCAGCTTTGAGACGGATCTGCAGCTCGACCAAAACACCAACATACCAGCGACAGAGCCGAGATGTTGTTTGTGTTTCTTGTCTTTTACAAATCCTTTCACATTCAGTTGAGGTACAGGTCACTTCACTGGACCTACATATATGGTGTTGTTCAAAATCCAAACAGCAACATGTTATTCCTCGATCTCAAGGCCACGAAACAGATGTTTTGATTTTACATATCAGCTGTAGCATAAAAAACTTCAGATGTCCCCAACTAGAACATTCCCAGATCTAAAAAAGAATATTGTGGTGAAGGAAACATTGGAACTTTCCCACAGGTTTAAATCAAATCTTATAACATCAGTTTTAAGAAACTACAGGGCTACAACGCTCTGTCCGGAGATAGGTCAGTGGTTAACTCCCACCGGAGCTCTCCCTCCTGTGTCTCCTCTAATCTGCTTCGCTGTCTGCTCCTTCCCAGAAAGGGGAACAATGTTTCCCTGCCCACCATTTGTTTCGTGAGGCTATGTCAGATGTCAATTATGATTTTAAAAAACCAAAGATTAGCGGAGGACGGCGAGGCTGGAGGAGGAGGAACATCTTGGGCTATTTTACCAATTTGTCTCACGGGAAGCTTTAAACATGTGGAAGATGTTTCTTCAGTTTCTGAGCTGAACGACAGATCTGCAGAACTAATGCGGCCTGAGATTTGAATCTGTTTATGTGGGATTCTTCACGCCAGGAAACGTATTTGTGACACTTTTAACGATCTGCGTTTTTCAGCAGTATAGTCATTACATAGCAGTTTTCATTATGGCAGAGTGGGGGAACGATTGTGAGAAAGGAGGACATTTTGACTTAATCGGATCTTTAAAGGTTTTTAGTTTAGTCTTTAATTCTAACTAATGGCAGACATTGCAGGTGAAGTTTGAAAACTACATTTCGGATTTTTATTTTTCTGTATTTGTACAATCGCTTTCTCTATTTCTCTGTTTATGCCGTTAGCCTGGTGGAAAACGAGAAATCTCATTAAACATTAATTTATGAATGTTTTTCCCTCAAGGCCCACGGAAATCTTGATCCTACCACTATCACTGTACATATCTAAATACAGATCAGAACCCCAAATAATACAAAAGTTACAAATTACAAAAGCAACTGTGTCTAATGTAATTTTGTTAGTAAAGTGTTAGCATGTTTTCTGTCAAGGTAAAAGTCTTGGGTACAATCCTTAAAGGCACAAAACTCCAGGAAGCCTGGAAAATAAAATATAATATTTCCACTTCCTGCAGCACCACCACTTCCAGTAAATTTCCTTGCGAACTAAATCTGATCTGTAACACGACCTGATAGAGAGATCGAACACGAGATAGAAGGAGAGGTTTGTGTTCCTTTCATTTCACGCCGATATCTTTTCGGGGACATTAAATAATCAAATTTCGCTCTTATCTCCTCGTTTCTTTGGAGCTGAAGACGTGAGGAGGGACTTCGCTGATGGGGGCGGGAGATAAGGCAGATAATCCCCCATAGGAAAACTAGGAAGCAGGATGTGATGGCGGCGCTAACTTGGACATGACGATGGTTACATCTACGAATCCCTCGGCTGGTTGGGCAGATCATTTTGGAAGAGTTGGTGTTACAGCTTCCTCCTTCACCAACTACTGTTTTAACTATGTTAAGCCCTTTGATAACAATGTGTGTGCACTTTACCATAACCAATAACTAGTTTTACATACTTTTTACTCAATTAGATAAATAATCTGGACTTTTTTCCAGTCCTCACACATTCCTCAGTACTCGTGTCCACACACACACACACACACACACACACACACACACACACACAGAAAGAGAACAACAAGGGCAGACGGACCCGCTCGGACAGCTCCGGCACTCGAGGGAAATTCGTCTGCTAATTGGCACAAAAGTGGGGATTCATTCTGGAAACTGGGGCAGTGAAGCCTCAGTGTTTCCAGTCTGTGACAAATATGTTGGACACATCAATTGGGAATTCGAAAGAGGGAACTTAAGTTTGTGAATGACAGAGTTCTAAAGATGGATTCCTCGATCGCAAAGTGTTAATAATGGAGAGATGGGGAGATTTTATTGGTCAGGAGCATCTGTCCTGTGCCGAGAAAACACAATAAAGACCTAAACGCAGAAACAGGAAGCAGAAGTAGGAGGAAGGAAGTGGAGACACGTTGTCCGTCTTTACATACAGTCTATGCTCTGCTATAATATCATCCTGTCATATACTAATTAGATTTGTTTTTATTTTTGGACGCAAGACTATATTCTAATACAGACCATGCACTCGGGCAGATTATTAATACATTACTCTTTTAGAGACCCACATTTCTTCTCACATTCAGGCCCAACTCCTTTCAGAGGCAGACGTTTCCTAAAAAAACCTTGTGTCCAAATTAAAGCGTCTCGTCGCTCAAATGGCACAGAACCATCAAGGGGCACAGCAGAGCATGAATAGACTGAGAGAGACTGAGCATTCATGCATTCATCCATAAAAATACAACAAAAACCAACAGTTCTAATAATTACTGTCATTATTAAGATGATATATTTTGTGATTATTTTGTGAATATGTGAAGCGTCGTGCAAAAAGCTCATGAAATTGACATTTAAAAAGAGACAAAGTGACAGAAGATGACGAGGATTCAATCCTCTTCTGACAAGACGCTCGGCTGGGAGATGAAAAAAACACTTGTAGGTGTCGAAGCTCCACAAAGATGCATTCAGGTGGAAAGAGAGGCCTGAAAAATTAGAGCTCTGGCACAAACGCTCCTTTGACAATAAACACAGACGCTGACTGACTGAGCCACACACTGGCGTCCTGTGGCCCCTTTATGAGCACGAACTGGGTTTCTAGGACACACAATCCTCCGAGTTGCATGTTTGGCTTTCTGGTGTTTGTGCGAATGCGGAGAGATTCTGGAGAGAGAAATCCAAAATTCAAAAACGAGCACAGTGTTGATAACACACAGTTTATAACATGTCAGTTTCATTAGCATCGCTCTGTTTTATGTTGACTTTGTGATTCGATCATTCGGGTTAAATCGAGCGTTCGTTCCTTAATAATTACAGTTTGTTACAAATCCACTCATGAGTCTCTATGACTAATCTTGTGTCATGTTTAAAATAATCATTCAAATCAAAACAACACACTAATTGCAATGTCATGAAATGAAAACAAAAAAAAAATTAAATCATACTTTATAAGGCTACACACTTCACTGGGAGGAGATCAGTTGAACTAATTAGTTGTGTGTGTGTGTGTGTGTGTGTGTGTGTGTGTGTGTGGACATTGAATTGAAAGATATTAACCTCATATAATTTTTCCTTTTGATGAAATCGTGTCCGCTCATTGAACCGAACTTTATCTTGTGACTACATTTCTTTATTAGAGAACATGATTAAGTGAATTAAATACAGCAGCGTCGCATTGTTCAACCTTCTCTGATCCATCTATATTTGTAGTTTCTAATAAAATATACACCAGAGCCTCGTGGACTTTTTTAAACTTCATTAACTTATCACTGGTAATTTACCGAAGTGAATTAATTGTTTTCCACCAGAAAATCTACTTGAAAAACAGATTTAAAATGACAACTGGTTCAATTTAGACAAATCATCACAGTGAATACTATGTAGACTTCATTTGATTGGTCAGGACTACGAAACCCTTTTGCAGTTAATGGGCAAAAATACAAATGTATAGTCATCTCTGAGGTATTAAATGAAAGTTTACCATGAAGCTCCTCCAGCTGGGATTCGGTCAGCTCCTCTGATTGATTCAGAAATCCAATCTCTATAATCATTTATACCAGAATGTGACGGCTGTTTTCATTTAATAAAAACTCACTTAAGATGAAGTAGTGGACATGCAGAGTGGTCCAAGGTGAAATCTGGCCGTGACGAACATGTTGGACTGAACTCTGCGCATGAGAGAGCAATCACTAATGTACACCACAGACAAAACACAACCCAGCTATCTTTCAGTCAAACACATTTAACCACACGACTTTCTTATTTTGCTTTAAGTTTGAAAAAACTAAATATGGAGTTTGTCTAAAGCTCCAGTTTCAAACCACAAAAAAGATAATTTGTGAATTTGTCACATTCATTTTGTCTTTTCCTTTTTCTTATCGTCTTTCCCAGTTTGCACCACGGTCTTCCAGAGGCACGACACACTTTCCTTACATCAGAATGTATTTGTAACTTTGTTGAAGGCTGTCAGATGAATAGTAATTCAATGATGTCTTATCAGTTGAGTACATTATAGTGACCCAGTTGATGACTAATCTGAAAGTCTTCATCATTTCCTCCCACCTGCCTGCTGTTTCTATGGAAACACAAAAGACACTCGAGGCAATAACTGAATAAAAAAATGAAAAACAAAAAATGTTGTACTGGAGGGTTTTGCACCACAGAGAATAAGTGAAATGAGTGACAGTTGAAAAAGAATAATAAAGTACATAAAAAAAGTTCTCTGGATGACCACAGAGTCGAGCAGCGAACAGCAGGGGTCCGAGGCTGAACTGAACCGTGTGACAGAGCGAGACGTCGCAGAAACACGACATGAAACTTCTCAGAGAAATTAAAATAACAAAAAGGGAACATCAGTCGCATCCTAATACTGACACAGTGTAATAAGAGAAGTATGACACTGATCAGATCTGTGAAGTGACCCTGTTTAGCATCGTCCTCCATGTCTGCATCACCGTCGTATCATTTTAAAACTGTCAGGTCATCTAAAATATATTATGTCTATACTTAACTTACAATAGAGAACTGATCTCTGAGAATTCATCAAACTGCATCTTCCGGGAATTATGTACAATTTCACGTTAAAGATTTCCTTTACTTTAAAACTTGAGGAGAAGCACAAGCCAATGTTATTCAAAATGTTTGGCCAATGAAAAATCGTTATGGTTTGGGTCTGGCTAGGCAAGCTTTAGCCTACATGCTATGCTAACATGCTCAAAATGCTCAAAACACACAAGTTAAAACATCACAAGGATTATTTTATATTCAATTTCTGCCAGTAAATAACATTCACCTAAATCTAACACACTGAACCTTTAACCTCAGGTGACAAACGGACTCATTGTGCAGCTCGTTGAACCACTCAGGAAATCAGATTTAACCTTTGGTGGGATATCAGAGGGGAATATATTTAGACATGTGACCCAATTCCACTCCAAGATTTTAACTGGACTCAAAAGCAGCGGTTTAGTTACAGAGGTCATCACCTTGAATCCCATTTTCTCACATGTCCTTATTTGTGGAGATTCCTGAAAGAATTTCTTCCAGCCCATTTATCTAACTGTACATTTTACAAGCTAGAAAACACACACACACACACACACACACACACACACACACACACACACACACACACACACACACACACACACACACACACACACGCATGCATGCAGAAACATGGGGCAGTAAAGTCATATTTAATGCCTGCCGTGCAGGGAGAGGCTACTGAAGCTCTAACTGAGAACACAACATCCAAACAGTTTCCAAAGAAACAATTTAACCGAATTGAACTGAATTAAATCTTCATCGCTCCTTTGGGGGAAATTTTCTCCGCAGAGGGAATTTAAAGTAAAAACACATGATCAGAACAATGAAAGCAAATGAAACAAACAAATCCTAAGAATGCCTGAACCTCATCCCCGAATTTAATATCAGCTCTGCACAATGTACACGCTCAGCGCCCGCGTTCATGCCAGATTTAGACTGAGCCCGTCTATCTTCGGTATCGGGCAGGAGACCATTACTTTCCTCTCCTTTGTGCAGACGGAGAAATGTGAAGTATGCGATTCACCCGAAGCTACGACGAGGTCAGCGGTTAAAGATTGACTAGAGATCTCTGGCAAGTGCGTGGCCACTGAAACTCAATTGCACTGTTGTAAAGTTGAACATATGCTCTCCAGCGACATATGGGCGTCCGACGAGGCAAGTCACACATACATGTACACAAACACACCTCTAACACACACAAACTGCTCCTGTTACATACACTGCACGACCGTCATTCTGACTCCAGCAGGTTTCTGAACCAGGGCTTCACAAAAACTTTTAATAAAGCAGCAACAAAAATGACAGGAATGAGAATATGATAGAAACAAAACTACAGGAAATAATGTGAAAACACAAGGGTTTATGGGTAGCAAGAGAATGATGCTCATGTCTGATTGGCAGCTCATGTAAATAAGACATAAAACAAGTTATTGTCCGTTTTACCATAGATTTTATACAAAGATAGACGACGTGGCAGCTCCCCAAAAGTGAAGCCAAAGCGCCTCGATCGCCCCCTGGTGGCTGGCTGCAGAATAGGTCATAAACCCCACCTTCTCCATTTTAAGGCGCATTTATTCTGCTTTTACGTAAAAATACATAGATGTACTCGTTACTGATCAGACTGTGGCCCCAAATGACGTTGGCGCTCGTATCTGGGATATTTTGGCTTCATCTCTGGATAGTGGACGAGAGGAAGTGGAGATGCGTCGTCAAAGAAAGCAACATTTCCAGTATCTGTTTCTAGATGCGATCACACCCGTGTGTTGTTCGTGACATGATCTGGAAAAACAATGCACAGTAAACCAGTCTCGGTGATGCCGAGCGGAGCCCGAGCTCACAGAGCGATGGGAAACTGTGATAGTACAGAGTCCTCAGAAGCCCCATCAGAGGAGGCCTGGCAAGAGATCTGATACAAAAGTTCAATCGTAATGTTTCAGCACAGAAATGAAGTTAGGACTTATTTCCCTGCTCCATCTCTCTGTCGGGCCGACAGTCATCTGAGGTGAAGTCCTGCAGGAGGTCAGGCCCACGATTCTGTGAAATCAACTCCTGTATGTTTCCTTATTTTCCATATTTTTTTTTATTCTTTATCCCAGATACATGACAGTCATGTTGCCCTATATTAGTCATTTATCATTTGTTGTATACAATTGAACATTTTAGCCTCAAGCTCTGAATAGAAATAATTGGATTTCTGAATGAGAAACCATCTTCATGATCTGTTTTTCTTCTTTGGAAAACATTCTCTATTTCCTGTCTATTGTAACCACTGTACTTTAGTACATCTATTAGCAGGAAAAGGTTGCTCTTTCTTTTCTATAAGGTTTTCTTCCAATTTGCCAGGACATACGCAGCTTGTAACTATAACACCGAGAAGGATAATGTATAGGATAAATGCTGTTTTAGAACTAATCCAGCTCTTGTTTAGAGGCTGACTGCGGAGTCTGAGTTTCAAGTCGGTGAAGTAACACCCAGAAGCTCCTCACTGCCCCAACATCATATTTACAGAGAAGACACAAAGCCCTCTCAGAAAATAGACTGCCGCCTTAACTGAATTTCATGGAGCTGATTTGCCCAGGTGGGTCCTTTCCACGGTTCAATTTGTCACCAAGGAAACAAGTTTCCAATCACAGAGAAGCGAGGCCACAGAGAGATGAAGAGACCGAGGGAGGGTTTCATTTAGAATCACAGAAGAGTTCGGGACATCCAGAAAAAGAAACTGAGGAGGAAGTGGCACGACAGCAGCGAAAAGTGGAACAGGAACCAATCGGTATGGACTTTGGGATAAAAATCAGGGACGGCCTGAACATAATTCCAATCTTTGTCTTCCCCGAAAATCCAAAATCATGTTGGTCAAGACAGCAACAAGATGAGTAGCAGATTAGAAGTTAAGAGAAATTAAAGGTGATTATAGAAACAAGACGAACCTTTCACGTCAATGTTCAACAAAAAAGAATCAAAGAAACAAGAGATGAAGTAAAAAAAAGAAATAGAGCGAAGAGAGAGGAGCAGCTGGAGAATTTCAGGGTTCAATCAAACAATAATAAATCATACAGGTCTCATAATAAATCACAACCTGGAGTGTTTACACTTCTCCCGCCTGTCTGTCTAAACCAAGTGTCTGGTCAATAAAACATGTTTCCACCAGTGTTCTGCTTCACATTCACACATTTTCTACATTTACACAGTTTACAAAGTGTCACTAGTATATCAGAGGGTTGCTTCACTGATTTAGTGTATTGTATTCCTATAAAACAAATTATGATAAAAACTATATATATACTTTATATAGTATATACTTTACTCTATACAATATATATATACTGATACAATTATAACTATTCGATGCAATATAATCCTTACTGTGTAATCATCCTGTGCCACTGCACTTAATTATCTGCCCATAATATTCTGTTTGTATAGGAAGGTGTATTATTCTGTATTTATCTATATATCATTTATTTTATTGTCTATTTTATTATATTTTATATATGGATCCTACATTTTCCCATAATGCAACGTGGTAGCATCTTTTTGATAGACCTTCCCTGACTGGTAAATAAATGCCTTCATCTTCCAAACTTCTCACTTTATGTGCGTTTGTCTTTCTCCCGCCCCAAAGCTGAAATAACCTTAGTGACATCACTGACATCATCAGGAGTGACCCTCAATGTAATTATTATAATTCATTTAATTTTCTTCCACATCACGTCCCTACATGGAGCCGAACGTTTTTATCTTATCTCAATCATCAAAGCACAGAAACATTCAGAATGTAATAAGAAGTTATCAGAAAATATCCACACACAGATAACTTTGCTTTGGCATCGGAGCCAGAATCACCCAAACAAGCCCAGTGACCGTGCGCGGCTGATAACAGTGACCGCCGCTCGGCTGTATTCAAGGAATTCAACCGGACGCGTGATGAAAGTGAAACCAGGACAGATCCCACTGAACCTGATCAACTGCTACAGGAAGAGTTTGACATTTAGAGTTATGGCTTGTTATTGGAAGGGGGGTTTATATTAGAACTATAGCTGCACTGTTTTTTCTAAAGTTCACCCGTTTATTGTACATTTTTGCCCGTAAAAGGTAGGCTACTCGTGTTTGATCCAGAATGTGATATGTGCACATTAATCCCACTTAAACTGCACCTTTCACATTCGTTCAACTCACTCCCGTGCTTTTTTATTTTTGAGCTGAACCTCACACGTTCTGCCCACGCTGGTTTGGGTCCTGATGTCAGCTGCTTGGAAAGAAGTGGAGATGACAGAGCTGAGATAATCACAGAGAAAGTACAGACGAGCAGAGGGGAGATTAAACTCGTGAGACTCAGAAGTCACGGTTTCAGATGACTGGGTTAATACTGAAGAGAGAGAGAGTTTAATAACTGCCTGAGAATCATTGGAAAGGACGTGTTTATCGTGAGCTTGATGTTTACATTCTGTTAATTTATTCACTTTCTGGCTGAGAATTAGATAGAAAAGATTGACTCTTCTCTTATGTCTTCATTCTAAATGTTAATCCTCCTCGTACATCAGTCTTCTGGTCAAACCCTCGGGAATAAAGCGAAGAAACATATTTTCCAAAATCCCAAACTATTCCTTAATATGATGGTGGGACTTTGGCTGTTTGAAGGGAGCTGGATTTTATGGCTCCGTTACTTTTGTCCTTTCTTTTCTAGTGTCTCTTAAATCTTTTCTCCGAGAAGAAAAGTGCTGTATAATTAAATATAAGTTTATTATAATGAATTTTAAATTGAAATACTTAGGAATGAAAAAATGTCAGTGAATTCATTACTGTTACACATGAGTTTCACAAGTTAAGCTTCACTACCAACAGTGGACATGATGTCTTGGTTTTGGTTTTTCCTCAATACCCCACACTCCTGTAAGTGTTTGAGATTGTGTTGAGCTGAATGACAAAAGTGTTATTCATCTCCGAGGAGTCAGCTGCACACCGTCCGATTCATGTGGCCATTAGCTTTCAGACAGAACACAGTAAAACAGAGCATCTCCTGACCGGAGCAACACAAGGACACACAGGACGGTGCCACTGTATTTACTCAACAGCTTGAACCTGTTTGAGATGCTTCAGATTCTTCCTTCTCCAACAGTGGGCACAACACAAGCTCTTTGTTATGACTCTAATCACAAACAAGTGTCTACTATCCACTGCGACTGTGTGTGTGTCGGTGTCTGTGTGTGTGTGTGTTTGTGTTGTCAGGACCACTCTGAAGAACAGCTTAAGGATTTGGGTGATGTTATTATTAATAATCTTTCTATCATCCCATCTCAAATTAATTTGTTATACAAATTTAAAATGTTATAAAACTGTTTGACTTGAGGAAGAGACGTTTTGCTGAACGAGATATTAATGAGGTTCTTTTTAAACTAACATTTGGAGAAAACTGTCAGGTGTTATGTCATTGTGGTCTTGAGCCACATGATTAAATAAAGAAATAAAAATAATGAAAATGTTACAGTGTAATTTAGTTACAGACATAATACACAAATGTGTTTTTCTTAAGAGAAATATTCCTTTTTCAGAGCCAAGTTGTACAAATGTAGAAGACACTTGTTTGTATCTTCAAAAAAAACCACAATAACCACACTCGCACACACACACACACACACACACACACACACGCCACCTGCCCACAGACATCGTCTCGACGCAGCCGGAGCTCCCTGACGAAAACAATTCGACAGGATTCCTCCAGTCATTTCAGTTTTCCAGTGTCCTGCCAGTAGTAATCTGATCGTCTGAATCTGTTTTCTGTCCGACAGATTTCGAGACAGGATATCAGATCGGAGCTAAGACTGTTTGTCTTTCTGTTTCCTACACACACAGACAGGAAGTCCCGAAAAATGCACACAGACTGCACACACATCACTGAAACCCCTTCCCGCAGACACACACACGCACAAGCCTAACACCACAGAAGTAACAGCTAAAGCAGAAGAGAATGGTGCACATTAAGCATTAAAGTGTGTGTTTATATGTGTGTATATATTCCCACTGTGTGTGTCGTAAACACAAGCGTGAGACAATCACAAGTTATCACACCACAGTCTCACTCACATCCCTCAGCCTGTGCCTATTCTGTATGAAATAAATTATCAGCTGTGTATCTATCTGTGTGAGTGTGTGTGTGTGTGTGTGTGTGTGTGTGTGTGTGTGTGTGTGTGTGTGTGTGTGTGTGTGTGTGTGTGTGTGTGTGTGTGTCTGTGTGTGTCTGTGTGTTTGTGTGTGTGATCGTTATTGTTTCTATCCGGAGGCGAAGTACTTGTGTTAAAGTTAAACAGTGCAGACGCAAGCAGGTCACCTCCTCCATCATCCTCCGCACTCGAAGGAGCACAAACACAGACATCAGCTAAACCACCATCATTAACCCACTTTAACGGAGAAAAGCCTGTTGGACTATTATGGGATATTATACATTCAAATTCCATTAAAGATGCCAGTGCGTAAATATTTTTGAAAAATGTAATGTATTCCACCAGATGTTTTTTACTCTTTCAACAGCTCAGATGACTCTACGCTCAGAATAACAACTTAAGATGATTCATAACTTTAACGGCAATATTTTTTTCAATCCAACACGCATTTTGTGAGAGCAGGCGTGAGTTTTTTACTGAGGGCTTAACAAAAGCAAAAAAGACAGTCAGGGATAACACTGGATAATAATGGAAACCCACCTGAGATCTGATATTTACAATGTAAAGCTCAGTGTATTAGCTCAGAGTGTTGGCATGCTAACTTTTTAATTAACCAGGTGAACGGTTTAGTCCAATGGGAATGTCCGAGTGTTGTGATAAAACAAAGGTATTCAACATGTCTGCACAAACTTTCATGGCAGTTTATTGATGTTGTTGATGTATTTCAGTCTGGAACCATTTACTGTATATATAGATGTATCATCATGACGTCTAACCCCGTTCTTATAGCATCAAATGACTAATTAAAACCAAAATGATCAAACCAAGACAAACTTTGGTCCATGTCCCATCCGCTAACATGGAGGAGGCGAGGTAGATGCTGCAGCCAGCCACCAGGGGGCAATCAAGAGTGTGTGTGTCGTCCATCTTTATATTCAGTCTACGTGGTGAACCAACAGACTGACATTGCTCGAGCCATGTCGCTAACTAAGTATCTAGCTTCGCAATGAAAAATACATGCTACCGCTGAAACATATTTCAATATTCATTACTTAACATAACAAAGGCCTGAATAAAATATGATGAACACTTTAGATTCAAGTCACTGCTTTTATTCTGAAGGGAAGATGAACTGCTAAAGTAAATATCAAGTGTTGCCTCATGTCTTCATCCAGCTGCAGCTGTTTCTTATTACGATGAAGGTTTATAGTTTATAGTTACAGCTCTGGTTTTATTTACTAACCAAACCTTACATCATATTTCACGAGCAGCAGAATCACATAGCTGATGATTCCTTTGCGAGTCAAAGTCCGGGACAATTTTCATGTTTTCCTGCTAAAATGTTCACTATGCAGAGCACCGCCGCTGCTTTGACAATGAATAGTGTTTCTAGATGAGACACAGCATGTCCACATCCATTATTTACACTTAAGGGTATGAAACATGGCCTAAATTAAAAAGAATTGCTTCATTCATATAAGATGATGGCTGCACCAAGGCGTGATGTTTTCTCTTCCTGTCTGTACTGACGCGCCATGATGTGAGGTCGCTGGAAACAAATCAGCTAAATATTTTTACTATTTTAAATGTCTTGATATAAAAATTTGATCTAAATGAATACACAGATCCAATCAGTAATGTAAACAGTGTGTCTGTAAACAGTGTGTAAACAGCTCTTTTGGTCCAGTGTTTATGGTGTCAAACTGGAAACAAAGGAACACATAAAGGTCAAATCTGTTGTCTAGACAGACAAATAAAATACAAAGAAAAGAGACAGCCCATTGGCACCTAGCTGACCGTGATAGGAAGGTACGTTGCATCCATCTCTCTTTGCAGGGAGAGAAAAATGAGCCTTGTTCCCGACCTGAGGCCTTGATTTCTTCTTTGCTGGACTTTTAACAGAAAGGGCAGCTCACTCTCCCAGACCTGTTTACTCACACATCTACTGTACGTCACAGCAGGATAAAGGTATAGTGTCATTCGTCATCAGTGCAACAAAATGGCTTTTCCCCTAATTGTGACGATGACATTACAGATCCGCTGTTAGTAAGAACCGTGCTGTGTCTTCTGTTTCAACAGGCCAACCGTGCGAAGTCAAAATATTAAGGTGATCGTGCCAAACCCAAATAGAACTTGAACCATGACTAGGAAAACACATCTGCCTCACTGGCTTCAGTGCATTGAGAGAACGATGGAGCAAACCTTCACAGAAACTGGTGCAAATGTTGTGACCTTACCTCAGTGCCATAGATGTGCCGTTGACCGACGTGGGAGAGCACGGTCTACGGGTTTGTCTATAGGAGTAGCTTCCCTGCCGTGCATACCGCTGGTCCCCGCAGCAGAGGATCACCAGAAACGCCCTCCGAAACGCTCGGTTCAGGAAGGCGTACAGGAACGGGTTCAATCCTGAGTTGATGTACCCGAGCCACAGCCAGGCTGTCCACAGCTGCCAGGGCACTGAGTAATGAATGAAGGGGTCCACCACGTTGGTGATGAAGAACGGCGCCCAGCATAAGCAGAAACAGCCCATTATGATTGCCAGCGTCTTTGCCGCCTTGGTCTCAACGCGCATGCGGCTGTTCGCTATGGGAGCCTGCTCCAAAGAGGAGGACATCAATGTTGTCCGAAGACGGTAGTGCTCTGAGGGATCCGAGGAAGTGGAGGACCTCACAGAGATGACCGGAGCCGTCCCACTGATGGGGGCCGAGCCGGCGCGCTGCAGCGTCTCGATCTGTCGTGCGTGGCTCATGGCAGTGACGTAGATTCGCTGGTAGGCCAGGACCATGAGGGCCAACGGGACGTAGAAAGCCACAGCAGAGCAGATCAGGGCGTAAGGCTGGTTGACCAGAAACACACAGCTGGTGTCGTTGGAGCCTCCCGTCATGGCTTGCCTCTCCTCAATCTGGACGGAAGAAGAGAAACAGACACAAAAATAGAATAAACAGAACATAATTTATGATTTATGGGTATTAAAGCATTCACCAGAATCAGAAATAGGTAAGATTTTAAGCATTAGGACTTTCTTTCCATTAGTCAGAGCCGTAAAGGTCACAATTATTGAATCACTTCTTGTGGCTTTGCGGCAGCTTCAGTGTGAAGAAGTGTCAGTTTCAAACAATTCCTTTTTGGGGCAAAACTAAAGTGTGTTGAAACATTTTTTGAATTATTTTTAAAGAAAAATGAACAACAAACATTACTAATATAAAATAACGAACTGAAACCTACAGCCTAAATGTGCGCACGTAAGTCATTTCAATTCCTTTGCAATTTTGTCTGTGACATATCACTTGAAGGCAGCGATAAAAAAATAAATATAAAAAGATCATTGTTTGGATGCGGCCTGACCGAAAGAGCCGTGTATTTCATTAAGCGTGGCTGAATAAATTCATCTATTCGCCGCCTGCCTCTGGGAGTCCTGCAGCTCATTTCAAGGCGGCTCTGAAATAACCTCACGCCAAAACATATCCAAACCAGCAGAAAATGCTCGTTGAAGTGCCGTCTTCGCTCGCAGCGAGAGAGCCTCCACGGGGGAATGGAATTGTTTTGTGATCACTGCATTACCGTGTCATTGTTTCGAGGGATTGGAGACGTTATTAGAAACAGAGAATATTAGGTTGGAGAGGTTTCAGCTGCGTTTGCCCCCACGGAAAGAACATCTCTCTCTTTAGGGCGTTTCAGGGAGGTATATGAACTCTTCGCTGGGAAACTTTGTCAAAACACATTATATATTTCGTTGATGCAGGATTGTAATGTAATTTTTTTTTATAAGAATACCAAGATCTTTAAGCTCATTACTGTTTCACTGCTTTCCCGCCTGCGTGGCTCCTGATCTTAAGGACTTACAATGTCCTCGATGCCGATGGCGTTCCAGCTCTGCATGATGGGTAAGAAGGAGATAAACGTGGGGATGAGCCAGCAGCTGCCGAGCATTACTGCCACTCTCACCGGCGTCATCTTGTGTCTATAGACCAGTGGCTGGCAGCAGATAGCATAATACCTGGAATTATACACACGCACACACACACACACACACACACACACACACACACACACACACACACACTCAAGTTTGCATCTCAGGGTCTGATATGCATCTCTGAAACAAAGGGTAATTTATCAAAGCCCATGAAGACGGTTCAAATCCTTCGTCGTCTCTCACAAACCTGTCGAGTGCAATGCAGCACAGGTGCAGGATGGATGCTGTAGTTAACAAGACGTCCAGGGATGTTCGGACGAGGCAGAAAATCTCTCCGTACCGCCACTGGCCGGTGGTCAACTCAATGGCAGCAAAGGGCATCACAACCAGCGCCACAAGCAAGTCGGCGAACGCCAGCGACACGATGAAGTAGTTGGTCTTCTTTTTCCTGAGAGCCAGAGGAGACAAGTTAGGACATATCCATACAAGTCACTGTTAAAATGACCAGTTCATGGTGTACGATTTGTATGTTTTACTATCGTATCATGGCTCACATCTTACAAGCCTTAACTTTAAAGCTGCTGTCGCTCATTCTGTCCACTGATCAGTCTGTCTTACTTTTATTTTTTTTAAACTTACATATTTACAGGATGTTTCCGGGGAAACTCTATAATGTGAGTGCCTTGGCATTTTTGTTATTAGTTCCTGAAACCCATCTCTGTTTTCATCTCAAAAGTCCCAGAAACTATTGCAATGTGACTTGAAACTTAATATCACGCCCGACCAGATCTGCCAGTACAACACGTGTCTGTTTTATAGTCCGGCACAGAGTTGGTGAAAAGCCAGTAGGCTCACCGTAGATGTCTGTCCTTGCAGAGCGCCACCATGACCAGCAGGTTGCCAAACACCGTCATGATAATAACGATGGAGAGAAAGATGGTGAGAACGATCGTCTCCAATGAGCTCTGGAATTCCTGCTGCTGTTCCTGTTGTTGTTGTCCCGTGTTTATTATGTCATCCAACAAACTGCAGTAAGAAAAATATATAAAAACAGATTAGTCAGTGAGTACTTTGAAATTCCTCACTTATTTAGAATCTTCTCATGTGAAAGAGGTTTTTTCTTTACGCCTAGGATTTGGCAAATGAAACTGCTTGGTTAAAGTTACGTTATCATGGTCAGATGGTGGGTTAACCCATGCATCCAGCCCAACCTCCTGTTTAAACGATAACTTCACTCAATAATTATTTATCGAAATTATTAGAAATTACCACTTTAAATAAGACCAGTTCTGTTTACAATCAAACTCCTATTCTACTGCGTTGTGGACAATGATACGGAAATTACTTTTTATAAACTGGGACCTTTTTTAAAAAATATATAACAGAGTTTGGATTATTTACTTACTGTTGAGGTGATGCTGTGGCCATCACTGGTCATCTGCATTGAAGTCAGCAGAGGAGAGTCCTCATCACCCCATGCTCTGGCCCTGTCGACACACACACACACACACACACACTAAGTCTTCGCTTTTCTGAAAATAGTATCCAGCTTGCACGTACAAAGTGGTTGGATTTCTTATTGTTTGTCTATCCAACACCAAAAATCTAATATTTGCGCCTGAAATAAATTGCTGGATCACAGCATGAAAGCGTGTGATATTTATAGGGCAAATGGGCTGCAACAGGCAGCAGCTGTGTCTGCCAGATTCCATCAGTGTGTTAGTTTGTCTTTGTAATGCAATAATAACACCATGCTTTAGTGAGAACCAAAAGAGAAATTCTCATTTCTTCTTCCCTTTGCGAAAGGAGAGATCACAGATCAGATACCAGCTGCTGAACTGCACCTCTGGGGCTGGTGGAGATTCTCCCGCTCTAAAGGTCAGGCTGTTTGACCCTGCAGCCCATATTTAACCTGGTAAATAAGGTAAACAGATAGATTTTACCAACAACAGCCTGCGGTAGCAAGAGGAGTCTAAACAGATGAAGGAGGTTAAAGCCTCAACTCTGGGTCATTGTTCACCTTGACCAAGTTCAGTCAAATTTATAACTTCTGACTCTGATAAGTATACAGCTTCTTATGATTTAGTTTTTTCTAAAAAGGTTTGTTGATGGAATATAATTACAGTTGTTGTCGTGCAGATTTGATACTCCATGACTGTGCTGTGCTTTACCTCCACCCCCTTAAGTCCTGGTTTCACTCTGTCACTGAAGAAGCCGATGGATGTTGTCAGTTGCCACATCTGCTTTTTATTTTTAGCTTTCAGTAGCATTGTGTGAGTACTTTGTGTGAGTTAGCAGCCATGCTAGCAGCTCTGTAAGGCTAAAATCAGAAGTAGTGTCGCCTTAAGTTGAATGCTAACGCCACCATGCTAACATTCTCACAGTGACAATACAGGTGAGTGTTTAGCAGCAGGTTAACATTTGCCATTTAGAACTAAACACCTAGCACAGGTAGCTGGCTGATAGAAATATTTTATTATACTGTAAATATACTGTATATGTATTGTTTTGTAAGTTAGTGGACCACCAGCCTGAGAACCATGAAGCTCACATAGCTAAACATAGAAACCTATTAGCACAAGATGAGATAAGTGAACGCTGCTTCCCTCTATTTTTAGAATAACCGAGGGGATTTCGACAAATTCGATCAGTGTAACAGGAAATGAGAGCGACTGGAGTCGAGTCACTTCAGACCAAGTGTCTGATTCTGAGGAGCAGCAGAGAGACTCTCATCACCACAGCACTGTCGATGCCTTATCAGCTTTAAGGACCTCTTAACAACATATGCTGCATCTCCGCTTTTAACAGCTGTCTGGCCTTATCGCACTCGAGGGTCATTATCATCGCCCAACAGACTGCTGCCAACTTCCTGCAGACAGGCCGCTATTTACAGCTCGACATGTCTGTGTATCACTTTATCCAGGTGTAGGTTTACTTTTGTCCGTTGTGTAATCATTCATCATTCACTGGACTGAATCTTGGCACGGAACGGTTTGACTTATCTCAGTTTAGAGTTAATACACTTGCAGCCCAGGTCCGCGAGACTGGTTTTGATTTGTTTGCTGGTCCCCAGAGCCAAAAAGAGCTGACAAGGCCTGACAGCTTCTCCAGTTTCTGACCGGTGCAGACATAATTCCTTCCACATATACATAACACTGGGTTGTGAAAATATGTTGCACTTTTTTTTTAAGTAATGACAATCGAGCCAAAACCGAAATCAAAACAAGGGAAAGTTCAGGTTGTTTTCTATCAACATGCTCATTTTTCTCGAGGACAGCGGAGAGATGACACAACCCTGATAGAGAACACCAAAGCCCCGTTGTACTTGGCTGAGGAGCTTACATACCATCTGTATAGGGCCTGAAAGAATTTATGTTCATTTCTGAGCGCATGTGGACCATGAACAGATTAAACAATGATAGGGCCCCTGGGCGTAGATGTAATGTTTCCCTACCACCACCATCTTTATTTGTTGAGTACCAACAGAGATGTTTTATGATTTCTCACCTGCAGCGATTCCCATCGACCAGATCAACCAAGGAATTAGAGACAAAGCCTAAACATTGACATTTGCATGATTATCTTGTGAGGAAACTTACTCTAAACTATAGAATCAGGTGATTTACCAAGAAAGTTATGTTTTTACCCTTGACTGTTGGTTAGTTTGTTTGTGAATAGGATAACATAGAAATTATGGTCCAAAGATGAACCCATTAACTTTTGCCATTCATCCGGACAAAGGCCTGTCAAAAGGTTTTTTTTAACATTATCAATAATGTCCTAGGGTCCAAATCTGGATCTGAGGACTTATTTATGAGGATTTATCAACTCTATTGAGGGCTATGAAGTTCTCTATAGATTCGTTCAGATCCAATTAAGTGACCCCTCTCTCAGACACAGGAATTGTACAAATGAGGATAATGGCGCACAACCTCAGTACAGTCCATTTGAAGTTGCACACGATTTGCACTCGATGACGTCTATGAAATGTGACGGATGTAGTTTTTGTGAAGCCTGAGAAGAGAAAGTTGATCAAATCCTCCTTAATTTCATACCTCATGTGATGGGATCTAACCAGCACCTAATCTGAAGCACATTGAGGCCTCACTCGGGGGCCCCTCATCCCTCGGGCATCACGGTCTGTGTCCGAAAGGCAGATTCAGTGATTCGTCAACGATTGGGACACAAAAGACTGATACACGCATGGCAAATATATGTTTAAGTCATCGAGTTGCTGAGGGAATCTTTCAGCTGAACAATGGGGCACAAATTGGATTCAGCTTTGCTTTCTCATTACAACACCCAGTTTTAAATAGCACAAAAATGACTGATTGCTGCATCTTAAATGGTTTCGTAGAGGAAATTGTAATCAGCATTATCACTCTCTCTCTCTCTCTCTCTCTCTCTCTCATCGCACACACACACACACACACACACACACACACACACACACACACACACACACACACACACACACACACACACACACACACACACACACACTATCATCATCACTGGACAACACCACCTACCCTCCTACTCATTGTTCACTCGGTTACATGGTTCTGTCAGGAATTAGAAGATATTAGCCTGATGTGTATTTCTAAGCAAAGGAAGAAAGAGGATTGAAAGAAGGAAATAGAGAGAGGGCGAGAAGGGACAGGAGCCATATTTCTGACAGGTTTCTGTGGTTTTCTCCTGTGATGTGCGTCCAGGGAGGCGAGTTTTCACAGCTCACCGTGTCCATTTCACATCTGAGAGACGAGGAGCTGATTGAAAAACTCCACAGAGCAGTGGGGAGGGAGATGACAGGTTGCTTCATGGTCTTTTGTCGAATAGTTGTAGAGATATGATTAATCTGCATGGATTAACAGATTACCATTTTGATAAAACCATGATAATAAATTGGGGTCCTGGCTAATCAGGCCGGGTTCGGACAAGAACTTTGAAAGTATATTTGGACTTCGGTTGGATTCGGTCCCATTGGCTTGGCTATCTACTTGATTTTTACACTGCACGTGCCTGTTATCGGGGAAAAAACATTGGGTTCAGTTTAAACTTGTTTAGTTTTCTCTCCCCCGACTCGATCAGGTCAGCTCGAGCTGCAGTTTTCACAATCCAGAGATAAAGACTATATCAAGCCAGGATTAACAAAGACTGGCAACAGAGATCAGCTCAAATTCAAGTTAAGACACATTATTATATCTGACTGTGCTATATGTATATTTGTAAATACTATGTTAATAGATAGATAGATAGATAGATAGATAGATAGATAGATAGATAGATAGATAGATAGATAGATAGATAGATAGATAGATAGATAGATAGATAGATAGATAGATAGATAGATAGATAGATAGATACATTTGTAGGAGGTGTGACTGACTCATCTAACATGAGCTGTAATTAGAAGATTCTCACTCTGATCTACCTGATTCACATCTGAAAATCTACCTCTGCTCTGTTTATGACAATGTTTAGGTTCCAAATCTTGTTTGCAGTGATTGAAACAGTGATTTGAAAGCATCTGACGGACACGGCAGAGGGAAATCTCTACGAAGAGGAGAAGACGAATTCAATTCAGAGGTTGCCTCTATTCATTCAATTAAACACTGTTGTGTTAAATGCAGCAAAAGAACTTCGTCGGGTGGGAGGTAAATAGGCCTAGATCTCACATAATCTCACACCTCAGACTGTAAGAGGGCTGAACCGTGAGTGTGTGTGTGCGCTCACATGCATATTTGTTTGTCTGTATGTGGAGGAGTCATCCCTGATACTGTTGCCAAGGAGACAGAGGAGTATCATGGTTTGCAGCCCATCGTCCTAATTTTAAAAGCTTAAGCAGGGAAGATTGTGGCTCTCAAAAAAAACAACAAATGCAGGGACAGACGCTCTTATACTGAAAAGTGTGTGGAGTCTGTAAAGTAGCTTCTAATTAGTATACATTTCAAGGTGGGATTAAAAGATGTCTCTCATCAAGATCCATTGTTAGAAATCAAGGAAAATCCTGCATCTGTCCCCTGATCTGAATTCACACCAAACTCTTCCTTCCCACCGAGTTCCCTGGTTATCCCATCTGTAGTTTTTGCGTAATCGTGCTTACAAACAAGGTAATAAAAGCCAGACATAGCCCAGTTCAAACATCAGCCCCGCGACCTGCACACTTCTACTTCATCTGGTGTTCCCTGCTCGTCCTACTGTATATTGCATGCCTGCGGAGTGTGCAGACGGAGCGAGTGATGGGAACAGCACAATAAGAGCCAGACAGTCAGGAAAATAAAAAGCCCTGTGTAGCTGTATTGCATTCTGTTCTACTTTCCGGTTATTGTGAGTGTATAAATTGGTTTCTCTGCCTCTTCAACAGTGAATCTCCTCCTCGGCGGCCTGGCACTGAAGAGAAGCCCTGGATCTGTCTTTTCTTTTTTTTTTCATTCTTTTAGGTCAGTCAGTGTTTTTGGGAATGAATCTTTACACTTTTATGAAATGTTGGTGGAGGTGGTTGTTTTGTTTCCTGTTTTACTTTAAAAGTACCTGCTTTACTTCCCGTCCTTGTCTGGTTTCCCAGTGTTTCACTGTTTCAGAACCTTCTGGGGACACATTGGCCTGGAATAGTTTTTCCTGCAGTGACACATCCTGATGGACAAAGTCTGCTGAGGATTAACTCATTATCTCAAACCAGCGTCTACTTTCGGGGGAAAGAAACATCGAGGCTTCTGCTCCATTTGTCGGCTTCGTGTCTTTTCGAGCTGCGTGATGTGCAAACAGGACAGTTCATCTCAAGGATTTGTATACGCTTCTGGTTTGTGCAACAAGCAACTGAATAACCAGGCTGCATCTGGAGATATTCCCCCATTTAAAGACCATATTTGGCAGCTGAAATTAAAAACGAGCGTTCCTGGAACATGCAGTGTGGCTGAAAAATAAGTTCAGTTCTGCCAAGTTCAAAATTACTAAAGTTAATTATTTTACAAATATCCTCAGGAATACCCTAAACTCCGGCTTTGGATTGAACAAAGTTGAAAATATAACACTGAGACAGGACTGAGAATATTAATATTGATAATACTTTTTCCGTGATTCACTGTAAAATTATTATTATCGTAAAAAGGTTATAAGCATCGGAGCATAAAAGAACGTATAAGGCCAAACTGAAATGAGACGTCTGGTCTACGGAAGATTTCCTTGATTTGGGTCATCAGCTTGTGCCTAGCAACAGAGCTGCAGTTGGACACACCAAGAAAGTTTGAATGGCCCTTGGGATTTTATCACATGTATCGTTATTTGATTTGAAGCTTGATACTAACATTTCAACTGTAAGACATTTGGGTCTCATCGCTTGCCGCCGCCATTATCCCTTTGAAAAAATCGGTTTGGAAACAAAGGGCAATGAATCCTGGGATATGCTGGCCTGAGAGGATCCACTAATCGAAGCCTTTGTTGCGTCACTGTGACGCAATCTGTCTTGGAATGCAGCCGCCAAAGGATGCAGCCCCTGAATTGAGACACAGTTATTGTCCTTCATGTACAATCAGTTGTTTCCAGGGTAACAACTAAAAAACATCAAAATACACAATAACGAAGCCACAAATGTGCATTTTGATCAAAACGTCAAACGTGTGTTTAAGTCAAACGTGTCACGAATCTTCCCCAGCCCCTCGTTTCCCCTTTCTTTCTATCTTGCTGTGGAGCCCCTGACTTTTCTTTGCACTCACAGAGGTGAAGTAACTCACTCTCTGGCCTGCTGCACCCATCACGGGAGCAAGATGCAACCCAGGCAGTGCGGAGCGTGTCTGCTGGATAAAGCTGTGTGGCTGAGGGTAATGGTTTGTGAGCAGGTAATTGAGCGCGCTGGCCTCGGCCCGGTGCCAACTCGGCGGTAAAAGAAGAGCGAAGAGAGCATCACACAAACATGTGCACACAAACAGTTATGTGTGGACCAATGCAAAACACAAGCAGGCTGAGGAAATGAAGCATCCACCCGAAGGAATCCCATAGTGTGTGCCTCCCTGTGGGTTTAGTTAATGCTGATCGGTTTTCCACTTTCTCATCGCACCACTGTCCACATTCATATTTTCTGCAACCACACTGCTGGGAATTCCTGCTCGAAATACATTCAAAGGGAACAATTAAATGCCAAGAAATAAAAAAGCTTCTTCATATAAAGATCTTATGCCGAAAAAACACGATTTAAAGTATTTTAAATATCTAAATAACTGTTGAAATGTTGTTAAACCTTTTTCATTCATTCACGTTCAAATACAAAAAATTGACTGTGATAACAGTTACACATACGGTATTTAACTTTGGCTATTAGGGGTCTCTCCATCAAAACATTAGCAAAAGACCTAGTTTGATGACGTCTTGCCGCAGTGTGGGATCATGGGAGTTTTGGGGGTTACAAAAGGTATAATGCAGATCTACTTGTTTTATCGAAGAATTTTCACCTATTATATCATAAATGGAAATTAGTTTTCTACTGTGAAGAGAAGGGGCGTGCAACCACCTGGGTAACGTTTGTTTATAGTTAAATTTAATCCCGTTCAACTCGTTAAAATCTTCCTTGTTCCGCTAAAGAAAATACGATACTACCTTGTCCTGCTTTCTGCTTCTTTCACTAAGTAACTGTCCAGAAATAACTCATCAACAATGATTCGGGATCGTCCAACATGAGCCTGAAATGTAATTCTATAGCTGCATTAAGAGATAAACATACCGACAGCTACCCTACCCCACCATGGTTAAAGTTTCAAAACTATTTTAGAAGCTGGAGAAGAACTTGAGCGAACTGAGCCCTGTGTTGTTTTATTGGCATGTGAGATATGTTTGCCAGGCTCGCTGCTTAGATACGTTTTGCCATTTATATAATGCTGAGCCCCGAAGGGAAACCCGGCCTGTGGCAAAAGGAAGTCGGAGAATGTGAAACGAACATCAAACAGCTGGAGAGTGGATGAAAATAAACGGCATGATTGATATCGATATAAAAAAACAGAGAAGGTATTTCCATACTGTGCAGGAGCAAAACAAAGAGCTTATCTTTGTTGACAACATTGTGTGGAATTTACTTCTGCACTACTAATCTCTTTCGATAACCGAAAAAGGCAAAAGTATAGACAAACATGTTGCTCTGGGTGAGGTGTCGCTGATAATGAATAAGGCCCGGCAAGCCCTGGGAATCAGGCTAATGAGTTGGCTTTGGTTCAGACGGCCTAAAATTAACCTTGAAGGCGGCAGCTCTCTCCTAAATGTCTACAGGGAGTGGCTCATAAGGACGGCACAGCAGGCGGTAGCAGGGGAGAGGAGATAACCTTTCCTGGTGAAGGCAGAGAGCGCGGCTGATCCCCTCAAAATAAAAAAAAAGACAGCTTCACCTTAATTTGCCGGGGGATAGTGGAGTACACTCGCTGTCTCTCAACACCAGTTTGTTTCACCTGCCTGATTCACTTACAGATGCTCATACCTGGGAACGGACCAGTGCTCTCATGCCACTGGCCGCTGCCTGATCCACATGGTTTCAGTTTCCAGATGAGGCCGGGTGTTTTTTTTCTCACAGGATAATCAAAATGAGATTAAATTTTTTATCCAGATTTAAACCTTTTGTGCTATTAAATTTGTAATGATGGTAAAACCGCTCACAAATGGCTTTTTATTTATTTTGTGTTCTGCCAAGTTGCTGCCAGAGGTTACACACGGGCTGGGAAACTCAGAGATGCTGAGTGATGAACGATCTGTTGCTTCATACTTTCAATGCGGATTCGGACTAATGCTGTGTGTTTAAAGGATTCCATGGTGCCGACGCAGTTTAATATGTTTCGTGCATGGGGACATGCCAAAAGAAGTTGGCAAGCCAACGCCGGTTTGGAAAAGACTTCCTGAGAACAGGAGCCACGACAAGGGAAAGAAATAAAGTTTATTTATTACCAGAGAGGGGATTTAAACAATAACCAAGGGAGTTGCTTTGACGACACGGCAGCCTCAGATTTGCTTGGAAATGTCGCATCCCATGTGAGAGCTTAGGCACGCACCAGTCTTTCTGTGTATAAGTCATCCGCTCTTCATATCTGTAAGACTCGGTGCTTTAGCAAAGACGGCTGGCACACGATCAGAACAGGAGCGGCTGTGGGTTGTCACGCTTGTCGTGTTGAGCAGCCGTTTCATTTTGATCATATACGTACCAATGAAAAAAAGGGAATATTTCAGGTGACATATATATATATTTAAGCCATATCATCAGATAATAATGTCATTTCAATGTATAAATATAATTACAAACTGGCTTTACACTATATACTATATAAGGCCATGTTTACAAACACATCCTGCACATAACAACCAATTGTAATGTTACTCCTTATGTTTAATATTTATATTAGCCCATTTTGCATCACCTTTTTTCCTTGTATATACATTTTAGAAACTGTTTGAATTATACATTATACTTAATTATTTTATGCAATGTCTTTTCTGTCTGTTGTTGTTTCTGTATGTCTCCATCTTTTCTTTAACCTACTTACTCAGATGTTTACATGCTCAAAATAACTCAATGGGCCACGTCTCAGTGACTGAACCGAATGGGATGCTGTGCCAATGATTAACAATTCAACACAAACACTGTGTGATGATAAATCACCTGTGTGTGTAAATGTTGATCGTTTGCACCTCATCAATAAATTGCTGAAGTGAATGGCGGGCTTCAGTATCCATCATAGCTGGGTTCACTGGTTGAGAAGTGGTCCAATGAACTGAGAGCACTGACCTCCGCTTGCAGACGGCCTGAAGCGCAGCAGATTCTTTCTCAGATAATATGTGTATGTTTGTTTTTCTTTGCTCAGCTTTGTTGCCCTCGTTTTTTTTTTGGGGGGCTTTGCGACCATGTGCATCTCCCTGAACATTGTTATTGGCACTGACTGTGTCCTGTGTATGTGGTGGAGTTCACAGAGAGACACTAGAGTCCGTCTGCACAAACATGTAAACACTCCTCTAGCAATAAACCAATCAGCCAATCATGGGGCAGGAGTGCGATGCATAAAATCACACACACACACACACACACACACACACACACACACACACACACACACACACACCGATAACAGTTTGCGCATCTACCCTTATTAGGATTTTGCATCAACTTCCATTCATTCCTTGTGGACAGCCTAATCAAAACATTACCATGACCAATTCATGCCTCACTGCCTAAACTTACCCAACCAATCACATGTTAACCCTTAAACTTAACCAGGAGCCAGGTTATGACATTTTGCCTCATTAGGACAGGACTCTGGTCCCCACGAGTTCTACTGGCTACGAAAGGTCAGTGTTTAAAGAGGTAAGAAAAACTATTGCAGACACACACACACGCTCACATGGTGTAAACAGCACAGTGTGTCGGAGCAGAACATCTTACTCGACCGTACAATGTTTACAGTCAATTCAAAGCTGAACCAACAGACAAGCAGCCAAATACAGCAGCAGCAGCAGCAGCAGAATCCACTACCCTCCTGAAGTGCATTTACATTAACAACAGATCGTATGTGTGCATGTGTGTGCTGATGAACTATGAGCGTCATATTTCTAATGACAGATTAGAAACGACAAACTACTGTCATCAAGTAACAGAAAAGGAGAAACTGCAGCATGTCAGCGATGAGATGTCATTGGGGAGTTCTCTGTTTTCAGGGTACTTGACCTTTGCATGTGTCCTGACAGCCAACTAAAGTTTTTGGGAGAAGCTCCCGCTAATCTCTTCGTGGATGTCTCAGCCGGCCAAAACAAAGACCTAGGAATGCTGTGGAGGCAGGGAAGGGAATTTTGGCACAACCTCACCTGCTTCCAACATGCGATGAGCAAGGAAAACGTCTGATGAGGTAGAAACTCCAGCAACGCTCGTACAAAGAGCAACTTATTTAGTGTAAGTCCAACATGTTTTGGCTCGAAGACCCAATGAACAAGGAATGAGCAGAAAGATGCTGCTGAACTCTCTTCATAACTGCAATTTTTCACCTATTGCACACACCCACTGTTTGTTAACTCATCCGTGCTCTCAGATAGACACACGTCTCTGACTCCAGTGACATAAGTCATGTCATAAAACAAGTAATAAAAACCCTGGTGAACCAAAGGAAGTTCAACTAAAGTTTAAGCACTTAATCTAAGTATAAGTATCGCTTAATGTGCACTATAATACTGCGGCTTGTGGCTTAACTGCTGATTTTGTGCACAAATATAACGTTTTCTTCTCTAAAGCATGTACCTGCACATTCTACTGTATTTCTGTCTGTATGATAGTCTCAGCCCCTGAAGGATAGTGGATAATAATTCATATTTAAGAACTCAAAATACATACTACTAATACCACATATACAATATACAATATACTGACCATCAAACGTTGTTTAAATTTCCCCTTTTTATGGATTAAAAGTGGTTGATTAAAATGAAACTGTATGACAAATATCCTTATTAGACCTACTAATGAGTTAAGAGTGTTAACATAAAAATCATAACAAGTGCATTGCATTTAATATGTAATGTTAGATGACTGCAGCCTGATCAATAACCTAATTAATAACCTACTGATCTTTTGATGACAAGAAATGAGTAATGAATGATAAATGTCTTCAGTTTTTATAGTTATAGTTTTTTAAACTGTCAAAATTGTTTATTTTATTCCCTCTACCTGTTTCCTTCTCTCTGACAAACTTTTATGTAAAGAAATGAATCCAACCTGCTCACCTGTACCGGGCTCCTCGCCTCCTTCCTCCGGTGAGTCTCCGTGTTTCTCATGCTCCCGATGAAGTGAAGACATGGAATGAGATTTACAAAAAAATTATAGAAAACAGATCCGATCTGCACGAGCTGCTGATGAGTGACACCGGGCTAGAAAGAGAGAGAGAGAGGGAGAGAGAGAGGGGGAGAGAGAGAGAGAGAGAGAGAGAGAGAGAGAGAGAGAGAGAGAGAGAGAGAGAGAGAGAGAGAGAGAGAGAGAGAGGGGATCGGTGCTGCCATCCTGTGGCTGCATGACGCAATGGGATTAGTTGAGTGGTTGGGGCCAAAAACATGTGTAACTACTATCAGTCAATACAATTAAAACGTGTGTTTACATTTGAATAAAATGCTAAACTGCAACTTTTGCTGTGACAAAGTTTGAATATGGAAAAACCATATGAGACGTGTCTGGGATATTATGACACCTGAGACCTTAAAGGAATAATGCAAAATCTGTAACAAGAAGCTAAGTTTGAACTTCATTTTAAACTGTATCACTGAATAAAACATTTATTCGAAAAGCTTTGGGCCTCCCTGGAAAGATTGATAGGTAGATACACTTTATTGTCCACATCGATGAAAGTTTGGCTTCGGCTTCTTCCACATACATCAAAAGTTCATACATAAACAACACCATTGAAATCATACAGAATATAGGATATACAATACAGTCGTGCAACATACAAAAGGTCAATGGACAGGTAGCAGCAAGTTGTACTACTACGATTTCTTTTAGACTTGGTTTGGCTGTGTTTTTTCCAGACAACCAGCAGAGTAGACTGGTTCTTGGATTGTCTGACCTCAACAAGGTCAATGAACTAAAAATAAACTAATTTAGCTGAATGACATAGAAGTAAATCAACCCAAGGGCAGACTGTGTACTACTATGTTACACAAAATATTATAACACTATAAATATTGGATGACCTAATTATCTATATCATTCCACTCGCTAAAAAAAAGTGTATTTTATACATATTGGTTGTATCATATCTGAAGATGGTCACAGTTGTGCTGTTCCTCTTTTTATGATGAGTTTCTGTATTTCTTTTATTTGTTTGTAAGTTTGTGAGTTGAATAAAATACAAAATACAAAACATTTAATTAAAAAATACAAATAAAACGTTGGTTGAGTACATGGTTGATTGGTAACGATAAATTCCCGACAGGGAAGAACGCATCAGTGTGTCCAGTGAGCCCTTCAGGTAACCTCGGAGAAAACAGTGACAACAATGAGCGCGGTGATCAGAGGTCGATTCCCCCGCAGCCGCTCGCTGTCTCTCGGATCAAACGGATCTACACTCGGGCCAGATGAGGGTTTAGTCCGAGTCTGGACCTGGTCTCGGTCTTAGTCAAGTTCACAGCCGCGGTTGTCCTCGAGTTGTGAGTCAAAGTGTTGGACGAATTTGCGTCATCGGCGCCTAGAATGTCCAAACTACCAGGAAATGCAGGTGTTTCGTTGCTGGGCGACAAGTCCCTGGAGTTCTACCGGGACCCGGTGAGCTTCTACCGGCAGCGGGTCGACAAGCACCGGGGCCGAGTGTTCCAGGGCCGCCTGCTCAACAGACCCACCGTGTTCATCTGCTCCGCGGCGGGGATGAGAGAGCTGCTGTGCGGTATGTCGGACAGGTGTGTGTGCGCGTGTGTGTGTGTGCGTGTGTTACAGGTGTGCAGGGTTGGCCTAGTCCGGGTCACGTTAGCACGGATACGCAGAGACAGTTTCCTGGTCTCGTTCTGCCCCGAGGCTAAAGAACAAAAAGCAGGATTAGCTCCACATGGAGTAAACTTCACTCGGACTTCAGAGGGACGTGTCATGGGAGAGACTCGTGATGACAAAGAGGAAGAAAGAGGGAAACAAGGAGCTTCTATTGAGTTTGAATGTAGAATCGTTGTGTTCCTGCAGGTTCCAGAGACACTGTAATGTAATAAATATAAGCTTTGTAAAAACATCAGTACCATTAATGCCAGGATAAACATATTAAGAGGCTACTGGAGATTTATAGAGGAGTTAAAAAGGGCCTTGAATAGGAAATTACATGAGTTCATACATGAAATAACTCAACATGATATAATCCTATTAAAACTTAGTACCAGTCGATATAATTGTAAATATGCCAAACTTCTTAATGCATCATCAACTTTGCCTGAAGTTAGAAAAAGATCCTCATTCAAGTCAGGATCTCATCCAATTATATGTATTTTATTATTTAGGACAATATATGTAAACTAGAAATGTCCAGAAACACTAAAATCCAATAAAAAGAGTTGTGCCCCCGTTTATCTTTGGTAATTCAGCACTGGTTTGGAGTCGGTTGGTCACATGACATGGAAACTTTTGAAAAAAGTGTGTCTTTTGAATATTCATATAAAATAGCGGTCACACTAAAAATCTATTCAATAAAAGTGTGTCCTGTTTGTCTTGGTTAATAATATCCGATATGATTTGGAGTCAGTGTTTTCACATTACATGGAAGTATTTGTGTAAACACTCACTGAAGTCTACTTACATACAGTATTTATGTTTGTGGTTTATGAGAACCTACTTTTTCCTACTTTTTCTCCTACATTTGTGAATGTTGTTATTTCGTCGAGCTTGATCTGAATAACTGACACACACACACACACACACACACACACACACACACACACACACACTGCAGATGGAGACATGTATATGTGTGTGTTTATGTAATCAAGTTATTTGGTTTATTTCAGAGAAATCCAACGTGTTCCTGAAGGATCCCACTGACTTGATGACCAACATGTACGGTGACACCCTTGTCACCACTAATGGTAAAGACACACACACACACACACACACACACAGCAGAGCGTCTAATCTACCTCTAAGATGATGTTACAGCATCAAGGCTTCAACAAACAAGACACCTGAAGATGTCACTTTGGACTTTGGGTCATTTTTCATATTTTATAAAACAAAAGAAACTGATAAATTCAAACAGTAATGAGCTAATTAATCAATTATGAAAACACTCAGCAGTGGAAACCAGTGTCTGTTGGGCCAAGAAATCCACTGATGAGTATATGTTTACCTCTCAGTGCAGTATATAGATACTTTAGAGTTGTTAAGTACAAGATCATAACTGCATAACTGTGTTTCAATTCTGCTCAGCAAATATAAATAAGAGAACGTTGCATCTGTGTGTTTCAGGTGAAGAGGCTTGTCTTCTCCGTCTGTCCCTCACCAGCCTGTTTTCAGGAAGCTGTTTGAAGTCGTCAAGTGATTATATCAGCAGGTAGGGAAACAGGGTGTCAGCATTTAACCACATTATTTACAGCTTTTTCCAAAGATCAATAGCGTTCGGTGTGTAGTACGGGGATTTAATGCTGGACTAACTTGTGGATGTTGCTCATGCTCAAAAATAAGAAAATTGTATGTTCTTCTTTTTTCTCTTTCTCACCACAGTGTATGTGTGCGCTGTCTGAAGGACCTCTCTCTCAGGTAACACTGTTTACAAGTTTAGGAGCATTTAATTCATGTCATTTATATTAAAGACTCAATATTTTAGGAGAGTAAAAGTAATCTGCATCTGATGCATGTGTGTATGTGTAGTGGGCAGCCAGAGTGTGTGTACTCGGTCTTCAAGCGTCTGGGGACGGAGTTGGTTTTGGGCCTTTTTCTGAACGTAAGAGCGGAGGAGCAGCCGGAGCTGTTCCAAGAAATCATGCAGCTCTGCACCCGGCACTGGCACGGTAAGAGACACAGACACTTGCTCAATTTCTTTTGCAGACTCATTTAGTAAGTCAGCGTTCTTGTTTTGCAATACAGCATTGCATGATTTACCAGTTCCCTTTTTTATTGTGTGAGTGTTTCCTTTCTGTCATTGTTTGTTTCCTCTGCACCCACAGGTCTGATCTCTGCCCCTGTGAACATGAAGGTTCCTCTGTGGTCGTCGGGTTTCTCCACCGCTCTGGACGCCAGAGACAAACTGATGGACATCATCAAAGACAAACTGGAGAATGACAAACAGGGGTTAGATTCCTCCACCTGTAGAAACACATTTTTTAACTTTTTTAAAAACATTTAAAGTTTGCTGAACATAGGAACCTAGAATCGTAGCGACTGACTCGTCCTTTACCTTCTTATTCAGCTTCAGCTTTAAATCCAAATTAGGCAGAACTTTGCTTATCTCTCGATCTCGATGTCTCAATGTCAGACACATGGCTGCTAAACAAATACAGTGACGTTATCTTCTGAAATTCTCTCTCCCTCTGACCCTCTCTAGTTTTGTGGGCTCTCTCGGCTCTCTCCCGCTGCCCGACTCCACCGCTGCCTCCCAGCATCTCCTGCTCTTCATCTCAGCTCTGATCCCCAAAGCTTTTGCGTCGCTGCTCACCTCCTTCACTCTGGCACTCAGCGGGAACGAACAGGTACACAAACACAGGCCAAAGTGCACAAAGTGTTGATACAGCTGAAAATATTGATCTTTAATACATAGAAATCTTGTGAACAGTAACACACAAACAGGACATTTTAGCTCTTTTGATTGTAAGAATTTGAGAAGAATTAGCTCATTGCGTTTTAGATCAACCCCAAATAAAAAGCCTTTGCCCAGAGCTTCTTGTTTTACTATAAATCAACAAATAAAAATCTTTTCTCTTCTGAATTTCAGGAGGAGAAACGTCGGCGAGCGAGAGAAGAACCTGACTACCTGCACAACGTACTGTTGGAGGTGCAGAGACTCTGGCCTCCTTTCATCGGCGGACGCAGAATTGCTGATCAGGTAGGACATGAACACTTTCCATTGGTTTTCATAGATCACAGATCTGGTCATGGTGACTGACTTTCAAAATCATGGACGGGGGGGGGGGCACCTTGTTCTGCTGAGCACTGCCACCACTGTAAATGTTAGTGCATCAAGAAGTGTGGGTGAGTTGAGGATTTATTTATACTCAAGGATTTTATTTTTTCTTGTCCTGCTTGTTCCCCTGCTCTCCTCTAGATGGCGACAGATTACTTTAGGTGAAAGTCTCTTCTGCTGTGAGGTCCTCTCTTGTGAGTGTAGTACACTCTGAGACCTACAGGGGGTGGACAGGATCATGGTACTGCTGTGAATACCAGTTTGATGATCTTACACAGTCATTTTGAGTCATTTCTCATGAAGCTTCTTTCAGCTTGTCAGGGTGGATGTCCTGAAACAACACATTTTATTTATGAGATATTTGCTTTTGCGAACCGTTGTGACGACTTTGTACTAAAATAAAATGCAAAACACTTTTGTTCCACACTGGGTTCCGCTGGCATCAGGGCCACAACAATATTGATTGATGTGTTTCCTGTTTGGCTGTGAGAGGAAGCGCGATATGTGTCATTTCACTGTTTGGTGTTATGTACTTTCCTATCCAGGATTCTCTAAGAGATTAGTTTCTCTCTTATTTTGCCTTTGTTGTCAGTGAGTCCTATTTCACTGTGTGTCTGACTATCATTAACTTCTAACTAACATTAACCAGTGCTGCTATATTTGTTAATTATTTTTTTTCTTTGTGCACTGTCAGTCATTAAAATTGTTTCTGTTATTCTGTATTCTGGTTTGACATTAGCACTGTCGACCAATAATCCTGTCTCCTCTCTGACCGGCTGCATTTTTCCGAGGTTAATAGCGTTCGGAGCATCTCGGCCTCCTCCCCCAAACCGGCTGTTTTATCATTGTGACCTCATCCACCAGGCTTATGCAACAGCCCAATCAGAGGCATTGATCCGTCCCCGGGATTGACTCGCTCCGCTCCGCCGGAAGGAAGGAAGGAAGGGAGGTAGAGAGGGAGGGAGCCGGAGGTCTGTGGTGGTGGGGGGGGGGTGCGTGCTGGTGACGCTGTGAAGCCGAATCATTTGACACTTCTGGGAAACACACCAGTACATTTTGATTCCCTAAGGCGTTTCGATGGGACACGGGTTCATGACGTGCAAGGTCAAAGAAAATGACCTGAACCTAAACAACCCTAAAAAAATACAAAGTAAGTAAGTACAAAAGAAAGAGTTAAGTCCTGGATCGGGACAGATAAGAGTTAATAAGATGTTTATGCGCAGGTAGGTGTTTACGAAAAGAGAAAGATTATTAGTATTCACAATCAGGTGGAAAAAGTATCAGCTCCATCAAGTGGAACAAAGATATGCAGCAGCTGTAGCAGCCTGATTGTGTTCGGAGCAGGAGGGAGGAGGAACGCACGTCTCTCCGGGAGAACTGAGAGAAAGGAGGAGGATTTGTGTAAGATTTTCCACTCCAGCAGAGAGAGGCAGGGAGAGAAAAGGAGAGCGAGGGTGGAGCAAAGAGAAACAGTGATCATGTTCTCTGGGAGTCCATTAGTGCAGCTACTAATGGATGTAGTGAAAAAGGTGAATTAAAAGGGCAACAATTGGGTAAGTGGGCTTTTTGCCCCAAGGAAACTTTGTTTAAAGGGGAGTTCAAGGAAAACATGAGGGTTAAAAATGTCTCCCATTCATTTAGGTTCAAAGGTTATTTTAGCGTGTTCTTACATTGCTGGTATTTCAGTGTATCCAGTTCACCGTCAGTGCAAGTGGTGCAAAGCCTGTAGATACTTAAATCTACTTTTATATCCTCTTCTGTTTGTATCAGATGTGAAACAGCATTTCTATGATTTTTCCAGTTTGATAAATAAAGACGTAAAGTGTGTTTAATAATTCAAGCGTTGGAAATGTATGTAAGTGAATTATCACAGGGAATCTTGATATATTCTCCAACTGTTGGACGTTCATTAAACCTCCCAGTGCAAACAGCAACGTCAACATGTGAAAGTGTAATAACGTGAGACGATAGAAAAGCTTATGTTACAATTATTATATTAACACAGAGGACAGTGAATGTTGAATTTAAGTCACAGAATAAAGAGGGTGTGGTTCTAGGTTTAGGTCGATATTTATTTTTCTTGCATCAAATAGATATTTTCCATTTTCCATCTAAAGTATTTGACATTCTGTTCCTTTGCTTTCATGCACTATAACTACACAAGGTTAATATTGTGATGTCCTCTCTCTCTCTCTCTCTCTCTCTCTCTCTCTCTCTCTCTCTCTCTCTCTCTCTCTCCCCCTCTCTCGTTGTGTACAGGACTCCACCCTCGCAGGGTTTCACGTCCCAAAGGGCCACGGCGCAATCTACATCAGCCACGGAGTCCACCGTGACCCGGAGATGTTCCAGCAGCCGAACGACTTCCTGCCAGAGCGGTGGAGCGGCAGGTAAAGACGCTCAATATTTAGTCTAGTTATTTATTTTTCTACACATTGGACGTTGAGGACTTTAAAGTGAAGTTATTGATCTGCTCATCTTTCCTTGAAACATTTTAGAAAATGTTGAAAATGCTATATGTTCCTTTATCTGCATCCACACCAAAATGTAATGGATTCATCTCAGGCCCCATCCCTGCACCAAGTTTGGTGGAAATGGTTTAGTAGATTTTGTGTCATCCTGCAAATCGATAAACCAATAAACAGGTGAAAAAAATCACCTCCTTTGTAGAGGTAATAATGGATAACATTTTTGACACAGAATCTGTTTCTACCTGTGATCAGGGGCCATACATGATAAGATTGAAATAACCTAAATGATACAGAGAGACGCACAGGTTTGATTTTGACATTTATTCTTTTTGTAAATAGCCGACCAGTAATCTACTTTGTCTGGGGTCTAGACTGCAGAAAGCTCTTTGGTTCTGTGTTGGGAAATCACGCTGTACATACATACGCCTACATTGTTACCCTGGCAACCAATGCAGATAGATTAACAACGCCTGAGAGCTAAAATCTGACCTGATCGCTCTCACACACACACAAGCATAAAGATCGACACATACATGGCGTCTGAATACAACTGTAGATGCACAAAGAGACAGATGAAGACAAACAATCTCTGGCTCAACAACATCCTTCACTCGCGTCCTTCACCGTCTGTCTGATACCTGCCGCAGTAAAATGAAACCTGATCGGCCTCCCTCACTCTGTCAGTCGACTGTTTTCCTATTCACCCTCTTCCTCCATTCACCCGTTTATTCTCATTCATGTTCTTTCATTCAGGCGACAGAGGCAGAGGGGGGGGGGAACTGTGTATGTATGTATGTATGTATGTATGTATGTTGGTAGCTGCTGCCATGGCAACCCAGTCTTTACCGTGTGTGTGTGTGTGTGTGTGTGTGTGTGTGTGTGTGTGTGTGGGGGAGAATGGTGCCCGTGGGGAGGGATGGGATACAGAAAAATGAGTCATAGAAGATCCCATCGTGTTTGCTTGGGGTTTTTCTCTTTTTCTTCAGCACATGTGTATGGCTCTCAGAACAAAAACAGGAAACTCCCTTTTTTTAATTTGGGGTTTCCCATTTTACCCGTTAAATAGAATTACCATTATTAAACCCCTTTTAGCGGCACTTTGCTGTTTTACAAATTGAAACCAGTGGAGATAAATAAAATTATGAGTAAATAAAATCTGTTTAAACAGTTTCCTTTGAGGGATGACCCTCTCTTTCCTGACTTAAAATCACACTGTTCTGTCTATTATTCTTTTAGTAATTTATTTAATTTAGAGCCATTTTTAAAGGTCAAGAAATGTGATTATTTTTAAAGACAACCCCTCACCATCCACATCACCCCAGTTTATTTTGTCTGCATGTGAAGATTTAGCTTCATAACATTTGCATAAGTAAATTATTGTATTCCCATTTAATTTTTCCTGCAGCATTAGCACACACTGGGATTTGTAGTCTGAGTTTATCTTATCGTAAGAAACAAAGATTTTCTTTAGATAAGATGTTACAGCCTGAAAACACAAGGAACATTGTGTTTTCATTCAGTGGCAATAGAACAAAGAAAAAAACTAAAAGCTACATATTTTTATATTATACAAATAATAAATATAATATATATATATATATTCAAAAATATTAATTCACAACATTTTCTTTTGATCTACATTTACAGAGTATGATACACGTTTTGAAATGGCTGTCTTTTTAAATTCACTGGTGTGTGTAAAGGAAGCAGAGCACTCAACTAGAAAACAATAAATCTATGAATGAATAGACAGGTAGCTGCTTCCATGGTAACTGGCCACCTCACACCCGCTTTTACCAATGGGGATTCCCCCTGCGCTGTGTGTGTGTGTGTGTGGGGGTGTAACGGTGTGTGTGTCTGGGTGTGTGTGTCTGGGTGTGTCTGTGTGTGTGTGTGCACATCGTGCTCTGCAGGATGGGCTGGGGTAAAAGAATGAGTCAGAGAGGAGAATCTAGAAAATGAGTCATAAAAATAAACAGATATATCAATAGGAAAGTTTGTGTTTTATTATACAGTCATAAAAAAAGACATTCTGAGCATTAAAGGATAAATCTGGTAATATCATATATTTGTCACCAAATCCTATTCAAGAGCGACAATGAACTGATCCAACCGTTTATGATTGTTTGTGTAGCCAAAGCCGAAGCTTATGCATCTAAGCCACAGAGTGAATCTCCGTTTGTGTGGAGAAATGTTCGAGATGAGCCTTTATTACTACGAACCAGTCCTGCTGCCGTAAATACTCACTAGAGCTCAAAATCTGCAGCTAGAAATTGAATTGAATCACGAATCGATACAGAGAACTGCAGCTGCTTTAGGAACAAATGACCATTTTTAGAGTGTGTATACAGATACACACGTTGAGAATATATGTTTGTGACCCTTAAGATTCAGTAGAGGTTCATTTTGCTGCGAGTAATAACAGAGCCATCACAGCCCTCTTAAAGAAAAGTTGATGAATAAAATGCCCCAAAATATATTAAATTGTCTTTGGTCACCATGAAAGATTTTCTGCTCTGCCAGACCAAATAAGAAAGAATATGAATTGTGTTATGTGCTCCGTCGTTAATCTGTTTCTGGTCTCTCCAGCCAGCCTGCTAGCTTGATTGTGAACATGGGGAAATGTCCCTTTAATGATAAGTGGCTTGAGAATGACTCTATTTAGTGAAGTATATTTTCACTTATGGTTTGTATTACCATTGCAAGTTAAGTCTCAAGTTGTATTAAACAGGTCTTTAAATGTAGCTTGTTTATAGATGTATAGATTCTGCTTAAACTAGTGAGTTTCCATGAGGCTGAATAAATGAACCTAGTCTCTCTCTCTCTCTCTCTCTCTCTCTCTCTCTCTCTCCCTCTCTCTCTCTCTCTCTCCCTCTCCCTCTCCCTCTCCTCTCTGTCTGTGTGTGTTTGCTGAATCTCCTCTTCCATCCTTCCCTTTATCTTCCAGTCTGTTTCTCTTTCCTCCGACCTGCTTCTTCCTCGGCCTCTCCATCTGCCAGTCTTCCTGGAGACACTTTTTTCCTGTGAGCCTCGATAGTTGCCTGGCTCCTCTCCCTCGCCACCTGGCTGTTTAATTTAACGACTGCGGTCCTGTTACATAACAAGCCCACCTGCAATAACTACAGTTTAACCACATCGTCTGTTTGTGCACACACACCGTGCATGTGAGTTTCTGTGCGATACTTGTGTATATTGTGTGTCCCAGCACATATTGTCAGCTTGTGTGTGTGTGTGTGTGTGTGTGTGTGAGTTTGTGTGTGTGTTTTTCCAGTTGGAAGCAAATAGTGAAGATAGCAAGTTAACATCCTGTCGGCCAAATGCCACACAGGCCCTGGCTGTAGATAAATGAGTCCAACAGATAAAAGTCAGAGCCACTGCAGCAGGTTGTGTTGCTAGTTTTAGATCAATCTGAAAGAAGTACTGACTGTTTGCTCAGCTTATTTTTTTAATAATGTATTTACTGTAAAAGAGCAGGATTTTTTCTTGGTAATATCAAGTTATATTGTCAGATTATTGCTCTACGATTAAAAACTCAGGAGTAGGAACATTCTTATAATTATAACATAACCCTCTTAAAGTATTGAATGTGATTCTCAAAGCAATCAACTCTAACCAGAGGGACTTTTTAGTTTTTATTTCACATCTTTAATTCAGCCGCCATTGTTTTTGTATAGTTTTATTTCTATTTTTTATGTCAACCAGCTATATTTCAAAATCGGACAAGTTAATTTTCTGTTAGGAGCCTGGGATCGAACCACCAACCCTCTAGTTAGAGGACAACCCGGTGTACCTCCTGAGCCACAGCTGCACCACATTCATTAGTGTCTGTAGAGACCTAACTATCCAGGAAGACACCTCTCCTGTTTGAATCCCCAAAACAAATCTGAGTTGAACAACTAATCTATTTAAAAGCACTCGAGCAGTTATTTTGTCGTCTCTCGCTCAAATAAAACCAGAAGTTCCATCATTTTGGATTTGAAACAACTTCTTGCTTCGTTGCTTTCAGGTCAATTCGTTGCTTTTCTTAACTCCAGACATTTGTCGTCTTTGCTCCATTTCTTCTTTTGTGACTGTTGAATGATGGCGATCTAAAGAGGCCTGGTGCTCGTCTTAAACCATTTATATTTAAGATAATTAAAACATTTTCTGCCATTGGACGACCGGAAACATGTCAGTTATGGTATCAGAGAATCTTTCTGACTCCTCTCTGTGAAACCTAATGGGTAATTACATTAAATGCATCAATGTATTCAGAGTTTCATTACACTTTATGGAAGAAGGAATGATTATACTACACAACGGAGATTATACAGTTGTGATTCACATCCTATCCGCTCAGCATGTTTGATTTAACCTTATGCTGGACTGCTTCCTAAGTCTCTCTCTCTCTCTGTGTCACAGTATTACAAGACTGCATTACGCACTTCAAGTCTCACTGTTTCAGGATGAGACTAATAGTACATTAAACCATTAGACAGATGCTGCAGAGAACACTAATATTCTCCCTCTCTCCGTGCCTGTAACTCACACACACGATGGACGCAGACTATACACACCGCTAATGCTTCCTGTTTGCCTTTAATCAGAGCTCAGGTTTCAGGAAGACAGGATGCATTAGCGGTGGGAGGGGAGAGATGGTCTGTATCAGCAGGCTGTTGACAAACCTGAGCCGACCTGCATCTCCTCATCTTAAAGATGTTTTGAGAAGAAAAGAAGCGTCATCCTCTCAAGAGTCCAGGTGATTTGCCTCTTGATCCGCAAAAGAGAAAATTGTCATTTAATTGGTAAAGAGAGGTCGGAGCTCAAACTGGTAACATGGGTACCACGTTTAAGCAGAATTCCACTCTTTTTCAAACCTGGGCCCTATGTCTATGACTGTGTGGGTGTAAATGAATGGTAATGGTAATGTTGCCAGACTCTTAGCAAAGACCCAGAATAACAATTTGAGACGTTTACTGGTGAAAAAAAGCACTTTTAGTGGACATTTCATGGAATGTCGCAGTTGCCCCATAAGTACCATTCATTCACCCCCACATTTGTAAACATAGAGCTCAGGATGAAAAATACTTAATCCCCTTTCAAATTAACCCTGTGGACTTTTTGACGTTGATGGAAGAAACTTGATTTCACCCACAGAGACTTCGAGCTAATAAGTGAGGACATAAACAATACAAGATAATCATAAACGGCTTTGCTGATGCATAAAAAAAAGGATTTAAATACACTCAAAATGTCTTAAGACCTTAAAGAAATGCACAGTAGTAAACACTAATTTTCTTTGTCTAAAATAAAACTCCACAGGGCAGCTTTAAACTCAGATATAGTTTTACTGAACTACTTTAAAATAAGACATGAGAGGAGAAATGTACCCAATCTTAGTGATTGACTGCATCATGTAAAAGTTTCTATGAGCAACAAGTACATCAGTGAAGAGTTCTCTCTGTTCTGGTTAAGATTTTCTCGATGCCACATTTGATCACATCTGCATTTATTCACATACATTGATGAACAAGGGTCACTATTCACTGGCCACCCTTCAAGTCCTGTCATTGGTTGTGAGGCCGTGTTAAGTGACGTCCATCCATCATGTCATCATCGTCATCTGATCTTCATATGATGTCACCTCTGATGATCATTCTGTGGATAACAAACGCCTCCTTTGACAGTTTTGTTGAGATGCGCTGAACAGCAGCATGAAGGGCTCATTATCCTGCTGAGCCAGCGACCATGAATGGAATCCAGTCCTGTTGAACAATGCTGGATTGAGTGCTCCGATTTAAAGAAAGGAAAGACAAGCACAAGTGTTTTTTTTATTTCCTGATTTATTTGCACATATATGCATTTTTTTTAAATACCATGTCACTGTGTTTTATTGTCTGTGCAGGAACGCAGGTCAGGAGCATTTCCTGTGCTCCTTCGGCAGCGGGCCCAGGAACTGCATTGGATCCAAGCTCGCGGACGTCTTCCTCAAGGTGACTCTGCTCATAACACTGACATTTTAGGGATTAAGCATAACTTTATTATAAATAACTATATATAAAAAATAAAACACAAGTACAACCTAATATATGGAACTTTAATTGACACGTACACAACATGTAAACATGAATGCACCTCTTTTCTGCATTATTCAGTCAAATTAAAGTTTTCATATCAGCATATATCAGCAAACTTAAACCCCAATATTGATACGACTGTGAAACTTCTAAATTGGCTGATAAATGTAATAATAATTATGGATAACTAACAGACTGTGGTTGTTGTTTGTTTATGATATTTTGAGTCTAAGTTCCGAGGTTTTGAAGCTTAAATAGCTCAGTGAATGAAATAAGAGAGAAAGAAAGAGCAGAGATGGAGAGGTGAACCATCCCCCAACCGCTCAGTAAATAGAACACTGCTCATGGGAATGATCAAATGCTTGGCCATGTGTATGTGTGTGTGAGTGTGTGTGTGTGTGTGTGTGTGTGTGTGTGTGTGTGTGTGTGTGTGTGTGTGTGTGTGTGTGTGTGCGTGTGCGTGTTTGAAAGAGATATCAGACGAAAAAAATCCAGGTACAGTTTGTCCTGTTTAAACCACCTGCTCTTCCCCACGGTGACATTCACCATAGCCACCGTCGCATATCCCATGAGACACGTATACAAACACAAACACACACACACATACATCCACATCCTATAGACGACACCGGAACAAGACAGGTGTGCTGCAGGTGTTGCAACAGGAAGGAGGGAGATTTATTTCCCATGCAGGGCTATTCTCTCTGGAAACAGTTGTGTGTACTGTACAAGTGTTGACACTGGGGAGTCCAGGGCTATTTCCAACCTGAAAACAACCTCTGTGACCCAGTTTACCCAGTTTACCCAGTGGCGCCTCAGAGTTATAACAAGAAGTGTGAGGATGATTTTCAGTAGTTGCAGATTAATCAATTGTAGTAGCTTAAAAGTTCTGTTTTATTTTTGAGCTGACTCAGGCCTGATTGAATGGAGCTCAGGTGAAATGTTCCTGGTGGTTTAATGAACTGCTCGCTCCTCGTTCTTCAGCAGCACAATCATATCTCATTATTTAAAACTGGATTACTGATTCGAGATGGCTGCTTGTTTTTTTATTGCTTAGGAAATGGCATGAATGGGATAATGTGGGCACAACATTGTCCTCATGCTTTAGCTCCCAAAGTGGACAATGAGTAGTCATGTCCATTTACATACAAACACTTTTGCCATTGTATAGTGTCCACAGCGGGTCAGCTATGTGCCACAGTTATAGCAATTCATGCCTCGGCTGTAGTCAATCGTGAAATAACCTGATGTTGAGAGAAAGATAATATAAAATGTGTTTATATTTGCATAATTTGAATCTGTCTTATTCTAACAACCAGAAGCTGGTTTGTGAAATAATGTAAATACCTTAGGATTGAAACCGAAACACAGCTATATTGGTGTTTGCTATTTAGGCCAAATTCCAGTTAATGTCGTATGTCAGCTGATGAGCTCTGTGGTGTGTGGCTTTCCAGAGCAACAGGAGATAAATAAGGTCAAAAGAATACAAAATATTCTGTACCAACACTGCAAGTGCACTGTAGTGAATGTATGAACTCTTTCTGTTAGTTAGAATTTAATTATAGTTAATAAAGTTGCTGCTGTGAAAGGTCAGGTTGGTCACTAAGGTTGTACATAACCGAAGGCAAAACCAAACAATACCTCCACTAACAACATGTTTTTGCAATGTTAAAGAAAGTGGAAAAGAAATAGTAGTAGTAGTTCTGGATCTACTTGTTTGCCTGGATCTGCTCGACCCCCCACACACACAATATTTCATGGAAATCGGTTCAGTAGTTTCTGAGTAATCCTGCTGACGGTCAAACAAACCCAGATGAAAACAACCTCCCTGGTGAAGGTAATGAAATCAGGAGTGAACTGCAGCTTTTCTTCTGATGTCAGGAGTTCCTCGGTAAAAGTCGATCTCTGATAACCGCAGCACACACATCGACTGACCCCACACAGCTGCGTCACAACGTACAGGAAGTGTATACACACTATCCATCACACTGGTGAGGTTTATTTTGCACTGATGATGTACACGTTGAACCTCATCCCTCACTGTAACCTGCTCTGCTACGGCTAAAACACCAGACTGATTGGTTCTTTAAAGTGTGTCTGATTGGTTCTCAGCAGGCCGACGACTCTCGCATGCCACCACACACACAGACACACACACAAATAGAAGGGTGTGACCAGAGTAAAAAGTAGACCGCAGGGCTCTAGGTCAGAGATGTGACTCATCGCCGCCTCGATTCATCCCTCCCCCCTCTCTCCTTCCTCCCTACCCCCACCCTAATCATCCTTCCTCCATCCTCCCTCCCCGCTTCATCCATCCTGCTCCTCCCCCTCCATCAGGCAAATCTTCATTCATAAAGTGGAGGGAGGTGGGGCAACCGGTGGATGAGTCTAGTCAGATCAGCGGCCGAGTATCAGCCAATAAGAGATACTGGCTATGGTATTACCAGCCATGCAGATCTGAGTGCAGCCATAGAATGAAAGTAGAGCAGAAGATGAGGTTTCTTTCTGTCGTGGGGGGGACATAGTTGAGCTTTTACATGAAAATATGAAAGAAAACTGGTGACGTGTTGATGCAAAATAAGAATTACAAACAGGAAACTCTGCTGGATGGTGTTCCAGCGACTAAAGTGAAAATTTACCATCTACTTTCAGATTTTGTTCGTGCAAAACTGTACAGAACTGTCGCATATACATAGACGACATGACAGCTCCACAAAAGTGAAGCCAAAGCGTCTTGATTGCCATCTGGTGGCTGACTGCAGTACAGGTCCTGCCTCCATATGTATATATATATATACGTCTATGTCTGAACTTGAGAGGTGACGTTAATGATTCAAATCTTTACCCAATGTTCAGTTTCAGCTTGGCTGTTAAAAGGTGCTGCGTTGCTTTGCTGTTTCCAAATCTGGGAGGAAAAACAACATACAAGCAAAGTGTTATGGAGGCTGTAGCTTTGCAAGTTGGAGAGTTATTCAGCGTTGGCGGATGCTCGTGCTCTGCCAAGTGCCTTCTAGTCTCAACATTTCGTTTTAGCTCTGCAGTAAAAAAAAAAAAGTGCAGCCCACACTGCTCTTAAATCTGTAGCGTCAATAAGTAAGTTAAGTAAAAAATGCAACATGAATCAGGGTTGTTGTTGTTTTGTGTGCCGCCCTGTGCAGGAAGCCTGCGTGTACCTGTTAACGCACTACGACTGGCGTTTGGACCCTCCATCACAGGACCTCGAGTACAAATGGCTGCCTGTGTCTCGCCCCGCCAACCCCCCCACCATGTCTTTCGCCCGACTGGATCAGACCAGATCTGACAAGAGTGACACCAGCTAAGGGATGCACAGCATATTTAGTGACGTTACCAGTTGATAGATTTAAAAAAAACAACAACATGTAGGCTCTAAAGAAATCTGAGATAATATCCGAACACACTGAGAGGGAAGCCGTCAAACTGAGAGGCTTTCCCCCGCTGCGTATAATACAGTAATCTTCCTGGGGGAAGCCGAGGAGTGTGTTGGTTTCACTCTGCCAGTTCCTCTGCAGCTGTCTTTGATGAATCTGCACCAGAAAGTCAATGACTCATTCTTCCTTTGTTAAATATGACAACGCTAGACGGTATTTTTTTTTCTACTCTTATCCCATATTTTACAGCATAAGAAAGATCACGACACACAAATCTCTTCGGCTCATTAGATTTAACTGCAGCAACTTGTCTCGTACATCAGGCTTCGCTTCAAGGTTGAGCTGATATATATTAAAATTGTATTCATTTTTTTTTACCTGTTTTTAATTCAAATTGATAAATCTCCATAGCTGCAGTTTTAATAATGTAGAAATTGTTTTTTTGCCACACTGTAGAGTCAGTGTTTCAACTAAATAAATCCACACACACACACACACACACGTGCACACACAAACACACACGTGCACACACACAAACACAAAGGTAAGCCCTCAGATTCCATCACTGACGGCAAACCTGCCTGCCCCCCCTCCTCCTAGCAACCACCACTGCTTAGCAACAGTTCGTCATACCGACACTGACTTGTCCTCCCTTTAGTATGCAAGTCTGTCTCTCGCTCTCACTCAACACGCACACACACTAACCTGGTTATTTTTGAATGCGTTCAGTCGGCAGTGATACGCACGCCATCCGAATCACATGTAAATGATGCCAGGAGGCTTGTCAGAGCACATGCCTGCATTTTAAATAATTTTTGGAGACTTGGAATGATTTTTAGCACTTGAATCGTGGACCACACCAGCCTTACTGTCCGCCTGCGACACTGACACCAGTTTTAATGTCTTAATTTATTCATATGAAAGTGTAGCAGTAAAAATGATACTGTTTATGTTTGTATCTGTTTCATAGAAATGCTGTAAGCGTTAAAACGTTTGTAACATCATGTGATGTTTTTGAGACAGAAATCTCGACCTCCGTGCTGCATTGTTGTTTTATCAGCCTGTGTTTAAAGTAAAAAGTTGCTCAAATATGAGTAAAATGTTTCGTTTCAGCTTCTTCTCTTTGTCACTTCTGTGGTTTTGAATGCCACAGATTCATTTTCTCAGGGTGCCTGGTTTTCACTGAGCGTTTTAGTGCAAGAGTTCCCGTGATGTCAAACAATGACATGTCCTCTAATTACTTTCAGTAAGACAAATCATAGATTGTTGAAAGTTCACCCTAATATATATATATGAAATTAATATTCTCCAGTAAAACCAGATATAATAATATATTAAAATGAAATAAAATATCAAACAAAAGACAAAGAGTCGTTCTATGTGGTGTTTGCATGTTTTCTCTGTGTGGGTTTTCTCCGGTTACTCCGGCCTCCTCCTCCCACAGTCCACAGACATACTGAGTGACGTTAGATTAATTGTAGACTGTAAATTGTCCGTAGGTGTGAGTGTGAATGATTGTTTGTCTCTGTACGTTGGCCCTGCGATACACTGGAGCCACATCCAGCCAATGTGAATAAGTCCTGGTGTGTAACATGTATAAAAAATGTGAGCTATGCTGTTAATGCTGTCTGCAGTCTGTATAATCAGCTGTAGGTCTGTGTCTCAGAGACGCCTTTGTCCTGCACAGAGCTGCTCAACAAACCCACTGTTCTCTCTGCTGCTGTGGCCGAGAGGGTAGAGCGGCCGTCCTCTAACCCAAAGGTTAGTTCGATCCCAGTCTTCCCCATCTGCATGCACATGTGTCCTTGGGCAAGATACTGAACCCCAAATTGCCCCTCATAGTAACGTGCTGCCCACAGATGCACTGTATGAATGTGCGTGTGAATGGTAAAAAACTGTACTCTAAAGCACTGGTCTTCTAGACTAAAGATCAGACCATCTCTCACTCACACACACACACACACTCACACACAGACACACACTCTGATGCACACTGAACTCTGCTGCAGGCTTCCATATTTCTCTGTTACACTCTCACATACTCTCGGAGACATAAATCACGTAGAATCTAACAGAAAATGGGGTCCTTGTGAGCCGAGTGCTATGACTCACTGCTCTCCCCACACTTGTCCATTAGCTGATGCTCTTACTCGACAGGCGAGAACAACTTGCTCCGAATCGTCCTCGTGCCCAAGAACAAACAACTCTCGTTTCATTTATTTCATTGTTTCGTCTCATTTTCTCTTTTGTAGCAATTTCATTATCGTCTGTTTTTTCTGTTTCACTCCTACGATCAAGTTTAAATCGATGAGAGGAAACTGGCAGGTTGAACATTTAAAGAACCACCCTCATGGTTTCTGTGTTTTAGCTCAATATCTAAAAGTCATACATACTTTAATATGTGTTCATTTCTATTGCATGATAATGGTTGAGGTGGTTTTTTTCGTCCGTCCTTCCAGGTTTGAATTTGTGGTTGTATGATTGAAAATGCTGAGAATTTAAACGTTTCCTTGATATTGATGAGGTTATTTTTATGTTAAATTATGTCAAGGTCATATTATCATTGGTACTGATATTTACTGTGGATAGTACAGTTACTCGCGAGAAGACAAGTTGGAAGTTATTTCCACATGTGTATTAAATACTGTATAAGGCCCTTTAGAGATCAATAATCAACGTGTAATATCTTGTTTTTTAAATCAAGACACAAACTGAAAATAGAATACTGAAATGTATTCTCTTATTGTAGTGAAGCAAAATAAAACCCTTATCTGTGAAGTCAGGCATCAATATTCTGTAACTTCAACTGTCATGATAGGTTAACGGTTGGAAACATGCAGAATTAGCTGGAACTACTGGATTTCTGTTTGTGCACACGTTTCACATAAAACACTGATCTGATTTAGACACGTTGTCTGCTGCAGGAATTCAACCAAAGAGCCGTGAAGTCACCTTACGGACAGATCAGCATTTCACGCTGCACATGTGTTGCGTTCCACTCTAAACCGACTACGTGTGCTTGTCCTTCACATTTTAAAACATCATTTAAAAAATCACCTGACAGCGTGTCCTTCAAACAATGCCCCAGTGAATTTGCTCTGGTGGAATGTCCATCTATTCATTTATCCATTTTCTTCCCGCTTGTCCGAGCAGCCGGCTAAGCAGGGTGTTCCTGGCGTCCCTCTTCCAGCTCCACAGAGGGATCCCGTGGTGTTCCCAGGCCAGATGGGAAATATAATCCCTCCAGTGAGGGATTATACTTGGTCTTCCCCCGTGGGTCCCTGCCCATTAAACCTCCAAGTGAAGGTGTAGGGCATTTTAATGATTTTCGACGATATGAGGAGCAGAGGTGGTTTTGATACGTCTGTGAAAGGCTCATATTGGCAGATTCCTTCAGAGTGTAGAAGAAAGGGAAACACTCACTCCACGTGGGGTTGTCCAGGCTCAAGAGAAAAAGTAAATCATGTCAGTCGCCCTCTGACACACACGTGTCTAACAGGAGGCAGGACAATGTATCCAGATGGCAGAACAAAGCCTGGGGTCAGTTTTAATGAGCAGAGCTAATTACCACATGACTGTCCTGTCCGTCCACTCCCAGTGGACTGTTGGCCTTTAACAGGGTATACAACAGGAAGTACAGGCAGGAAAACCCCCGACACACATGCTGGGACACACACAGACACTCGTCACTGTAGACACAAGTGGGTAAGTAAGCACATCTGTATTTAGAGATCACATTTCGAAAAGCAGAAATGTGATTTGAAAGGCGCTAATAAAATCACACAATGATAAGCATGTTGATAAATAATTCAATTAAGAATGAGCCAAACTTGTGAAAAGAATAAAAAATGAGGAAAGTGAAACCTTCAGATGGAATTCAAAACACTCTCACCTCCATGTTAGCAGATGGGACATAAGTGGGATAAACTGAAAACCTATATTTCCGATAAGTTTGGTTTTAAATGGTTATTTGAAGTTATAAAATTAGATGGAAAGTCATGATTGACAGCTGAGACAGAACCAAATTACTTCAAAAGGGAAAGATGGTGGCACCGGTATCTGAGAAGAAGTGGAGACAAGTCATCCATCTTTATTTTGACAGTCTCTGGATAGAGCAGAAAGAATATTGTTTAAATCCATTCCTTACTTTTCTGCTTTTCTTGTGAGAGGCCTATTCTAACTCTTAGCGTGAGTAACTGTTCCACTTTGCTGTGGTTGGATAATTCCTGTTTCCTTCATATCAGCTGTTTTCATGTCTACAACAGTTGGACCATTCTGCAGTTGAATTCCTGCAGCGATCCCCAGACCTCACAAAACCACAGAGACACACATCCACTCAGATAAACACACAATCCGACAACGCAGCAGCACGCGCTCGTGTTGCTTACTACAGTGTTTGTCTGTGCTCAGACAGGCAGGAAGGAAGCAGCCATTAGTCACCGAGGTGCCATCACGCACTGTTTAATTGTCTCATTCATCTTCCCTCTTGCTGCCGAACGGCACGCTGCCGCTCAGGTTCACCGGGGGAAACCCTCGGCAGTAGAGCACGCCGTCAGATATAAGTGTGTGAGGCAGAAAATGGGCCTGTATCTCCTGACGTAACTGCCTCAGACAGAAGTTGGAGAAGTGGTCAGTTGTAGTTGTCGGTTTCGGTCGCTCAGCTCCACAGAATATTTAATGAACCTCCTGGGACTTGTCGAGGAAGTTGACGGATGTGCGGACGCGGCTCCGAATCTGTAGTCGTTTCCTCGGTTGTCAGCACTGATGGAATCAGCGAGGGAAAGTCTTCATGAGAGAATCTGACTTGAATTTTAAATGAAATAAGGATAAAAACACGGAAGAGTACGACTTACATTCATTTCTGAAATAAGAAAGGTCAAATATTTTCTTTCTCCTTCTTTAAGCCATTCATTTGTTTGTGTTTATTTTGTTTAGTGATACATAAGTTGACTAAGAGTCTCTAGTCATGCAGCTCTGTGAGTCACACAGCGGAGGGGACCACCCTGAAGGACACATCAGTTTACTGTTACTTGCTTTTATTGCAGAAAAAATTTCTTCCTGGCATAAAATACAGGGGAATATATTGATCAGTATTCCCGTCCAGAGCATGATTTAAAAACTATTTGGAGTATATTTCATTAAACTTTCAGAATTATTTAAATCCTGAAGTGAAATTATGATTTTTATGGAGTTTTCCCAGGGGATATTTAATCTCCTAATAGCGCTTCTTTTTATTTCTGTAATCCTTTTTTGTATGTATGAATTATCTCACATTTTCATAGCTGAGCTGTTTGTAATGTTGCTGATCAGCGTGTTCTTGCAGCAAGAAAACATGGATATGTGGGTGTTTAGCCTCCAGTGTGGGTGAAAAAACCTGATATAACACCATTCTCACTTTCCTTCTGAAAACACTGTAAATACAGAGTGATAACTGTAAAATAAATAAAAAATCTCTCATATTCTTGATTCAGAAAACATTACATCAAACACTCAATTAATAAACAAACCAACAGAAGTGTTTCTTTTATTGCTCTTCAATGCTTTATCGTCCCCGAGCTTCTGACACTAGAATAACTCATCAGCTCATTATGCACAGACTATTTCAGGAGCATCTGTCATCAACGTGTGATTCTCAATATAACTTTAACATTAAAATCAAATGTCGTTCCATTATGATTCAATTGTACGCGGGGGGGGAGATGGAGAGAAACCAGGGGAATCAGATGAGTGGCTCTGAGTACAGTTGAGTAAATGCCTCCCTCCCTCGATGACTTACTCTCACTCTGACTTGCAAACACTCTCAACCACTCGTCCTCCTCTTCTGACTCTCGCACCGTGTCGCTGCCCTCGATCCTCTTCTCCTGTGTGCGGTCGTTCGTTTCAAACATCACGGAACAACACTTGAACTGTTTTTAGCTGCTCGGCTAGTGGCTCCATCTCCGGTGACGTCCACTTGGAGAGAGGAAGAGGTGGAAGGGGAGGATGGATGGAGGGAATGAGAGGAGGGGAGAGGAGGTCAGAGGAGAGGAGGAGGGAAGTTAAATGAAAAGTTCAGCCACAGTCAGAATCTAAAGGATGACATTTAACTGTGTTGTGGACTGAACTCGCTGAGCAATGAATCTGAACTGCATCTTTAATTTCTTTTAGGTTGAACTGTTGCATATGAGACATACAAAACAAATATCATAAACTTGCTTCGTCCCGATCGTACAGACGTCTGCAGACGCACAGCGAGCGAGCTGCTGAACCAGGCCACCATCCAGACCCGCTGCATTCTTCAAGCCTGAATCGGTGCCGTTTGCTCGGTGTCACAAAGCTCAGTGAACAGTATGTTTATCCTCGGCTGTTCGGAAGGCTGGCTTTCCAACACACTGAGACATAAACACAACAATAGCCGGTCTGTTTCCTTTACAGCTTTTAGCCGTGCTCACATAGCTTGAATTAGGAGGTCAGGCCACTTCTCTAATAGTCCCGCTTCCCACTCCTGACCGTTATATACACAGTGATCCGCTCATTCATGCAAACTGATTGGTTCAGGTACAGAGACAATTCCAGTTGGTATAGTTTTTGATACAATGAACTCAGATGCAGAGATTTGGGGTTAAAGTCTTGCATCACTTTCATAGTGTGCTGCAATGTCTACAATCAAAACTTTTTCTTTGATTCAAGCCGTTGATTTTTGGGCAATGAACTCAAAGTCTTTAGTTTAGTTTTATTTATAAATTTAATGCTATTAGAACAGGGTGGAATTTCCTAATTGACGGTTGAGATCGACTGGGCGATCGCGGCTCCAGACCCCGATCGCCACTGCGCAGGCTCTGGTTCCAAATGCACAATATGGCGGTATAACAATATGCTCAATAATTTTCCGGATAGTGGGAGGAAGTGGAGACATATCGTCCATCTTTACGTACAGTCTATGCTCTCACCCAATGATTAGCTGGGATTGTCCACAGCCCCTCTGTGACCTTCACGGGATAAGCGGTGTACGTAGATATTGGATGGAATGATGGATGGATGGATTGTATTTTACAATTGATTAAGATATATATATAAAAACTGTCCACTTTTGCTTTTTCAATGATGGATAATGATAATGATAGGACTGAGGCTGATTGCGGTAGGAATCTGTGCTGCGGTGAATCATCACAATGGTTAGAGAGTGTTGACTCACTTCAATGCTTCATCCTTGAATCCTCCACGCTGTGTTTTTTTTTCCTCAGAACTTATCCCAGTGGGAGTGTGGGAGGGGAATGTTTGTCTTTGCACAATTAGAGAAGATAACAGCAGTTCGAACATCGGGAGCTACAGCAAAACTCTCCCAGTCCCGACACTTCGACATGAGAGAAAAGACTGAAAAACACATCTCAAGAAAAGCGAAGAATGGATTCTGTGCTTGGCTGATGGACTGAGTAGGAGTTGGACTGTCAGTTGCAGCACTCTCTCTCCCAAGTGTCTTATCCGCCTCCTCCTGGGTTTAGATCGTTTCAGGATCTGAAGATGTAAAAAAGCTATTAAAAGACTGCCCACTACAGTGTCTTCCTGAATGTGATAAACAAAGTGTACTTGAAGTGCAGAGCAGGATGGGTAATAATCCCGAGCAGGAGACAACAACTGATACACATGACCCAAAATATCATCTAATGGTTCCTGGAAACCATTAAAGTGCAATGTTGAGACGTATGTGTGACAGTCTGAGGATGTTATTCATGGGAACTAATTTGAAGAAGGAGGCATTTCCCCTGCAGCGAGCACGAGGCCATCCCCTATTAGTGGGAAATATTTGATACGGATAAAAAATAAAGTCGCTCAAACGATCCGTGGAGAATTCTGTCTGGTTTGAAAATTACATAACATCCTGTATGTAACAGCTCAACTCTCCTGTAAATATTGTCCAAAAGTCGCTCTTTACCAAGGGCTGGTTATTTATAGATGGTGTGTTCAAGCAAAGGGCATTGCTTGCAGCATAAACAGATAATGGGTATCCATGGCAAAGTCAATGTGGATAATGCAGTGCACTTTAAAAGGTCCAGTAAATGTGACTCAACCCTCACTTCTGGAACATAATGATATTTCGTGGTCAGGAGATATTATGGCAGAGAAGAGGACGTTGGTACTGTTGGATTAAACGGAATGAGAACGTGATTTTAAGTCGATGTGTCGTCCTTGTAACCTGTGACAGCAAAGAACAGTTTGACCTTTATTTACTGAGCAGGGGCGCCGACACTGGGGGAACACTGGGTCAGGGTTAGGCCCCGAAACTAACCTTTAAATACAAAGTAATGCTGGAATAATTTGCCAAAACACACATAGATTATTGCAGGAATCCTTATAAAGTATGTGCAAGACACATAAAAGCTTTTTTATTTTATTTTCCTTGACATAGAGGTCAAAAACAATTTTCCTTCCCTCACAATAATGCAAAAAATGGTTTGGTTTGTCACGTTACTGTGAGATCAAACATGTAAAGTATGCTAAGTCCAAATAATTCAATTTATCCGAATAAAATGTCTAACTGATAGATTAGAACATTGATAACCTGTCTGATAAATATGAAACTATCAACACAACAAAGCTAGCTTAGCTTAGCATGTGTCATCTTGGCCTTATTCCTGCTGTGGCTTAATATCCAAGACAAACATGAGATCTTCTCTCTGGGAAAGAAAGCAGAAGATATGTGTCCGTTCCTCCCCAACACTGTATCCCTATGCTAAAATTGTATAATTTGACTATTAAATATATATATATATATAATATATATATATATATATATATATATATATATATATTATATCATAAAAATATGTTGCTTTATCACTGCGGTGGGAAGAAATCCACACCGTCACAGTCCTCGTTTCAGGCTCCTCGATGAAGCTTAATGGAAAGTTTTTAACTTGTCTTCTGAAGCAGGAGGCGAGAGCTCAACTAATGTTGCAACACACAGTATTTAGTGTGATTCAGCCAAGTCGTGCTGGGGAAGAATGTTATCACACCTCGAGTCTCGACTTTCATTTTGTGCCACGAGCGGACACAGAGGGGGGGAGGAAGGGAAATGTTTCAGTTGTGTTGTGTAACTTTAGCCATGTTGGCTGTCAGGCAATTGAGCAATTGACTCATGGCTACACACTACCACATGCACACACACACAAACACACACACACTCGCTCGGAGAGAGGAAATTCAATCACTTAAATGTGACCATGTCACATTAACAAGGACACTCCACTTCCTGTTGTTTCACCCCCACTCGTCTCCTGCCCCCTCAGTACCCCAATCACTGTTCAGCTGCCCTTCATGTTGTTTTCTGGGAAAATAGACTGAGCTGATGTCGTCCTGCAACACGAGTTCAGTCTGGTTTCTCTTTTGGACTTGCATGCTGTGAAAGTACTGTCGTGTATATCTGTGTGTGCACATGGTCTGTCTACACCCGTCGTCACCAGTCATATGTGGCCACTCGTTGCCGTAGTAACCACAGTTCCTGGCTCTGTCACAGTTTCTCAAACAAAAAAGCATGACAGATGGATGACGTCAACGTGCATCTCAAGTCGGACGTACCTCTGCCACACTGGAGTGACTGTGTGTGCGTGTGTGTCTGCGTGTGTGTGTCTGTGTCAGCAACAGTCAAATATACCATTTTTGATCCAGATTCACAGCTTCAGTGTAAAGATGACTAACAAACTGCAGACTGTGTGTGTTTGTGTACAGATGGAGAGGGTTTCGGTCTGTTTCCTGTCTGTAATCCCTCTGTCTGTTCTGCTTTTACCACAAACACACACACACACACACACACAGACAAAAACACACATTGTGCTTTATTCCTGTCTGCATTTGACCTTTCTTCATTCATATAGTCATTCATTCACAAACACTGAGAGGAGCTGAGCCACTAATGAAAATCCATAAATAAAATAAAAACTAGTAAAACCATGTTATGTTTTATCTGAATTGATTGTATAACTGTCTGATCTACTAACAATTACATTTACTATGACTGTTACTGTCATTATGTTTACACTTATAAAAATAGCCCATATCCTACATGGTTTTTTAAAGCGTTTGCCTGCATTTGACACAGAACTGATATCCTCCCAGTCACAGCAAAGGCAGCTGGTCAACAAAAGTTAGCAGAGAAATCAATTCGTTCCAGTGGATTGAGTAAATCTGTGAATATTTCCCACTGTAATGTTCAACTTTGCCTTCACAGTGATGCTGTTGACCAATATTGCTTGAACCTGTCTCAACGGTGCTGACCTTTGGGTCCAAAATTAATTTCGGATGTTGCACCACCCACTTAAAACAAGAGACGAGTTTTGCAGACACTCCGGAGACAGAGGTCAATGGCACAAATGTATTTTAAATGGATCTCGAGCTTGTTTTTGTCTTGTTTATGACTAGGTTGGCTAGCAACAAAATGCCACGAGAGGCTAATTTCACGTCAGATATGCAGAAAAGGACAAAGCCTTCTATCCATACTCTGCAATAATTTCATCCAAATTTTTGGAAGTCCTCTGAAAGATGTGCGAGATTGACAAAGTGGAGCAGTACCACAGGGAATCAGGAGGGGGCAGTGTAGCCAATAGTTCAAGCGAGATGACCACATGACATCGTTAAATCGTTTGAAACAGACGTTTCTCCTTTTATACGTAAATTAGCCTTAAGGGCCCAGAAAATAGATGGAAAATCAGATGGCTATTGTGACTGACTAGTGCTAGCATGTCCATGAGCTGGTTAAGGCTACAAATAGGTTGTAGTTTGAAAACTAAAACAATCTCTGTCCAGATGAGAGATGTAGCTCCATATCCGATGTCTGTCCATACTAATAAACGGAAAAAACGCACAGGGACATTCAAGGACAAGTTAGCGATTAACTTGACCACTGCAGTAACTAGTCCTGCGAGGTGCGCTACATTATCAATCTTTAATAATTCTTCACAGACATGCAGACGTAATCTGCTGTGCCAGTGTCTGTTGTGTCTGTAAACTATCTAAACTGCTGCTTAGCACTGTTTCATGTCATCACATCATCCAAATATGATGAGTGTTTACCTTCACCTTTCTCTGTGGCACCGCTCTGCCCCCAGCACCAGCATGTGGACGTTACCCAGAACACCAAATATATATATATATATATATATATATATATATTTTAAAAACAAGTATTCTGGACTCGTGCCCGGGCTATGAGGCAGTATTTATGACAGGAAGGTACTTTTAGCTTCCTCCAGGCTATGATCATGAATTCTCTCTTGTTCTCATTAAGTCAAACAATATTTGTATTAGCTGTGTAATTTGAAAAAGTTTGAACGTTGTAGACTTAACAGAAGTGTTTGGACGCACCCCTGTCCCTGGGTTACAGATGAAATATGAATAGTTTTGAATATGATCCTGAAGGTTCATCCTGTGCTGCTTTGACTATTCAAAACACACAGTGAGATTTGAATGAGGAAGAAGTGTGTTTTCTTTGAGTGTGTGACAGAAAGATAGAACAAATTCACTTCAGGTTTGGGTTAAAGTAAACACGATATAATGTAGAAGCAATTTTCTATAACAAGCAAAGACGTCCTTTATGTGATGCTCAGTTTTTTGTGCCCATTGGAAACTATTATCATCTGTTTTGGCTTTTTCTCATTGGTTTCTGTGGAGAGGTGACAGATGCCTTTGTGTTTGGAGCTTGTAGCCTACACCGCTAACAGTACTGCAGAGTAACGTCAAAACATTTTGGATTAATTCACCTTCTCACCAAGAGTTTAATAAAAAAATAGAGACCTCTCTCTCTCTCATCTGTATATAAACTCTGCAACTTTGTATGAAGTCTAGATGCTGATGCTACAAAGCCAACTTTAGCATTAACAGCTGTTTACTTATCTTTCGATATCAGCATCCAATTTTTTTTTTCTTGCAACACCAAAGTTAGGTAACTTCAGTTCGTCTGTGCTAGTCTTTCTTAACTTCTGACGTTAGCGTGTTGTTTAGCCCGTCCTGAAGTAGCGCTCTTTTATAACCTCTTGTCTTGTAAATGCAACAGTGACCATCACTACCACCTGCAAGAAACCACATTCACTAACAGAGAAAACTTCAGTATGACACCTTTAAACTACAACTTCAACATTACTTTTAACCCTCTTTTTTCTATTATAGATAAGTAGTAATAATAAGTAGTAAGACTAATATTGTGTGTTGTCAGAAGGGTTATCAGGGAAGTGTTTACACTCGGCTGAGCAGGAAGGAAGCAACTCAACGACCAAATAAAGAGCCTGCAATTCACATTCACATTCACGGTGATGAGTGGAAGTAAACAGGCAATAAGGCACGTGGGTGCGTGCTGGCAGCTTCAGGATCGGTAGGTGAGCATGTGAGAGCTCGACAAGATGAAGGGCTTCAGTGCAATGACCCTGCATCTGTGTGTGCGTGTTGAAAGTTGAACCGCTGAAACAAGGATAAGCTGCTATTGACCTGTAGCTTTATTACTTATTAACCCAGACAGTCTCAACAAACGGCTCAGGACAAACATGGCATCGCTTCAAAACTCCCAAACTCCAATTTTAAAAATGTTGGCAGAAAAAACAAAGCTGTCATCTGCCGACACAGTTGAAACAGACTTGTAAGCTCGAACATATAAAACATATAAAATATTGCCTTGGAAATAAAATAAAAAGTAGGAATCCAAACTGGATAACAAAAGCAAAACACCACATATATTCCACTAATGCATAAATCCAGGTTTACATTAATATATCTTAGGAATGTCAAATATGGTTTATGATTGTTTTTATATCACAAAAACTAAAATAATGATTGTATAAGGACTTAATTTCTTCATTGTAAGATATACAACATGAGAAATGATAGATCTGCGACAGCTCTTACCCTGTCTCTCATCCCTCACCCTCTTTGTCTCTCTACCTTTTTGTTCAGCTTATTTTTCTCTCCTCTGTGTCCTTACAGCATCCCTGTGTCCTCCTTTTTCTCTGCCATATATTCATTCTTCTGTTTTAACTTTCTCTCTCTCTCTCTCTCTCTCTCTCTCTCTCTCTCTCTCTCTCTCTCTCTCTCTCTCTCTCGACAACACACTCACGTAAACACACGACAAACAATGACACAAACTCATTCATGAAAACGTAGCGGCACTCGGTCGGGGTTTAACCACCGGATTATGGGATTAGAGAGCGGGACAGATTTAGAGTGTGTATACACATGCCTCACAAACACACGCACACTCGCACACACTCGTCCCACACACTCCTCTGCATGTGTGTTGTTGTTTTAAGATATTTTGCTGTTTTCACCATTTCTCCTTGTGGACCACTACTGCTTACACGCCACAATTACATTGCATATACTGCTCTGTTAAAGGAGTGTAGGTCGACATGTTTGGAAACTGCACACGTCTGCTTTCTTACTGAGGGATTGTTAAAGAATATTGTCTGAATATGAAGCTAGAGCCTGGGGAACGTTACCCTAGTTTACACAAGTTGACATTTGAGATAAATAACATGCTATTAGCATTTATGTAGTGACTCTCTACCAAAGCCATTGGGAGCAATTGGTGTTAGTGTTTAGCTCAAGGACACTTCACTGTAGCCATGACCACCAATCCTGTGATAGACACCCTGCTGTCATCGACTCCACGTCTCTGGACCCGTCTCGTCGTCAGCTGCCACTTTGCTGTTTTGCTATTTCTTTTAATTGCATGTTTTTTAAACGTATTGTACAAATTGGTCTGACTCGATCAGGGGGCCTTTTAAAGTCCATATGCGAAAAATATTAATATTTCCTTTTAATTTCATGCCTATAATAAAAATGGAGAGAGAGGATTGATTAGGGTGAGAGAGGTCAACAAAAGAAGGTGTGGGGGATAAGGGGGGGGGGGGAATGGAGCGAGGAGGGAGAGATATTTACCATCTCCGACATGAGCGAACCCCTCTCTCTCTCTTTACTCTCTCTCTCTTTCACGCTCAACCGCTGTGTTGACGGATGACGACATGCGGGCGAGGGATGTGAGGATGGATGAATGGATGGACAGGGGAGAGCAGAGAGGGGGGAAGGAGGGAGGGAGGGAAGGGATGACATCAGTGCAGATTCTCTCCCCAGCCAATCCACTCGCAGACCCCCACCCCCTGCCTGATGCCTCCGCCTCCCCACACCTCTCCCTTGTTGCTACGGCAGCAGCATCATCCCGCCTGTACGAGGCTTTGTTTGGGGTCGGTAGTAATGCAGAGTGGTGTGTGTGTGTGTGTGTGTCTGTGTGTGTGTGTGTGTGTGTGTGTTGTCGAAGGCTGTGATCCAGCATGAGAAATCATCTCGTCTTTCTTTTTTCTTACTCGATCATCACACCCCACCCCCTGTGCTTCCTCTCATCACTCCATCCTCTTCCTTCCCTGTTTTTCTCTCACTGTCTCGTGTGTGTATATATATATATATATATATATATATATATATATATATATTTAAATAAGTGGATGAATGGATAGTTGTACACATTTGTATTGCTTCCTTATAACCATGAAATGTCAACCACATTTCCTCTCTACAGGTTTGGCATTTACTTACACTTGCGTCTAGACTATAGAATATACGCTTTCATTTTTTTTTGCATATGCCAGACAGAAAACACGACATAAATACTCAAGTGCACACGAGTTCAAGCTGGTGGGAAACAAGCAGCTTCTGATCCCGATCGTCTGCTTACAAGTGTCATTTCAACATGGCTGTCAGATCGCACTTGTTCTACATGAGTTACATCTTGGAGGAGTCATTAAAGATAAATCAAGCGCACGGCATTTGTGTTGAGCACCGAACGGAAGCCTCACAAACACAGATCCTCGTGCACATGCATTGTTTCCCCCTGTGCTCACGTGCACAAGTTATCTCCCTCAAACCCATTCATAATAAATGCATCTGTGTTTTTATGGTCTGTTTATCTGCAGGTCTCTCTCAGCTCCGCCTGTTTCTGCAGCTAGTCTGTTGCGTTTTCCTTCTCTCATCTGCTGCCATGCTGCTCTCTATCCTCTCGTAACCATGGAAACGAGATCAACATGCAAATACCTGTGCACGCTCGCTAAGGCTGCATGCGATAGAAGATGCAAATTACATTTCCGCTTTCAGGTTTGCACGCCCACACACACACACAGCTGCACACTGATACATATACATACGCAGATTTATGGATGTCTGCGCACGGTAGCAGACACACCCACCTGCAGTCCGCACAAAGATACTGAAATCATCCGTCCATCTCTAAGAAACTATGCATTTTTCCCATCAAGGATTAAAACTAAAACAATCTTGGTCTTTACTTTATTTTCAAAGCCAAGTAAAATGTATTATATTGAAGATGTGATATGACTTTAAAGCTGCATTGGTTGATTTTTGGCCACTAGAGAGCAGAGATACATTTCACTGTCAGATACGCTACTATAGCTAAACGTTAGCATTCGTTTTTCAAATCCATTTCTGTTACGTTCATTTCTGAGCTAGCTAACATTTTATATGTATTAATTGAATGAATCAGTCGCCTACTTTTGTGTAAAAGAACACAAATCCTAAAAGCTGAAAGACTGAAAAAAGGGAGTTTAAAAGCTAAATTTGTGGTTTCATCATGTGCAATCAATCTTTTCTTGTTAAATATACTTTCATTCACTTTTACCACGGACATATTCATTAATGAAGGTGTAAATTCTTAATTAAAGGCAAATAAAGACAGTAAACAAACAGTTGATGATTTTCATTTTATCATGTTTGTCCACAAATAGATAAAACAAAGAGACCGATAGGATATTACGCTCTGGGCTTTTTTAATTCTGGTTTAGGAAAAGGTGTAATAACAAAACCTTCTTGCACCATTTTGTAAATTTGTACACTTACATCTATATATTACATATAAGTTATATATATATATACAATACTTTATTTCATTGTACCTGAGAATAAGATATTTGAAACTTTAAACTTATGCCTCTTTTTAAAGCCTTTATTTCACGATTCCTTCTATTGATGATTGATGGAGTCTTCGCTTCACGGGGTCTCATCTTCATCACCTCCCGTTTTCATTGATGTCTGTTTTTTTTTTTTTATGAATGAACATCAGGGGAGGAGACGGGCCGGGCAACTGGACGCGTCGTGATTGGCTGCCAATCAGCTGACGTCACCTCCGGCGTGACGCGACGCAGCCATTCATTTAAAATAAAAAAAAACAGAAACCAGAAAAATAAAGAGAAGGCAGTCCGGAGCAGAAGCAGTCAGTAGAGAGACGGAGCCGAGGTGTGCGGGAGCGTGCGTGATGAGCGGTGCGGTGACAGCGATGCGTGGATAGAAGGGATCCGTGCACACACACAACCCCCACACACACAGAGAGAGAGATCACAGCCACCATGGAGGATCTGTGCGAGATGGACTGCACGGTGCTCAAGCGGCTCTTGAAGGACGACAGCGCCAAGTGCCTGCTGCTGGACTGCCGCTCCTTCCTCGCGTTCAGCGCGGGGCACATCCGCGGCGCCGTCAACGCGCGCTGCAACACGATCGTGCGCCGCCGGGCGAAGGGCTCCGCGCTCAGCCTGGACCAGGTCCTGGCCGGGGACGAGGAGGTGCGCGGCCGCCTGCGCTCCGGGATGTACTCCGCCGTGGTGCTGTACGACGAGAGGACGCCGGACGCGGACACGGTGAAGGAGGACAGCACCGTGACGCTGGTGCTGACCGCGCTGTGCGGGGACGCGTCCGCCACAGACACGTACCTGCTGAAAGGTACATTTTATTTATTTATCTGTAGAAGAAACAACAATATGCTCATTAAATGTCCAGACTCAACCTGTGAAGGTCCACTTGAAGGATTTAATGCGTATGTTGTTGTTGTGCAGTGGTTTATTTTGGGATATTCCACAAAGAAAATGTCCAAAAATCATTATAATCAGACAGAAAACTAATAATAATGATTCACAAATACTTGATTTCATTCATGGACACCGCAATAATATTCTGAAACACCAATCTACAATATAGCTGTCATTTAAATATACGTGGGTTCTAATATTGTTTAATTCTTCCTTTTGAATAAGCAAAAAAAACCACATTTATATTAATAGCAGCAGCTGCAAACCTACTTGGAGGATTTTGATGTTTATGTTATTGATTTATTCTTAAATTGAGTCTTTAAAGAACAGAAACAATAAAAATAGTAGAACAATTTGACAGCTTTGTTTCTATTAACCACAATGTTGGCTTTATTCAGTATCTTTTCACCAGCATAATCAATATTGTTTTATTGACTGATTATTGTTTTTGTGAAGCAGATATTTGAATATCCTGCTGTCGGCGCCTGCTCTATTTTTATGCATGTTTTTCTTTTACAAATCCCTCACTCACACACACACACACACACAGACCAGTGCCTCTGTGCTGAGTGAATGAGGTAATGCTGATGCATGGAAGCCACTTCTAACCGGAGGGGACTCACAGGACACACATGGTCATTCTAGAAAGCGTCCAGCTCCAGTAAATAACCGATGGGAAGCAGTAAAATCTGAAATAAGCTCTGGATGTGTTTTTTTCTCACCACCAGACTATATTTAGACTGCAGGGAATCTGAAAGAGCAAAGCTGCTGCGAGCTGTGGCGCATTCGTTTTTTTGTGCATCCTAATGACGCAGGCGCCTTGAAGCACAGGAGTACATGTGTGTAGCTTAGAAAGATGACATATCCACGGTTAATCTGGTTTGATCCCCCGAGGTGCTGGGAGCACTGGTCAGCCTGCAGTTGTATATGTATTTTTTTTTTTAAAAAGCAAAGGGATGATGAAATTGTTTCCACAGCACAGATTAGGTCAGAGGTTGGTTGAATGGACTTTATGTGGGATGCAGGGGAGAGAATCCTGGTGCAGATGTGGGAATGTTCATGTGGGTCGAGGCCTCTTTTGTCGTGTGTTTTCTATATTTACACCACAAATATGAAATGTGTGTTTCTATAATGTTCCTGCAGCGTCTGTCTCTCATCTCATTCTAAATATCATTGTCTCTTTTTTTTCCCAGGCGGATACGACCGGTTTTTCGCAGAGTACCCGGAGTTTTGTCTAAAGACCAAATCCTTACCGTCCCTCAGCAGCCAGTCCAGCATGGACTCGTCCTGCTCGTCCTGTGGGACGCCTCATCACGACCAGGTAAAGACAAACACAATGTGCACAACCACCTGGACTCACACTCTTTTACCCATGTTTGTTTGTTCTAGTGTCAAACTTATTAAATAACCACTAATGCCTGAAAAACTGTCTCGAATTGACTCAATTAGACTAAAAATAATCAAGTTTTTATCATATTTAACAGAATTTTTTTTCATTATTCCATTTCTACCTGATCCGACTAATTGATTCAGCGACTGTTTGGTCTTTTTATCCTGTAAAACTTGCTTGAGTTTCTCACACTGACACTGAACAAACCCTGGAGGCTGTTTGCTTCTCAACCGTTCACGTTGCCTCCTTTGTACAAGGAGCCTCTCCTCATCAGTCTCTCTGCCAAATGATTTAAATTCATCATTTTTTCCGATGGCGTTTCACCTCTGCTTCACCTCTCTTGTCACTTCCTGTGACCTCAGCTGCCAAGTGATCTGCTGCTCGAGCCGGCAGATTTTTTTACGCAATGCTCAAAGTCACATGCGGTTTGGGGTTTAATTCCCAGCGGAATGCACGAGGAGCGAGACGAGGACAAGCCACTCTTTGTTTGTTGTTCTTTTGAAGAAAAACAAGTCTCGTTGGTCTCGGCCACACTGTCAGGTGGAGTTTTAATTCGAGGAATTAGTTCCTGCCGGAGTATTGATACGATGGAGTGGGTTAAAAAAAAAGTAGTCTCTCTTGTATTTTTCCCTCTCTCGCCCCCCCCCCTCTTCACATTACACCTCTTAGGGTATCGATCATTTCCTGCCGCTGTGTCAGTAGCGAGGTCGTCAGCGGCAGTGACATAAACAGAAACAGCCCTCGTCAATAGGCCTCACTACCGGTATAGACCGGCAGCAGCCTGACCTCTCAGACCCAGTGAGAGGAAAAACAATATGATTAGAGATCTGGTTCACACACGCAAACGTACATCGGTTTGTGGGATATATTTGATATATATATATATATATATGATATGTTTTATTAATGTGTAACATGTGTGCAATGCAAATATTAAATTTAATTAATCTATCATAGTATCATTCAGTGGAGACTATAGACTTTATAAAAACAGTTCCAGAAAGGGAAGCCAACGCAGAAGTGACGATAAAGCCCAGCATGCATTGGGGCATGGATACCGTGTGACTGACAGCTCGTACCAAATATGGTCACTTGTTTTTTTTTTAAAAGAACAAGATGGTGGTGGATCGTGAAGGGTGGTTACAGTGATGATGACGGTCTGACGTAGGGTTAAATGACTATTTTTAACCAAAAAACTGCAAAACCCAGAAGGCTAAACACGTACTCAAATTTTTTTCACGCTCGCCCAGACGCTTCCTTTTTCTGTTATGAGTGTGTGTAACAATCCGTCATGTACTTGATGTACTAGGTCATAGTACCGGGCCCGAGTGACTTACTGAGAAAATGTTGCAATGGGGGCGTATTTTTCTCAGAACGTTTTCTTATGAATACATTTGTTGATGGAGTGAAATCATCAAGTTAAATAACACAAAGCAGGAACACACAATGCTGATATTTCCCGTCGCCCTCTGTGACTGGAACGTGTTCTCGCTGGTCACTTGATCAGCTACAGTGGGTCGTGCTTCCGTAGGTGGAAACAACTCGGCTCGAGATGAAGACTAACAAAGTAAATGGTCTGAATCAAATGACTCTGCATTAATTACACAGATAATAAGCCACCCCTGTCTGATGAGGAGTGCGGGTAATGTGATTAACAAAGTATTTAAGGGAGGTCATGCTCGCGCTGGAGTCATCCGGCCTCGGCTGCTGCTGCTGCTCGCTGACACACTGAACTCTTTGTCTTATCGTGTGAGCTGCTTTTTCATTTAAGCACATTTCCGCTGGCTCTCTTAACGACTGACTCAATTAAGCAATGAAGACATAATTCATTAATTAATCATCACCCTCCCATCTGTCCTCTGTCCAGGGCGGCCCGGTCGAGATCCTCCCGTTCCTCTACCTTGGCAGCGCCCTCCACGCCTCAAAGAAGGAGGTCCTGGACGCCATAGGAATCTCCGCCCTGCTGAACGTGTCGGCCGACTGTCCCAACCACTTTGAGGGGGCGTACCAGTACAAGTGCATCCCAGTCCAGGACAACCATAAAGAGGACATCAGCTGCTGGTTCCTGGAGGCCATCGAGTTCATAGGTCAGTGAGTTTACGGGGGGGTTGTTTTCAGGTCACGTGATTTCTAGGTCGTATTACGTTCAGGCTGTTGTTTTGGTTTTGTACAAAAAATATGTACGTCTATGTTTGATAATTAGCCCGATTTCACCAAAACTACTGAACCGATTTCAACGAAATTGTGTGGATGGGTGAGACATGAACCAAGGAACAACTCATTAAATGTTGGTTCAGATCTGGATCAGGGATGCAGGATATTTTTTTGTCTTTCTCCAACATTGCGTATTTTAACCTTTTCCTTGATTTCTCAGAGAATAATTAATTGATCTCGAACAAAATAAGGCTTGTTAAGAGGACTAATTTAAATTTCATTAAAAATCTACTTGTATTAATGATATAAAATGAAGAGCTACAATAACAATTATTTTCATTAACGACGTTTCTAATCTGCGTTTCTAGAGCCAAAGGTGATGAGAAAACATCGTCTCATATAAAAAAATGTATATAAACTTTCAATATATTTGTTTAAGATGAATCTAACCACCTGTCAATCAGACAGTGTGGGCTGTGCTGTGCTGTCCTCTCTTCCCCTCTGGGTTTTCTGTCGATGGCGTCTGAGTTCCAGCCCCAGTGGCTCATGTTCGTCTTAACGTTCCTCTTCCTCTATTTAATCTCAAACTGACCAGAAATGCAAAGCGCTTTTTCTTCTCGTCTGGAGCCCGACAATTATTCCCGGAGAGGAGCTTTCAGAGAGCCGTCGTGGAAAAGCTTTCAGGCCGGTGATGACAAATCAGACGAATTATTTTGTTCCCCGAGTAGCAACTCACATCTCAGCAGACTTTAGAGAGATAAAGAACCAAAAAAAGAAATCCTACCAGATTCTAATGAATTTAAAAATGGTAAAAAATATTCCAATCAATAATTTCTCTGCAGCATGATTTCAGAAATGTTTTTGTGAGTATAAGATATAAGCAAGTGTGAGTTTTGCTTTGTATATCCATGCTGTGTGTAGACGTGTGTGTGGTTTCCGTGCTGAGTGCGTACTCTGGTGAGTGTGTGTGTGTAGGTACTGGTATGCGTCATAGTTAGCTGCTGTGGGACCAGAGTCTGACTCATCCGCTGTTACCGGGTGAGCAGACGCTGTGGTGGTGGAGTCACCTGAGATCAGTGTGTGTGTGATCGCTAGTGTGTGTGTGTGTGTGTGTGTGTGTGAGAGATGAGTGAGAGGCATCTGAAAAAAGACATACAAAGAGAGTGAGCGATGGGGGGGGGGGGGTCTGTCGCTCATCAAGCATCTGTGCTTTCAGAGAAATGGCAGCAAACATTCTTCGGTCTTGTAGAATTCTGCTCGTGTGCAAGAAACGTTCATGTAGTGAAGTGTATTCAAAGCTGTAATATTGTATTTAATAAAGCGGCAGTGGTTTAAAATTAAATTAAAGCCATCAACATGGAAATAAAAAGCAATCAATGAAGTTTCTCCATTATCTCCTTCGTACTGGCGGATTCTAATTTCCTGCAGTGGGCCACACATGCTCCAGGACATTAGCAGCAGCGTTTGACTCATTATCCGATCCGAGGATGTTCAGAACATTTAGTTACTGTAAACGCTTTCATCAAACCATTAACTGAATCTGGTTACTCACACTGACAAAGTAACAGTGTGTGTGTGTGTGTGTGTCTGAAAGAGGCAGAGACGTAAATAGGACATGAGGAGGAAGTGTGAAAGACGGGGCCTGTTGGTGATTTATTTTTGCACATGTCTCATTTTAATGTGATTTGCTGCGTTCTCACTTTGAGGTTAGTTTACGGATCTGACTGCGCAGAGAGAGGAAGGAAGGGAGGAGAGTGTGGAGGAGAGGAAACGACGAGAGTCTGAGTCAAAGCGTCACTGAACATCTGCTGTGTTTAGAAGAACTTATTTTCATGGCTCCGCATTTTTATTTGGACCAAATCGTAAATATCTGTCCTCTAAACATGGCGGATCTTTTTAAATCAAGAATTATTCTCTGAGAAAATAAAATTTACCAATTCACTTCGCAATGTTAAAGAAAGTGAAAAACACAAGTCCTGCGTCTGGATTCATGGCAAAATCAATTTTTTTTTCATGGGCCCATGTTTTATTTCATGGAAATCTGTTCAGTAGTTGTTCTGTATTAAGCTGATGGAAAATAAAACAAGAAACAAATGTGCAGGGGTGAAAACTCTCGGAGGTTTTACCACAAACAAAATGTTTTATAATTCAAATGATGTTTGGATATTTGGAGGTTGTTTTTATTTTAGTTTCTTAAGTGATTGTAATGTTCATGGAAACATCTGACCTTTGACCTCCCTCTCTTCTCAGACTCAGTGCGGGACTCCAGTGGGCGAGTGCTGATCCACTGTCAGGCGGGCATCTCCCGCTCCGCCACCATCTGCCTGGCCTACCTGATGAAGAGGAAGCGCGTGCGTCTCGACGAAGCCTTCGAGTTTGTGCGCCGGCGCCGCAGCATCATCTCCCCCAACTTCAGCTTCATGGGCCAGCTGCTGCAGTTCGAGTCCCAGCTCCTCGCCACCTCCTGTGCCGCCGAGGCGGCCGCCACGGCGAGCCCGCTCCTCGGACCCAAGTCGTCGACGGCCGCCACCTCGACAGCTGCTACGCCCACGTCGCCGTTCATTTTCAACTTCCCAGTCTCTGTGGTGAACCCCGCCTACCTAAACCACAGCCCGCTCACGACCTCGCCCGGCTGCTGATGGACAGCCGATCGCAGCCGCCGCCCCCGCCCCCGCCCCCCCTCCCACAGACTATCTGAGCACAAACTGGGCTGGTATTGGCTGAGAAAGCTGTACGTACATGCTTCCAGGGGCGGGGGGGGGTGAGAAGTGTCACGGTGCCTGAGTCAAAACTCAAAAGACTGAAAGACAGAACTTTTCTAATGTTCAGAAACCAGCCAACGCTCCTTCCGCCTCAACACGAGACTTCTTCACACTGACCAAAAATGGACTTGGCTTTTAACGCTTGTTTCAGTGAAGGGGTTCGGACGGAGCGTTGGACTGAGACGTCCTCTTCCTCGACAACAACATGACAACACGCACAGAGACACACTGACGCACACACACTGACACGGAGAGGCAGCGGACACTCTTTCTCCCTCTCTCTGACTCACACACACACACACGCGCACACACACGCGCACACACACACACGTTCATGACTACCAAGTGAATAAGCTCAGTATGAAGGCAGGCTGTGTTGCTATGGAGACGACAGGTCTTTAGGAGAGGAGATGGACACAGGAAGGAAGGAGGAATTTTAAGCACCCGCTCCTTCCCCTCCTGAGGGTGTCCCTCCTGTCGCCGGACAAAAAGAGATGGATGGAAAAAACAGGGAAGGAGACGGTGATAGAAAGCAGGAGGCTCTTCAGTGACAGGTGCTCTGCCGGCAATCCAACCGGAGCTTCCTGTCTTTCATACGTCCTCTTCCTCCCCCCCCCCACTCCCGCCTGTCATCTTCCTTTCATCCTTTTATATTCCTCCCTCCTTTCCTCCTCCTCCTCCTCCTCCTCCTCCTCATCATCTCTCCCTCTCATCCTCGCCGCCTCTCCTCCGCTCTTCATCGACTTCACTGAAGAGGCTAAATAAATAAAACAAGATGCCAAATAAAGGCCGGGGCCCTTGTAAATGGACTGGGAAACCCCTCCGCAGGCACCTCTAGGAAACTCCCCTTTTTCTACATCGCATAAACATTAGTTTTTGAATGAAAGGGCTGAAAGGAAAAAGGTCACGAGGGGATGTGACGTGACCGAGACGTTCTCATCGATTTTCCTTTTTTTAGATCAGAGGGCGACTTTCAGAGCACATTGACCCTGGACGTCACATAAAGGACGAAGCTGGTGGCTTTGTATATTTTAACTCGTTATAAATCACCTATTTATTACTGGTCATCATTTTCCAAAACATACGTAACTTTAAAAAAACGGTGATTTCAGTTCCTCTAGCAACTTTATTTATTGAATGCTTTGGAAAATGGGTTTTTGATAATGAGCTAAAATGTGCACCACCAGAAACTGCTCCCTTTTAAGATGTTTGTGCCTTGTACATAAAGGTATTCTATGGATTTAGGCGTCCCTGGATTTGCCCGGGACATTTATTTTTTAGATTGCTGAATGTTAGTCACAAAAGTAATCTCAAGCATTTCAGCGGCGCAGTTCAGGCTCTGATTCCCTCTACAGAGCAAAAAGCTTCCCTCCTCATGTTCACACACACAGAATATACTGTAGACGTTAGAGGAAAGTCACGAGGATTAGACAGAAACGGCATTCGTGAAGAACTCAGGTTACTTTCAAACACGATACAGAAACAGTCCTGCAAACATTTTGGGTTCCTAATCATTAAAAAGAGATACACTGACATTTTTAACTTGAGAAAATGGGATTGCAATACTTATATACACTATATCTTTTAATGTTTTAGTGTTTTGCCTCACGGAACAAGTTCGACAATGATTTTAAGCTTTGACCTTTTGAGGCCATAACCCAATAACAGAAAACGTTTATCTTATTAATTGTGTATCTGTACAACATATAGACTGTAAACAAAGATGGACGACGTGTTTCCACTTCCTCCCACTATCCAGAAATGAAGCCCAAAAAACCCAGATACGAAACGCTGCCATCTTGCTCATTTTGGAGCCAGATTCGGCGTAGTAGCGTTCAGGGGTTCAAGTTCTGCCAATAGACGTGCTCGACCAATCGTGTAACCAGCCACCAGGGGGCGATACATATATTTTGGCTACACTTTTAGGGAGCTGTCACGTCGTCCATCTTTATAAATAGTTTGAGGTATAAAGTCAAGCAGCCATATCCCTTCTCTATTGTCCTCGGTTCTCTCCATAGCACTCTGACAGCGGTGACGTTTTACGACGTCGTTCTTCGACATCAGGTCAAATCTTCACGATGCCACAGATTGAGACAATGTTTGTATTTCTTCTGCTTTTCGTACCAGGCTAAGCTCTGCGCTCTGTACTAGACATCCAAAGGCACAAAGTCCCACCGCGGGTTACTTTTATACCCGAGTCCTGATGTATGCACAAAACGCACACACACGTACACACACATACACAAACAGGGTTTCAAAGAAAACAAACCTTTCTTTTCTGTTTTTGAAGATTGTCGGCACCTATCTCTGTAGCACTTTGAAGTGATGCAATACTGTATTTATAATTTATGAGTGATTTACACATCATGGTGATGTTAGACTGACTAGACTTTGCATAAAGACATTTTGTCCTCGTAGAGAGAAAGAAGGAGAGAAGAGAGCCAATCAGTGAAAAACGCAATACTTTGTACACATGCGTGTGGTCTGTACACGTCCGTCTGTCTGCCTCTCTGTGTTAGTCTCTCTGTCTGTTTACCCATCATGGCAATATCAATCCTCCGCTCGGACATTTATATATAAAAAAGAACTTTCCCTCGATTTTATTGTGGAATGAATGATCTGTGCATTTATTTATTACTGAAGATCCACTGTTGAATAAACAATGTTCTTAATTAAGTCATATGTGTTTTTTCTTTGTGTGGAAATGAGCAAATATACAAACATAATATTACACAGGTTATCTGTAAGGGTATATATTAATATGAACTTAATGAGTCACCTCACCATAAAAACCTTGCATCATAGATGGCATTCTGGGTAATGTAGGAATTTAGGAAAACACCATTTTTACTTCATATGTTGTTAAAGGTCCTTTTTTTAAAACCTTAAATCACAATCTTTTCCTAAAACTACTTAATTAATTTGTCTAAGTGTAGATGAAGCAGGTTCAGTGAATGTGGGTTCAAGGAAAAGACAGAAAAACTCAGAATTACTCATCTAATTACTTCTTGATGAAATAATAGTGTTAAATAGTAAAAATAATAAATAATAGTGTTAAAGCACAGTTTATTTTTACGCTCATGTCCAGCCTAAGGTTATTCAGGATAATATCAGCAGGATAGTGACTGCATTTGTAAAACTTGTGTTTCCTCATTGATTTGAAAACAGATTTGAGGTTTAAGAAATAAAAAAGCATATGAGGCATCATAGTATATATGTAGGTAAATATATCAAAGGCTGTGAGCATTTCATACGATCATTAAATAGGTTAAAAACAAATCTATTCAAAATGAAGTCCTTCAAAATCTGATTTAAAACAATCGGGAAACTGTAATTTAAAAGGATCTTTTGTGACAGAAAGCAAGAGTAGTCCTGCAGCACCACCCAGTGGTGAGAACCTGTACTTGTTCTCAAGAGGTCTGTTTCATGTAAGTTTATGAAAGATTGAAAACACAGAAATATAATGTATCGTCTTCCACCCTGGACAGTGATAGGAATCTGATGAATCCACATGACTAGAATAAACTGCTGTTTACTGTGTCATCCTAAAATATAAACTCCAGAGTAACAGGGCTATTTGTGTCTCGGGCAGGTGCTTAAAGAGTTTAACAATATTTATCTATTATAAGGGGCGGGATTAACCCTCTAACCCTGTGGAGTCCATCAGGTCTAACTCTCAGTGGGTTGAGGAATTTTACCCCACACCCCTCGATTCAGTTACCTGTCTCATGTGGACTGTATAGCTCAGTCAGTAAAGCATCAGGCTTTCAACCTAACTTAATCATCTATTGTTCACCAGCACCTGTAGGCAATAATCCAATATGGTGGGTTCCTGTATCTTTAACCATCTGACATAATAGCCCTAATAACCCTAATCGTAAACCTAACCCCCTAACCCTAACCCTGTGGGGCAGTGCATTGCCTTTGGCTCCCCATTTCAGCTGCCCAGTCTTTGGATGAAGCAGGAGAAGTCATCGAGATGTATCAACAAATCCTAAACGTAGCTGCAACCCCAACCCTAACCCTGAACTTACCAAGGTCGTAGAAACTCATAGATGGTACCAACAGATCGGGTATACCCACATTAGTGGGGGTAGAGCCTACTCACGCTAACGCTACAAGCCTCGTTATAAGTGCCAGTATCATACTTTACTCTTATTGCTTGTGATAACATTTCAGTCTTAAACCGTATCGGAGCTAAACTTGAGCTGTTTCAGGGAGACGTCTTCTGTCTCCTCCGTCAGCTGGCTCCACAACAGCTGCCTCCACACCGGCCTTGTTGATGACCCTGTTTTATCACCATCTTAATTAACCATCCAGATGAGTGTCGGGGCTGATGAACCACGGAGCTTCTCTCCTTTTTAAATTGGCCGAGCTGCTGAAACAATTTCACCCTTGTGGTCGTTTATCTCTTTGCACAAACAGAAAATCAATGCAACGCTACAGGAAACAGGTTGAACTGGAGTTTTCGAGACAGTTACTGCCTCCATTATCTCAGACCAGAAGATACATCTCCTCGTGTGGAGCTGAATCCTCTTGTTCAGTCTGAAAAGTGCAATAATCAGAACATGTGGTAGTTTGAGGGTGAATCAGTGAAGTGGAAGCTCAGGTAACAACAAAGAGAAGCTTAACCATATCTAATATAACGCAACAGTCCTGCAACACATCCACAACTCCATTCTTCTAATATTATAAGTTTTTTTATAAGTTTATTCTCTTATTACAACTTTTTACTCATTAAATAACAATTCTACAATAACATATTCTCGTGTTATTACACAATTTTAATACAAATGACAACTTTTACCTTCTTTATATCGTGATTTTCTTCTCAATCACGACTTTATTCTCTTTAATATTCTGACATTATCCTCTTTTTTTTTCACTATCACTCCAATACGCTTGTTATTACAAATGTATAGCCAACACAAATACATTCATAGAATTTAGCATAAGATCCACGTGTTCCACATGATCCCAATAACCTGAAGAAAAACAAAGACGCCACTTCAAGTTCTTTTATTAAGGATTTTTCGTCTGTACAAGAGTTTCTCTGTTTCTCGAGTTCGCTGGTCGGCAGCTCTGTGCAGCCGTCTGTACAACAGCGGGTCAAACAAAACCCCATGAGAAAAATGTGGTCATCAAACTTGTGGCTTTTGGTAGAAGGCAGGTCAGAACATGAGCGATGGATCGGTCCAACACGCACTCGCACACGCACTCTCTTACAATCCCTATTTACATAGATGGCCCGAACTGGCTCTCGATAGATGAGCAGAGTAACCAGCGAAAAAAAACACGATTCAAATATTTATCGTCACATAAAAAAAAAAGTCTTTGAAAAGTCTTTCAAAGAAGAAAGAAAAAAAAAAAGAAACAATAAACTGGAAATTGTCCATAAAAGACCCGTTAATGGGCCCATCTGGAGTTAGTGTATATACAGTCTCATTTAAAACAACATAAATCTAAACGGTGCCGTCGACCTCTGAAGGGGTCGACGGCAGAAACGCCACGTGTGAAGCTTCCGCTTCATCTGAAACCTCTGTCACGGATCCAGAGGTGACGCAGGGAAATGTTAAGTTCTCCCTTCGAGCGACGAAGAAAGTTTTTTTTAAAACTCTGATCAGAGTTTTGTTAAATTGAGATTAAACATCTGTGTGAAATGTCAGATCAAACCTCCTTTACACGGGGATTGATATATGTACACTGTGTTGTGTCCCAGTGCTGCAGCGCTGTCGTTTTCCCCTTTGAAAAACGTCTCGCCGTTACAATATAATTTCAAGCTTATTAGTTTTTCCTCATTCCTGCTGTAGTCATCACTTGTTCCGTCACTTTATTCGTTTCGTTTTTTTCTGTTTTAATTAATTTCCTTCTCCACTCCCCCCCCCCCACATCGATGAATCACATTATAATTTGTTGACACGTGAAGCTGCAGAAACCGTTTCTCTTTATCATTCATTGCTGTTGGGATGAAGTGTTGATATCCAACGTGTGGGCTGGAGGAAGAAAAAAGCCGATGTTAAAACGTCACAGTTTAAAAAGTAGATTGATTAAAAAAAGGGTTTAGTTCATTTGTCTGAAACAAAGAGTTTTAACGAGGTTTCTATTTAGTTTGTTCAGGCTCAGACCGACGTCATCTTCACCTTCCGCTTGAAAGTGCAAATCAGCTGGAATCTGAGTCCGAGCAGCAGAAACTGTAAAAGCAGGATTAAAAAGAAAATTAAACGTCAGAGCAGCTTGTGTCGGAGAGTCTGATGTTTGTTTTGTGTTCAAATTAAAACCCAGATCCTCTCGCTGCTCGTCTGACAAGCAGGTATAAAATAAGAAACGAGCTTTCTTTCTGCTACTGTTTGATTCGGGGGTAAAACTCCGTCATGAGTTTTCCAAACGAATTCAAGGCAAAGTTCAAAGACATGTAAGGCCACTTTCATTTTTCCATTCCCCTCGTCGTTTGAAGGAATTCCAAGACCTTCGACTTGCTCTGACGCGATCGACATGAAGGAAATGAAACTCGTGCGTGGTCCCGTGTAACGTACAGTGTCGTTAGGATACAAATAATACAGATAAATAATAAAACATCAACAGAAGAACATGGTCAGAGTCATTCAAAAAACAGGTCAAACTTACAGTACATATAGTGTGAGGAGTTAGTTCATCTCGTTGCGATGGATCCATTATTTTCAACGTCAGTAAATCTCTGGTTATGTAAAAAATATTCGTGATAGATCTCACTTCACATTTTTCTTAATGTTTGAGGAGTGTAACAGAATAAAGAAAAGAAAAAAACCACACAAATAAATAGTACTGTGTGGAAATTGACCTCAACATAAATGCCTTCCTAAAAAAAAAAACTACACTGGATGTACTAAATACTGCGAGCCCACAGTTCTTCCGTGCCACCACTGGGCGGCGCTGACAGATCCAGGTAGAGAGGAGAGGCAGCAGGTTCATGTAAACAACAACAACAACAGACGTTAGAACACATGAAGCAGGAGAGAATGTTGAAGCAGCACGAGACCATTTTCAGATCTACACTCTGAGGAGCCAAACTTTGTAAATAATGTTCGGTAATAACTGTAAAACCAAAGCGCTCCCTCCTGAGGAGTGTTGGTCACTTTCTGTTTGGGGCCTCGTGTTGTAAATGTAGCGAAGAGGAGATGTGCATGTTTATGTCTGTAGTTAGAACAGTGTCACAATCTGGTCCCTTGTGGTCGACCTGGGGTTTGTTCTACGAAGCAGGATTTGTGGTTATCGAGGTAACTTCAGGTTTAGCTCTGGTCTAAAATCGACCTTTGTTACACACGTTGTTGACTTGTGTCCTTACATCGTCCAAAACGTTTCCAACTCAGAGAGATTCTGTTCAAGGTCTCGGGAGTTTTGACTTTAATGGCGTCATCTCTTTACCCTCGACTTCCCTCGTCTCTGCTTTGACTTAACTTTTTCCTTCCACTCTTTGTTTTGCTCTCTTGTAACAGATCATGATTATTCTTTTGCCGTTTGCTGTGTAACATGAATAAAACTTTACTACTTTGACCTCATCTGTGAACATGATTTGCTCCCGAGTCACGTCAGGTAGATTTTAATCGGTAACGGTGGCGAAGACGATCCCACGCTGCTTCACGTCATCAAACTAAATCTTTTGTTATAGTTTAGATTGAGAGACCCCGAGTGGCCTGAAATGACGTTTAATACATTTCATAATATACGAGGTAAATCACAGTGATAACATTCGCTGCAACAGGTTATGAGCTATGTTGAACTTGCTTCGTAGGACAGGCCCCTGGTTCTGGTTCAAGAAGTTTGGTCTTTTTTTAAAAACTGAGCTAAAAACAAGCAGCAACCGCCAAGTTAATATTAAACTAAGATAAGAAATAAACTTTGAAAATCTCTGTATTTTCACGCAAATTAAACATTTTGCTCCATTAAGGAGAAATTAAGGCAGATTGACAGGTGTCAGGTGTGACACACTGGTTGCTGCTCGCTCATGTGGAAGTAATGCCCGTGTTTCTCCTCAGTGTGTGTGTGTGTGTGTGTGTGTGTGTGTGTGTGTGTGTGTGTGTGTGTGTGTGTGTGTGTGTGTGTGTGTGTGTGTGTGTAAATGCAGGAGATGGTCCTGGTAGTGAAGTGCAGTGGAGACTCGACAGACAAACACTGAGGTCTCCTGTTCGCTGTCTGCTTATTGACTTCTGGGCGTTTGTCCACAGTAATCTCTTTTCCTTCCCCGCGCTCACGCTCATTGCATCGCTTGCTCCGTGTTTAGAGCGGGAAGCGATGCGAGCGGACGCAGAAGAAGTGTTTCTTGTGCACATGAGCCCCCGTTGGTTAAAAAAAAAAAAAAAATGCGAGGAGCCGGCGCAGAGCTTCTCTTCTCTCAGCACAACGATCTCTGTTTGTGGAAGTGGCCTCGAGGTGTTGTTTTGTTGCGGTGGATGATGCACAAAAGCCGAACGAGGACACGGTAACAACACAACACATTTAGAAACGGGGGGTAGAATACGTGGAGTGTTGCAAAGGTGCAAAATCAGAGATGTTGATTTTGCTTCGGACTGTGTCCCGTTGTAATTGCTCTCTTTAATTGTTTATAGGATCGAGCCACCGGGCGACAAATTTAAAAATTAGCTCACTGGTACATTTCCAGAGGCATTGATCAAACCGTTTGCATTTTCTCCTGCAAGATTAGATCCAATTAATTACAGAACGCGATGGATTTTTCGCCGTCAGCTTGACTGTGCATGTATCATATCCCCCAAACTCATAGACTGCCTCCTCATCCTCTTGTTCCTCCCTCCGTTTTGACAAGTGCGCGTCTGTTTTCCGAGGATCATCCGCCTGGTCCGACGCTCGCCCACGTCAAGTTCAGCTCTGGAGACTTTGAAACGCCTGCTAGTTCAGTTCTAGTCCTGTGAGAACGAGCGTTTAGTCCACTGCCCTCTGGCGTCTCTGGATCCAGCTGCCACCGTGTTTTAGGACTTCTGCTCCGCTGTGGCAGAAGGCGTGGCCGGACTCTCTGGCTTCACGATCTGGTAGGTGATCAAGTACTCCGGGTACGCCTGGAAAACAAAACGTTCATATAAGCCGGGCTCTACAAATTTATTTTATAATTGATTAATTGTTTAAGTCACATATTTTAAAGAATGTTCATCAGATGTTTTAGCAAAAGTTAGCAGATTAATTAGTGAAAATCTATTTAATTCATATACTAGCTCAACAGAAAGTGTTTTACAGACATGAAGAGACAGTTTGTAGTCATGGAAAAGTTTGTGTGTGTGTGTGTGTGTGCGTGCGTGCGTGCGTGCGTGCGTGCGTGCGTGCGCGCTCACACCGACCTGTTCCCCTCTGTAGATGACGTACTCTGCATACGCCAGTCCGTTGACGCTGGGTCGACCAATCACAGAGTGGTGTCCCGGGGGAGCGTGGGCCATCTTCATGGCACTGAACTGGAGGAAGGACTTCCCCAGTGTCACTCTGCAGAACAACATCTGCCTGAAAACACACAGATCAGCGCCGTCAATGGTCAAGTCACATAAATGGAGATCAGACGTCAAAATGTATTTGTTGTACTTATAAACATATGACAACAGTAACAATATTGAATATATTTATATAGATTAGATTTTTTTTAAACATCCTCCTCTTCTGCACGGACGGATGGAAGTTTTTGCGTAAAAGGAAATGTCCACGGTTGACCTGAACCACTAAAGTTTCTCACCTGTGACACACGTAGCAGGATCGGTCCTTGTGGGTGGGACATCCCGTTCCGCCACCTATCCCGTACACGTACTGATTGCTTTTGGAGGAGTTCTCCGCAAAGTAGATGCCGGCGCCAAACATGCCGCCGATGTAGGCGTGGCGCTCGTCAAAGCCCTTATGGATGATGGCGTTGATGAAGGGAGAACCTGACAGGATGAAAAAACAATATGAGAAAACATGTTTTTTCCCCCCTCTGGGTTCTAAACAATCTTTCTTTTCGGACCTGTCGAGAAAATTTGAGCGATGTAGACTCTACAGTGTTTGAAGTACAGAAACAGAAGTTGGCTGCAGAGGTTTGTGTCCTGAATGAGCCTTGAGGTTGAAAGGGGACATGGAGGATTAATGCGATTTGCTCAAGCTTGCCGCCGGGCTGCGAGAGTAGAAAACGTCGCCGGGCAAAGCCGAGTTCATCTCAGAACATATTAACGGTTGAATCTGGAGGCAGAAGACTGAGCTGTGTATTTACTTGTGTCGACTAAGAGGAAGTGACTGAAGCTGCAGGGGAGACGTGATCAAAACGTAATGAGGAGGAAAACTGTCACTGGATTGGACAAACACTACTTTGTCCCGCGACAAGAATCTCCAACCTGGAAATAATCCGATTTTGCTGCAGTTTTACGGATCAGAAAAAAACAAATCCAGTCCCATGCGACTCTGCGCAGCTGCTTTTCTGAATTCACAAACAGATTGCAATGTTTGTCCCGTCATCTTTTGCTTCTTCCCCCGAAATCACATTTCCAGCAATGATATAAACAAAGTAATGAACCTGGTGCTACTTTTTTAACTAGACTGTCAGAAACCCACCAGAGCCCAACAGTTAAATTCAATTAAACTCTTCAAAAACTCACAGATACAAGTCCACTAAAAATGACTTAATGAATACATTTCCAGGAAATCTGTGAAAATGTCTAAAACATTAGTGATGAATATATTAAATTCTGGATCTGCCCCTTTGCAATTTAATAGTTTCATTCTTGGCCAATGTCCCATCCCTTCACCAAGTTTTATGGAAAAATGTTCAGTAGTATCTGGTATTGGTTTTATCACGTGTTTTTTATTTACCATGAAAGAGCATGCGCTCGTTGTGGTGGTTGTGATTCTCGTCTGCGATTTCCTTCTGTCTGTGTGCGTATCGCTCCCGTAGCTTCTTGTTCACCACCTTCTGAATCTGCAGGCAGAGAATGAGAAGGGTCACATTTGCTGTGAATTAAGAATCAAAATCAAGTAGCAAAAGTCAAATAAGTCGTCATATTTACAGCTGACAAACAATTGTGTTAATTAGGATCCAGTTCTTCATCTTTGGTTAGTGGAATAATGTAATAACCTACAGATACTTGATATGTTTGAGTGAATACTCGTGTATTATCCTTTCTGAAGTGCACAGTGAGCTTGGTGATTGCACAGGAGAACGCGTTCCCCCCTCGATTGCACGAGAGACGTCTTCATTCCATGTGCAATCACAGGATGTGTTTATTCCAGTAAAGGTTAGATATGTGCAAATGGTAGTATGTGACTTTTAAGCTCGGGCGAGACCATGAAATAGGAGAAGTCATGGGCGTGGTCACACATGAATAATGTACTGCACACAACACTACTATCGTACTACTCATGAATATTGCACTATACTATGAATATGATAACTATGAAAATACCAGCATATTGATCTTCGGTGCATCTTTGTTCTGCAGATGACTGTTGTCCGAACGCCAACTCCTCTGTGAGCATCCTTACGCAACCACATTATTAAAAGAGAAAAGAGGGACAAACCTTGATGATGTTGTAGCGGCTGAAGACTCCGCCTGCGTTGCCTCCATCGCGGTGTTCTCTGATGGTGCTTTGTAGCTGAGGAGGAAAAACACAGGAGACAATCAAACACAATCAAACACACGAGAAGCTTTTTAAAAAGGTTCCTTATAAGTTGCTCATTGAATGTGATCGATGACGTTCTCTGAGTCCATTTTCACCTCAGCTACTCGTCCAGTGACCAACTCCATGAACAATTCCAACTTGAGTATCTACCGGGAATCTACCAGAGTAGATTTAAGAATGTATGGATCCCTGAAGCCGTGTTGTCAGTGATAAAGTGAAGCGGCGGCTCAGCGATCAGACGAGTTGCCTCGGCGACGCCTGAGGGAAATTTGGAAGCGATGCGACTGCAGAAGTGAAGCGTCGGCAGTGATAAAGAAAAGTGCAGCAGCTGGATCGTTGAAATGACAGGAGCCGTCTGAGGAAATGTGGACGACCGTGTTTCACAGAACGACTTTATCTCCCTGAATAATTGAAATCACCGGTGTGCACAGGTCAACGCAGTTAACTTGTGTTTCCGGGAAAGACGTCATGTGTCATTTTTCACTATCTCAACTAAAACTTACAGTTTAAATTACCTGTTAAATTTCTGATGCTCCTCATTAATTTCAAACTCACTCACACTCATATCTGCTGTCGCCTTCCATTACTTTGATTTACAGGAGCAGAGCGGTGGCACTAATGTGAAGCTGCTCTGCACAGAGTGTCGTCGTGCTGCAGGGACACTAACTTAACTTCAATTTCATTCAGGTGCTGAGGAGAAGGAATAACCACCATCGACTAAGTGTTAGTAGTATCTATGTACGGTGTTTTGGTGTAACTGAAGTCGTGTTTGCGTACCTCCTCCTCCACAGACTGGAACTCCTTGTCGTCCGTTGCCAGGTCGATCAGCACGGTGCCCTGGCTGGAGCAGTGGAACGTCAGGTATGGATTTCCACCTGCAAACGCACAAACGCACACAGCGAGGGTGAGTCTGACGGGGAAAAAATGACGCCACTGATCTTTCATTTCTCCTGTCCACCGGTCATCTGTTCAAATTTCTAATCATAGTAAAAACCTTGTGTGGTGGATTTGTCGGATAAGCATGTTAACACTTTACATACGGCCTAATCAGCTGTTTTCTTTATTAAATTCCCTGTTTACTCCCACAAGGGTTTAATGTTAAAGATCAACACGTTATTCTAAATGCTCTGTGTCTTTAAACTAAGTGCAGTGGTGTTATCTTTTCCAAAGGAACAGTTGTGACCTTGTTGGCCTCCCAGCAGCCTCTCGATGCCCTTGATGAGTTTGTGTCTGTGACCGTAGGCGTTGATGCCGATCTCCTTCAGCTCCTCGTGACCCATGTCTGCCAACACGTCCAGAGAGATCTGCTCAGGAACAACAGACGAGTGTCGTGAGTCGGAATGAACACTTCAGCCAAATGTACAATGTAACTGTATAACTCATACAATAAAATACATCAGTTTAACGGTGACAACTGCAGGTCGGGTTGACAGCTGATTTTCAGAATTGCCAACAATCAATAATGAGTTTAATGATCAAAACCATAATGCAGAAGCAAATATTCATGAGAGAAAGACGGAGGCAGCTCGAGGAAAAGGTCAATGAACAGATGAGTGTAATCGAGCCGTTGATATGCAAATTGACGATGGTGTAGTTTGTTCAGGGAGAGCGGAGAAATCACAGCAACGAGATGAATTTTTGTTTTTTATTTTTACTTCCACAGAAGCCTGCGTCATCTCTCTATCAGTTTATATCACACCCAATGTGAAGCAGTCACCTAAAAGAAGGTCACACACGACACGATGTTTCACCAGCACCAAACCCCCCCACTGAGTATGTCCGGTCTCCCATCCTGCGCTCTGACTGGCTGTAGTTGACGCTGACTCATCTTGATATTTAGGCTGCTGGAGATCTAATCAGACGAGGGTACGTGTTGGCGAGACTCTCGAATTGTCTTTGAAGAGTTGAACTCTTAAAGTTCACACATAGCTGTTGGCGACTGTCAAACGAACACGATTTGGATCTGACCTGAGGCTTTTTTCCAGCTCCAAAACTTGTCATTGACTGGAAAATCGGACTAAAGGCAGTGTAGTGTGAACTTGGCATAAACATCCAGACAATTCAGAGACAACCACAGCCAATCAGAGCGAGTGACGGGGTGACCAGACAGTCTGGGGCTTCTCCTGCTGAAAGGGCGTGTGGAGTGTGACCTCCTGTCGCCTGTCAGGTGTAGTATGAACTCGCAATGACCGCAAGACTGCCGGGTGAAAAATCAAGCTGAAGATCGTGTAGCGTGAACTCAGCATAAGATGAAACAGTGACATGTCCACTTGAAGCGTCGTCCAGGCTGATAGCAACAAGTCATGTACTGTGAACTTTAGCCTTCGACTTCAACATCCATCTATATAACCAGTTCCTTCGAGGGCTCAGGACTGGGTTTGCTATAAAATGCTGAATGAACCACGATATCCTCAACAGAGTCGTCAGCGGTGAAGCTTTACAAACGGAGGAGGAGGATTCACGCAGAAGAACGTTTATTTAAGTTTTTAATTATTAAATCAGCTCTAGAGTTTCTCGTATTTAGATTTAAAAGTATTTTGTAATTTTACTTTTTTACACATGAGTAAAAGTTTGGTTTTATAATACAAAATTAAAAGGACAATGTAATGATGTAATGGCAGTGAAATAATAGTTTTCCTTGTTAAATCTCTTCTTGTTAATGTTATTCTGAAATTTATAAAGATCTGTATTATTAACACTCAGCTGATTCTCATCTCCACGTCACTTCATCTGAATATTAATGAAGACTCGTTTCCCTTTAGGGGGAACGATATTAACTGCAACACATTGACAAAGCTTTTCACCTTATTGCTTCCACTCTCCCATCTATGCTTAGCCTTTTTGCCAGCTGTCACCTTTCAGTTTCTCTATTTCTGTCTCTGTTTTCTCCTCTTTCTGTCGCCCCATCTGTTTTTCCCGAATCTCTCCGTCGTTCTATTTTCTCCGTCTCCCCCTTTTGACCTCCCTCTGACTGCATCACATCACCGTCTCTTCTCTGTGCCGCGCTAACTGATTCTATATCTCTGCTTTTGTTCGGCTTTTCAAAAGTCAACCATTGCTAATGACTAACTGACAGGAGAAGTGGAAAAAAAGGCAGCAAAAAAAAAAGGCAGGAGATTAAAACCTTTGAATAATTTCAGGCTGAAAAATATTACAACGTTGGATATTTAAGTGGGATCATTAACTGTTTCACTTAGATGTAATTTGAAGCTCTTTGTGTGTGTGTGTGTGTGTGTGTGTGTGTGTGTGTGTGTGTGTGTGTGTGTGTGTGTGTGTGTGTGTGTGTGTGTGTGTGTGTGTGTGTGCGTGTGTGTACCTGTTCCCGTTGGAAGGTGTCTCGGAGGTGCTCCAGCCCCAGGCTCTTTAAGAACTGGTTGATGGTCATGTCGAGCAGACCTGCACACACACACACATATGTCAGCAGGTTTGTCAGACGAGCCCAGATCTGTTTACACATGTTAACAACATCCACAACTTCTCAGAGGGAGTTTACTATATTTGGAGACGACATCTGTGTCAACGTACTTTCTCCTTCCTTCCTGTCCGACCCACATGCTCCATCTGCAGGACCGGTGGCCCCGCCCGCTGTGATGTCCCCAAGGGGTGTGGTCAGGTTGTCTAGGCTGCTGGCTGCGGACAGGCAGGATGGGGATGGCGAGGGAGAGATGACCACGCCCCCTGCTGCACCGTTGCTCGCCACAGTCGCACTCACCTGAGAGAGAGACAATATTTAATGTGAGGTTTAATTTGATAAGCAAAACGTTTCACCAACACAGACACTGCTTACTTATTTAAGTGTTTTTACAGTGCACAATCCTTCACTATCTAAACAGATCTTCAGCAGCTTTCTCCTCTGACAGTTCAAATGCTGTTTGTTCTAACAGGAATAAATGTGCCCACCACAGAACAGGTTGCAGCTGAACGCTCTCTGTCTCTGCACTCGTATAAAAGTGTGACTTACCACGGTGGCCTGTGGTTTCAAGCAGCTCGGCAGAGCGTCTGGTGGCATGGCATCAATCAGCAATGCTCTGATATCATCCGCCTGCAACGGAGAAACAGACAGAAAGACAAGACGTAAGGTTAAACTACTAATCTAATGTTTGAATGTACTTTTTAATCACAATATCTTTAACACATAAAAGCAGATTTTAACTGTAGATAACTCTGATAAGTCATGTGCTACATTTGCTAACTAGAAGGGTGATCGGACAGTGTATACCGCGCTTTATATTGCCATGTTAGAGAGAAAGTGGTACCAGTTAACAGTAGCTTTCTGCACCAGCTGCAAATGGGACAGGGACGACTGGCTGATGCCCAAATAGAGAGCAGTGAGAAAATTAAGGCATTTGATTTGAGCCGATCTTCAGATCATTAAAAGAGAGGAAAGCTCTTAGCTGGAAATAACCTTTCACAACTGCTCTTCACTTCCTGATCCCATCACCTGCAGTGAAGTGTTGTTTTCTGGGTAAAACTCAAGCGACAGGGGCAAGGAAACACTCTGAGGAAGCCTCATTAGGGACCAAGGAGTTAGGAAGCCGCCTGCACCACCATCTACATTTTTCATCCACTGTCTGAAAAGTTAACCATTACCAACCAAACTTCAGCCAAACTAATGATCTCACATATGCTGATGTAGCACACATGCAATATGAGGAAACGTGGGCCAATACTGAAAGAGATATGTGAGAAAATCGGTTCGTACAGTCGCCAGGTCCAGCGGTGTCTGTCCCTCCTGGTTCTTCATGGTGGGATCGGCTCCGTGCGCCAGCAGCAGAGCGCAGAGCTGAGTCCGTCCTTTCTGGGCCGCTTCGTGAAGGGGGGTGAACGCCCACTTGTCTGTGGCATTGACGCATGTGTTGTACTTGATCAGCAGGGCGGCGATGTCCACGTGCTAGACGAGAGGAAGAGGAGGAAGAGCGTGGAGGTGTCAGAGGAGACGAGGGATAAAAGACAACAAATATAAAAAGCACTTAACGAGAGCAAATGTGGAAGTGTGGCGAATAAGTCCTGGAAACATAGTGATCAGAAGAAAATGTAATATGTTAAATACTGTGGAACAGAAATTATGTGAATTATTAACACTGTCAGGATCCTTGTCTTCCCGCCGGTCCTTCTGTTCCTTATTTTCCTGTCCCCCTCCATCATCGTCTGTCTCCAGCTCTCGCCTCAGCATCAAACACAACGTAGCTGGTTTCAGGGTAACAGTGGGAGATGCTACACTCTGTATGTGTGTGTGTGTCTGTCCCCAATATGCAGAGCTCATTAAGTTTTCATTCAAACATGTGTTTTACTCTTTCAGTAGCAGCGTGCTGTCTAGTAGAAACAGTATGTGACTCTGCAGATGACAAAAGACTCCAGAGGAAGGACAAATCACAGGCTCTTCTTCAGAGACGTGTAATAGTAAATAATAATAGTCATTTAACATTTAAATGGGGAAAAAGAGTGGAAATAAGTAAAATATCTAAAGTCAAACATCAGAAATCTGCAGGCGTTTCCTGAGCTGTGAAAAGCAAAACGCTGTAAAGCACCAGTTTTTTCAAATCCCATCCCTATTAACATGGATGCAAGTTACAAAATAAAACTCTGTCACATGCATCACATGATATGGATTCAATGGAGAAAGATGCCCAAAGGTATTCATTGATATACAAATACAATAATATAATTCAATAAATAAACTCGATCAGTGGTTAATGGTGAATTACTTAGTTTGTGTGTGTCTTACCCCGTATGAAGCAGCGTTGTGTAAAGGTATCAGCCCTCCTTTGTCCTGTGCGTTAACATCGGCTCCATGTTCCAACAGATACTCTGCTACCTCAAGGTTGTTGTATCCGGCTGCAGATCAGTGTGGGTTGTGTGGAAAACACAGCAGGCCATAAAGGAAGACAATGGAGGAGAGGCAGAGGCCGACACAGAGAGGGAACGAGGAGAAAACAAAAAAATGGAGTCAGGCAGTGACAGAGAAATTAACAAGAGAGAGATAGAGACACATGTCAGCCTACATCTGCTGCTGCAGCGTGTAATCATCTTTTCCTTTTACAACCCACTGCGTCCAGGCAGAGGGTGTGTGGGTGTTTCTAAGTGGTCCAGATCCATGAAATAAAGACCTTCAGAGTGTTTTTCAGCCGTTCCTCAGCTATAAAAGTGTCATCCTCTAATTAAGATATATACGTTATCACGATACAAGGCTCAGTCTGGTCTAGAAAGTCTATAAATAGAGTCTAAAAATGGACGGAGGCAAAATCGATTGTCTGTCCAGAGGAGGATGAAGAAGACGATGCAGGAAAAAGTAGTCTATGTTTATGAATGTACTCTTCAGTCTGGGTTCAGCTCTTAGTTTGACAGCCTTTTACTATGTCTACTATGTTAAACACTGTGTGGATTCCATGCAAATTTGTGACAGTTGCAACACTTTTTCAATAACAGATTTGAGCCAGATCAATTTTCAGATGAGTTCAGCATCAGGATCATGTCCTCCTCCTCCTCCTCCTCCTCCTCCTCCTCCTCCTCCTCCTCCTCCTCCCACTCACCAAAAGAAGAGATTTCTCACAGTAGAAAAAGAGAAGGAGAGATTCACTGCCTCAGACAGGAGGTCCCAGACATATTTTAGGATATCAGTGGGACAGTTGAGGTCCTGCTGAGGATGTTAAAGCTACTTCTGAGGAGGCAGGAGACCACACTAGGCTGCTATTGACCCAGAGCAGTGTGTGTCTAGGGTAAGTTGTTATGCTGGAGTGCACAGTGATCGGCTGATGACTCTATTTGTGCTGCAAAAGCTCAGAAAAATAAAAATCCCCTCAGACGTGCACATCAATCACACGATAGAAACGCCCCCGCTGTGCTAAGACCTGAAGTTCAGATGAGTGATCTGTGAGCTAAACCTTGAGCACATGATTGTCAAAAATGTTTTCATCAAAACTTATTGATAAATCTCCGAGTTGTCCAAGCCTGCTTGTCTACGATCAAAGTGATTCTGCCCTCTTGACTCACTCCCTGTCTGTAAGTGTTCGTTGCCTTGTTCTTGGCACCGCACTCGAGCTAAAATCCCAAGAGGTCGACTCCTGCCGAAACACTGGAGCCAGAGTGATTGGCACCAGCAAATATGCCATCTCCACTAGTCGCTCAAATCCTGCAGACTTCAGCCAAACAGTATCTGAAAGCCTTCTTGCTTTATCCCTCATTTTAATGTGTCTGCTAAGTGAGCTTTACATAATCAGAGAGGTGTTGGCGGCTGCAGCTCAGGGGGCAGAGCGGCTCGACCAGTCGCTATGTCAATGTGGCCTGGGGCAGGACACTGAAACCCAAATTGCTCCTGACGGCAATGCTGACAGAGTGTGAATCAGGCGCGATAGAGAAACTGCTTTCAAACAAGCACTGAAGTCTCGACATTTTCCTAAAATTTTCAGAGGGGGGGCTGTTGATGACATTTCAAACACGCAACAGACGCAAAACTGGAATGAGACAAATATCCCAGGATGAATAAGAGGAGCTATGCACAAAGAAGACGTTGACGAAGACGTCAACTTGGAAAGACAACGAGATTCAAGATCTTTAGGGGATTAAGGGCCGATGCCAGTGGTCTTCATATATAAAAGGCAAACTCCAGTTTCAGGGTCAAAGGTTTCCAGTGGTTTTTATGCCTAGAAAAGACTAATTTACCATTAACTTACTAAAATGAGCTGCTGATATGTGGCTGTGTGTCTGCGGCTTTGTCTTTCCTCGTGTACACTACCTGCCAGGTGCAGCGGGGTGGAGTTGCGTCCCTGCGTATCCCGACAGTTGATATTGTCGGGGCTGCACAACTTCTGCACCCTGGCCAGGCAGCCTTTCTTAGCGGCGTCCAGCAGGGCGGCGTCTCCCCGGAGCAGGTCCTGGATGTCGGTGTCTCCGTCCTTCACCAGGTCCAGAGGCGTGTTCCCGTCTCGGTTCTTCTTGGTGGGGTCGGCTCCGTGCTGGAGAGACGAGGCCAGAATGGAGGAGATGGAGACAGAGTTAATTTTTTTTAAAAAGGGCGGTGTGTCAGTGCCCATCTATAATTGAGTCAGTGTTCACAGAGGTCAATCCAGCTTAAAGTTCTTTTCTGCGAAATGTCAAAGTCAAAAAGCAAAAAATTTGACAAACCACAAATGTCAGCACAGAACATACGCTACCCATAACTTACAGTCCTCAAAATCCCTCATCCTTCAAACCCCAGTGAGGGGATTTTCAAGACGATGACAAGCAACGAGCGAGGAGAGGATGAAGGTAAATCACCAGAGAGGAGAAGAGAGGGAGAGACAAAGGGAGGTGGAGAGGTGAGGACGGGACATCCAGTGAAGTGGAAAACACCGCCCACCCTGGAGAGCGGAGCGGGGAAGCAGACATTTCTATCACTCAACTGTCTCCTAGGTTACGGTTTAACTTGTCGCTTCATTGTAAGTTTTGAAATCCGCTCATTAAAATTGGATGTCGTGGGACTGGGGTCTCCTTGGTATCTACTGCTGGCCTGGAAAAGCCCGAGATATCTCTCTCACGGCTGTATGGATGGTTTCTTTGAACAAATCCACGTTCATGTTATTCAGTCCTACTTCTCTATTTCTTTTTTTCTCATCTCCTTACTGATGTTTACCTGTAATAGATTCACTGTGCGGGAAAATTAGAATAGAAATAACCCGGGGACATTACCATATAAATAAATGTTTACATATACATATAAATAAAAGTTTTCTTACACCTCTATTGAATTCAGTCTGCACTGATTCGCCGCGACATTAATACAGGCACCTGGTTTTAATGGTGTTCATTCTGAACCATCAGTGATGTGATTTAAAACTCATTTTGTGATTTTAACCATTTTTCGCGGCTTCGTGGCTGCACCGAGTCAAGAGAAAAACAATTAGCCACCGCGTTGAAACCAGTTAGCTGCTTTAATGTGGTGGCTGATTTTTCCATTTGCAGCTCGAGAGGGAATCAAAAGAAAAAACACAAGAAGAGCCGAGTGTTCAGCCACTGTGACGGAGCACAGAAAAATAAGATGCCACATACACAAGGAGTTCAGATTCCATCAAGAAAAACTCCAAACAAGATGTCACCTTGTCTGATTGACAGCCAGTCTCTTACTAAATGATGATGAAGGGCATTTCCTCCAGCGAGGCCCAACAGTCCCCCTGAGGAACCACATTTAAATCCATGAGATCCGGATTATTATTTGGATCTGCACCACATGGCACACACTCATAGATATATTTTAAACGGCCCGAGTGTAATGGAAATACAATCAGTAGTTTTTGCGTAGCCCTGCTTACAAACAAACGTATATAAAAAAACAACGGATATATAACCTCCTTGGCGGAAGTTAAGACGTTAATATGCTTTTTATATTTCTGACACGATCCTTCCTGAGCCCTGGGAGCGAAAGCTGCAGAGTTTTATTCTCAGCACAAATAAAGGGACAACAGAGGAATGACAACAAACAGACAGAGACAAAGGGAAAACCTTCTGCCGGACTCTGGAATAGTTTATTCAGAAAGAGAGAGAGAACAGTTACATCCCGGGGCCGTGGCAGATTAACACCAAAGTGCAGGAACACTCTGTTACTCGTGTGCATGTGTGTGTCTGCGTTTGCGTTAAAAAGGGGAAACGAGGACGCTGCCATGTCTACACAACATCCAACTGAAATTTGCCACATTGAGAACTTGAGATAAATCGATCAGCGTGAAAAAGAAAGTGTCCACTTGCACAAATCGATCTTCTGTGTGCGTTTGTAAACCTCAGAGAGTCGGAACCAATCATCGGATCAGTGAACGTGAGGCGGAGCAGCTGTGACTCAGAACGACTGTTTCGATGGCACAGATTCATCTTGAAACACAAAGACACAGAGTTTTCATCTGATTTATTCATGAGCTGCTGCATATGGATACGGTTCGGCCGATGGCAACAGCCATTAACAGCCCTTCCAACAACAAAGAACAACAGCTTCCAGGCCTGTAAAAGGAAACGACTCCATCGCTGAGGATGAACAATTCCCACGATGCCACGCTAACCTTATGTCGGATGAACACAAACAAAAGCTGCTGAGGCAGATGGTGTCCCTGGATATTGATTGAACTAAAGAGCTGACCAGCCACAGTGGCCCTGACTGACTCATGTTAGCAACTACAGACGAGTGACAATAGAAAGCACAAAGCGTCTTAATAAAGTTATCGGAGTCGATTCAGTACGACATCCCCGGTGCTTCCAGTGTGCGCCTCTGGGAAATCCCTCACAACCACAGCAGCCAGTGCAGGTTAGCTCCTCTGCTCTGTGACACGGAGCCCGATCAGACGGGGGAAGCAGCCTTTTCCCCAGAGCTGACACTTTCCTAAACGCTGCCCACTCCCTTCGACCGTGACTGTTGTCCAAGCAACTCTGCTGCACCAGTCAGACCCCCTGCATCATCACTGTTTACTCTGTTATCACCAGCACCACCTTGTCAACCTGACCTTGTTAATCCCACAATAAATTCAGGGGCCCCCCCCTGATCCATAGCAATGACAATTTTGTCCTCAAACCATCTGCGGGGCCCCATGCCAAAAAAAGCTTTGCAATTTTAGACTTTTGGTTGAAGGCTAGAATATCTATGATGAATCATGTGCTTCTTCTTGTAAGGCCCCCCCAGGTTCCTTTTGCAAAGGGCCCCCCAAAGTCCTTTGAAACACTCCTGCTGACAGTGAGCCATAACCTTTAAATGTCTCAATTGTCCTTGAACAAACGGCTTTTTGCAGTGACTTTTGTATTTAGTCTTTTATTATATTTAGATTATGTAAGTATTTAACGATAAAGAAGCTTCAAATTGAATCTTACTGTGCATTTACTCTAAATCATCACATGAAGCAACCGAGTCCCTACTGTTGATGTGTGTAGGGTTTTAGTTTGAGACTAAGTGGGAGTGAGGACATTTTGGCTGGTCCTCGCATTCTGTGACAAGGTTGTTTAAGGTTTAAAACCAGGTTTAAGGCTAATGGGTAGAATAGGGATAAGATTAAGGTTATAGGAGAAGGTTAGCGGGTTGGGAAATGCATTATGTCAATTTATGTCCTTATGAAGACAGAAGCACAAACCCTGTGTGTGTGTGTGTGTGTGTGTGTGTGTGTGTGTGTGTGTGTGTGTGTGTGTGTGTGTGTGTGTGTGTGTGTGTGTGTGTGTGTGTCCTTTGTGAATTCACCATTGCCGATCTAACATTAATTTATTCAGGCCCATATGGCAGCAACACAGTGGTGATGTAACCTTGTCTGGAGGTGTTTATGACTGAAAAAACAAAAACACATCCAGCTGTAAAACTAAAACATTTTCACACGACTCATTAAGAGAGAGGTGACGATCAGAAACCAGTCTTATCTTTGACTGAATGCTCTCTTCTGATTGGTGATCATTCTTGTAAATACTGTCCACTGAAACTGTGTAGAAGGGGATAAAGTTTAATATTTACAGAAGGTTTTAAAGCTTCCAGTTGACCAAGACGTCATATCGAGGTGGCTGCAGACACTGAAAACCTACTAATGTCTACAAAATAAATTGTATAAACTGTATTTGAGCACGAGTTGATTTCATCTAAGATTCACATTAATACCCAGATGATTAAACAACACTCGGTACTGAGAGCGAGTTACTTTTAAGAAAGAAACGTGCAGGTCTGACCTTGAGCAGCAGTTTGCAGATCTCGTATTTGCCCTTGGCGGCAGCTTCGTGAAGCGGCGTGAACTTCCACAGGTCGGCCACGTTGACTGAGGCTCCGTGTCTGACCAGCAGCTCGGCCACCTCGTAGTGGCCGTACGAACAGGCGTTATGGAGGGGAACCAGGCCACTGCGGAAGAGACAAGACCAGTTAAACCCACACAGATTCACACTTGTGTTTCTAATATTTACTTTTACGTTGTCTCATAACTCAAAGTATCGCACCCTTTGTCCTTGGCGTGCACGTCGGCTCCATGGTGCAGGAGGTACTCCACCCCGGACACTCTGTTGTATCCAGCAGCAAAGTGAAGGGGAGTCGAGTGTCGTCCCTCCAGATCTCTGCAGTTCACATTCTGAGCCGTGCACAGCGACTGAAGAGACAGAGAATGAGATACAGAAAGAGAATAATAAAGTCTGTTTGAAATGGCTTTCCACGGGACCGGTATCTATGAGTTTGTGTAATTTGGTGCCACTTGTCTGAATATAAGGGGACTGGTGGAGGTATTGAGTGCCAGTCTAGTTTAATGGTATTTACGGGATGATGCAGAGATTGTTTTGGAAAGACAGAACTGGTTTGTATCTTTGACCCGTCGCCTGCAGAGACCATTGTTCCAACAGTCACAGTCTGAACCTCCTCGACGTTTGAGCAGTTGACAGGAATCCTCCCAGAAAATGTGCAAAAAAAAGTGGTTTTTTTTTAAAAAAAACGTCAATCTGTGCACGTACGTGTCTGCGCCTCAGGTATAAAAATAAAAAAAAAGACAGACAGAAAGCCCGACCAGACATGATTGTCTGGTCTGCTCAGATTCCTCACCAACCTGCCAAAGCCTCACACTTCACACGCTGACAGATCCTCTTCATGTGGATAACCATACCTGTCCGTCTCCACAGCCTCCGCTCAAAATACTCTGTCAGATACTTCACCGAATGTTACCAGGTCCTGACAATTAGTGGGTGGTTTTTTATCCGAAGTATATTACAGCGCATCGCTAACGCCTACCCTTTGAACATGAGTGGGCCCATCGGAAATCAAACCGAGATCAAACTAAAACTAACTGTGGCGGTGCAACGAGCCGCATGAGACGGCTGTGATCAGAATGTTATGGTCGGAAATCTGTTGAGATGGGAAATGTGGCCTTTAATAAGAAAACGATTGGCAATTTTCCTTTATCAAAAATCAATGTGACTAAAAAATACAAAAGACACAAACAGAAAAGATTTGCTTTACAGAGAACAATATCCAAATGGCATTTCATGAAAGTCAATACGACCGGGACTCCATAAGAGCAGCAGGAGCAGCGAAAAGGTCACGACATGTTGTTCCATTTTAATTTAAAAATACTGTTGGCGTACGTTCAAGTTTTCGTGGGGTAAGTTCACCAGAGACACGATTTACAGATTTTCTTTTTTTCAGATTTGAAGACAACTTACTGACACGTTTATCTAATCTATATCTCAACCTAATTCCCCTGTGAGCTCAACAGGAGTCAAATGTTCAGGTATTTAAGGTTTGATAAAATCCTTTCCATTTTCATTTATGCAGCTGCTAAAGTTCAAAGCCCATTTTTCTGGATAAGAATCCACATTATTTCGAAAATTTAATGAGCCAATTAAAGAAGATTTCTGCTCACTCAGAGCCAATTACTTCCTGGGATTGGTCTACACACGCGGAGGCGACTGGGGTCGTGTTCTTTTTCTAAAATGTCACTTTTCATTTTTCAAATTAAGGCAAAATTGATTTTTTAGGAGGATAAAATGTGAACTGTAACCATGTAACACCGACCCCCCGTAAGGCAAACTGACTATTTCTTATTGTTAGACCCATGCGCTAAGGTGAAAGTTAAGCTTTAAAGGATTTATTATTACATTACATTTCACTTGATCATATTCATGTATCTAAAAAACTAGAGCCCGACTTATTTTTTAGTTGGCAGACAAAAATATGATATAAGCCTTTTGCAGGCTTTACCTTTATGTACAAAGTTGATATATGATTTTTTTTTACTCCACAACATCAGCCAGATAATAAATGTGAAACAATCAAATCACCTTGACAGTGTCCAGGTCTCCAGCTTTAGCAGCTTCCAGAAGTCTGTAGTCCACATCTGAGTTTCTCACCGGGACGTTCTCTGCACAGCAGAACGAGGAGAAATGTGGATTAGAAATACTTTTCCTCCACAGCTGCTGCAGGTAAATGTCACATGCAGAATCTGCCATTGTTCTATTCACCTTCAATAACTGCAGATTTGTAAAGATGATGTAAACAACACAAGAGACGTGTTTTAAGAAGGAGAAAATTCAACAGATTTGTTAGAAAACAAAGATACACACAAAGGGTTTGGTGAGAAACGCTGAATGTAAACAATACTTGTGTTTGTTTCCAATATTCTGTGGAATTTTATTCCGTCTTAAAAAACAATCTGCACCTATCTGAAGTCAGAAAATATCAATATTGACCTTTACAGAACAATCGCAGTTAATCTCACTGTTGCCAGCGAGTGCATAGCAACCAAAACCCAGCACCTACGTACACATCTGCACACCAGCCGCCCGCCCACACACACACACACTAACACACACACACACACAAAAAGGTTGGTGTACCGTTGAGTATTTGCTGAACGGCTTCATTTCCCATTTGAGCAGCAGTGAAACCCTGCAGCGACACCAGCGAGGCGTCGGCCCCGTATCCTAGCAACAGCCTGCAGGTCTGAAGATGGCCTGCCAGCGCTGCGCGGTGCAACGCCGTCTGACCCAGCGTGTCCAAGGCGTTCACCTGCCAACACAAATATCTTTGTAAGATGATTCTTGAAAGGAAGCTTCAGTTGCTACGTTTGTTCCTTAAACTGCTTCACTTCTCACCGGCCTTATCTACAGTCAAGTTCCACTACTGTGTCCAGGCAACCATTCAATATATCATAAGCTTTGATTTCTTTCAAAATCCAATCCAAACTTTTATATAAAAAATCTAGAAGTCGCTCTGGAAGCACATACCTCCAACTTTACATAGATATTAATGCCCTCCATATGCCCACCATGTTAAAGAGACTGGCCCCCCTTCCGTCTACAAAATGTCATGGAAATCGGTTCAGTAGTTTTTGTATATATAAAAAACAATAATAACGTCTTCGGTGGAGCTCATATTCGTTAACGCAAGATGTTTACATTTAAGAATAAACATGTCTACATGTGTGTAAACTTTCAGAATGCCTTGTGACGGCCTCAGTACAAATATTCAACAAAATGCGTCCTGGTAGATGTTGTTTACTGATAATATTGTAGAAACTGTCGTGTTTAGTAATTAAATCACACATGGTTAAGTTTTATGATTATAATTAACCTTCAGTCACACTATATGAAATGTAAAATTGAGATATTGACGTTCTGTATATCATGATGCATTAAATCTTAAGGAAAAATCAATTCAGAAAATGGAATATTTGTTTTCATCTAATCCCAACAAATTACCTCATAAATCACGCTTCATCATATCGACGCAAAAACATTATTTACATTCATTTATTGTCATAAAGAAGTCCCGATCGTGGATTTACAACATCACCCACAACATGAGGCCTGAGAGTTCAAACCAGACCCAGGAACAGCAAACAGATCACATGTAGTTGGTGTTCGGACAGGGTGAGACCATCTCTTCACATTTGTTCCACATGCCTGATGGGCACGAAGACGAGTCAGTGCCACAGGTGAAAATAACTGGAATTTACCTTCGCGCCGTGTTTCTGTAGCACCTCCATGATGTCATTATGAGCGCGCTCCGCAGCCACATGGAGAGGAGTCATGAAACTGCAGAGGGAACGTCATAATATTCTCATTGTTTTGTTTGCATCCATGTGTAAATAATGATCTTGTTTTGTACGAGAACAACACTCACTCTTTATTCTTCTCATTAACGTTGGCACCTTTCCTCAGCAGCAGCTCCGTCACCTGCTTCCTTTTGGGGTGAGGTGACGCCACTGCACAATGCTAACACACACACAGAGAGAGCGAGAGAGAGAGAGAGAGAGAGAGAGAGAGAGAGAGAGAGAGAGAGAGAGAGAGAGAGAGAACCATAAGTCTTTGTATCTCTGCAGGTGTGTGTGTGTATCTGTGTGTGTTTGTGTGCTTTGTCTTACTAGTGCGGTCTCGTGTGTGTGAGGGTGTTTAAAGTTGATGATCTCCAGCGCCAGCGTCTTCTTGGCCTTGGCCATGTCGGCTTCTCGCGCAGCTTGAAGTAGCGAGTGGCCCTTGAACTCATCTGAGCACACACACACAAAAACACTCGGTGAGATTTCCTTGACATCCTTCCTAGATTACTTCAAAGTTTTTTTTTCTCCCCCAGCAACACATGCAACAGTGTGTGTGCCGGAGTTGGAGCGGAAACAAGTGATTATCCCCCCGAGGACGGAAAAATTACAAACAACAAACTACTTTGCTGCAGAAGCGTTTGAGGCAGCATAAAAGAGGAGTCTGTTCGAGTCGGAGCAACAGCATTCATGCATTTATAATCAGACATTTAGACAAATGGTAAGAGCAGCACAGATGTCACATCATCTGGGAAATGTGGTCGAGAGAAAAAGAGAATCAACAACACGAAAAAAAATAGCTAGTAAATTGGAAACAGACGCAGCCTCTGCAGTTTATTCTATATGAGAGAGTTGAAGTCATTTTTCATCCCAGTTAGTGAAGCACCCACAGTGGCACCAGAACGTTTTGGGTTTGTGACCCCTGTAAATGTTGCAATGTCTACGTGTGATCCCATTTTTACAGGTTAAAACCTTATGAGAGATATTTTGTGCAAAACAAAGCAGGGAATTATTTTTGCCCTGAATGGATTGTTTCATTTGAAGGATTTCTGAGGCCAAGAGTCAAAACGATCTGTCAGCTGGTTCTGCATCACGACTACAAACAACTAGTACACTTGTAAACCAACCTATACCACAACCTCTGAAGCTCATTCATTATTAAACTTCTCATTTGTTTCATCATTCATCAAAGTGAAGAGTTATATGCTGTGATGACTATTTCTAAGTAAGCAGTACCTGACCTTGAAGCTGGTTGCCAGGCAACCACACAGCAAGAAAATATAAAAATCACATTGCCTAAAACGTCACACTTTACCTTTAAAAAGCCACCATTGTACTTGGCTCAGTCGAATGTCAAAGCGGTTACATTTAACGTCTTTCAATATTGTGATCTGAATTAAATCAATTCTTACCATCAACAAAAAAAAACATGTTTTCCACCTCAGTATTCAACCTGAATAAAAGGCTTAATGTCAGGGAAAGTATTCTTCAGTCTGTAGCTCAGCTTCTACCTGAGAAGCTTCCTGGCAGAGACAAGGATTTATCTTGTTTGCTTTGACTCTGGCTGCAGACGTGAAGAAAAGATACTGGGGTTCTGAGAGAATGTTTTACTTACACTGCTCTGTTTAACTTGACGTCTATTTAATGAATACATCACATAGCCCCAAGTGCTCAATTCAATTATTTCATGCATGAGGATGGAAAAGTTTCTGCATCTCAAAAAGCAACTCTTGAGAGAGAATATCAATAAAGTTGACATGTCGTGAGAGGAAAAATACGTCTCGAGCAGATGTGAATCAACTTGAAATCAAAATAAGACAGAGGTGGCAGCTGCTGATGTGTCGAGGTCTAAATCTGCTTTCATGACAATATTAAATTAACCTTCCAGAATATTTTCTTTCAAAGAAGAACAAACAACTGCAGGGTACATAATTCCAAATATTTGCACTGTATTACATTTTGGTTGCTTTCATTGGTTGTCGAACCATCCACCTGCATCCAGAGTCACTGTGGTCTTGGAAAACTGTTCCAAAACCATTATCAAATGCAAACTGGTCTGACAAAGGCAAGCTACTGTTATGATGAGCAACTGTAAGAATGAAACTCAGCCAAGGTGACAAAACACCAAAAACAACAATCGGTGACATCACAGCCAACCTCCACAGTTCAAAGAAGAATAACTTGGTGTTTTAAAGCTGCTCTTTTTCTTCTGTGGTGTTTTAAACAAATGCAACTGTACAATTAACTTAATATCAGCGTCAGTCGAGATTTCATTTTAATCTGCTCAATATATCGAGCATTTTGAACCAATAATTCCTTGTTTTCTGCTCCAGAAAACAACAGCTTTCTTTTCAAGAGAGTAGAGATTTCCATATTTAACTTGTCTTAATGCTCAGATAAACTGAAATCAACTGTTCCAAACATGACTGGTGCAAACACCCCCTTCCTAAAACAACCTATTCATTAAATCAGCACAAAGACACATTTAGCAGAGCTCTACTGTGCAGCTGCAGTTTGTGTAAGTGCCACACTCACATGTGAGTCTCTCCTTCAGCTCGGGAGTGGGCGCCATGTCCACGGAGCTCTTGCTGTGGCAGTTGAGCAGGGTCGGGTCAGCCCCGTGGCTCAGCAGCAGCGAGCAGACCTCCACCCGGTTTTTAGACGCCGCTTCGTGGAGCGGGGTGAACTGCCACAGATCCATGGCGTTAACACACGCTCCGTGCTGGAAGGAAACAACAGGGTCAGTGGAGAAGGAAGTGACAGGGAGGAAACGGAGCACAGGTTGCAATGTGGAGAGCTATGAAGTATGAAGGAATTTTTAATTAAATAGGAAAAAACAACATAAAAACAGTGGAAGTTGATTCTCTTGGGTTTTATTAAGGATCAGGATTCATTAAAGATTCACTGTTTAGGTAAATCCTCAGCCGTGTTGTTTGTTTATACCTTCAGCAGAAGTTCTGTAACTTCATAGTGTCCATAGGAGCAGGCATTATGTAGAGGCACCAGACCGCTGGAAGAGTCCAACACAAGGGAAAGTTTTTAAGATCTGCACATCAATTATTAATTCAAACCACATTCTTTACTCCTCCACTCAATTTTTATGTCTTCTGAGGTCCAATAGAGAAGTTTGTAAAAAGATTAAAAGAGCCTGAGAATGTGAGCATCTCATATAATACAAAACCATCTGATAATTCATTTCAAAGTCAGAAATGTTAATCGCATTGTGACACTTGATTAAAAAGTCTGTGCATGTCCGTCAGAACAAAATTACTTCAGTAGGTGAATCAAATTTATTCAACAAGCAGTCTCGATGGGGAAGTGAGGATAAATTTGAAAACCTTATCGGAGTGGTTAGCATGTTTTTCCTGTTTGAAAATGGTCAGAGCCAATCAGAATGCTGCAAGTTGATATTAGCCAAATTAAAAAGACTTGTTTTATATCAAATACATTTCTATATCTATAATTTAATAATATTTTCCTTTTCCTTCAAACTCTTTCGTTCCTTTATTTTGCTTTCGTGTACGTACCCCTTGTCCTTGGCGTGGACATCTGCTCCGTGCTGTAGTAACAGCTGAACTATCCTCACCCTGTTGTATCCTGCTGCCAGGTGGAGTGGGGTGGACTGCAGAGACACAGAAGGAGAAAAAAATAAATTAAATGTCGGCCCATATGTTCTTTCTGTGGCGTGACAAGCCACCGCCGTGATTTCGTTATCATCAGTCCTGTATACAAAGAGTGGGTTGAGAAAACGCACACAGGTTTTTTCGCTGAGCACATTTCTTTAAGGCAGGACTTTTCCACGGGGGAATGGGATTTTCCACTCCTGAATCAGTCTCCGGTGACAAAGACCGACTATATTTCCTCTATAAAAGTGATGAAAAGCCGCAGTTGTGGATGTTTTATGATGTGTCTGAGATGAGATGCAGCGTTTCCTCTATACGCTCGTCCTCCCGAGCCGGAGTGACACCCAGACGGGAGGAGGAGTGGGCGAGAATGTTCCCATCATTCAGTCACATTCAAATTGATCAACAGAGATTTAAAGTATGATTAGGACTGTGGATTAAGTCATGCACATGCAGCAGGAAGATATGAAACTATGACCAATGAGCAAACAAGACATTTGCTTTATTTTTTAAAGTTGCATTAACTACATTAAATGCCTGAATTTGGGCCAAGTACAGTCCAGACAGTTATTTAGGCAGTTATACACTTTTGTTCTCCAGACTCTGAGCTTCAACGCATTCAGTTTGAAACAAAACAATGCTTTGTTGCATCAAAGTGCCAAGTCTCAGCTTTAATTTGAGTGGGTTTACATCAGTATAGACAGAACTGTGTGGGAGATATGGCCCTTTTAACACATAGTTCCCAAAAGTGTAGAGTATGAACTGACACTGAAAGAGACAACGGGTCCAAGCCAAGAGCAGAATTACTTTAGAACATTTACAATACGGGCATCTGTTAAAAGGGCCATATCTCCCACACAGTTCTTTATACGTCTACGTAAACCTACACAAATTAAAGCTCAGAATTGGCACTTTAATGCAGTAGACATCGATTTAGTTCAAACTGAAAATGCTGAAGCACAGAAACTGAATCACAAATAAAGTTGTAGCTGTCCATGTCTGTATTTTAGACGGGCTGCACCACAAATATTCCTCTTTGACACTTAGTACAATTCCAGTGAATCCAATACTTTGCAATGCGACTATAAAAAGGAGATTCATGGCCTCGTGGCTTTGAAACTGCTCGATGCCTATCTAGAAAATTATGCAACAACTTTTCAAAATGTCACAGATCCAATCATTTTGGACCTCTATTATATAATGTTTTAACGAATGTCAAACAAATATCAAAAGTGGCTGCAACTGTGTGTTTTCAGAGAATTTAGCTCCATGCGTTCGGATGAGATCTTGAAAAATATTTCATCTTTTGTGATGTGCTCCCTCAGCTCAACTCGACTCGGCGGAGAAGCAGCAGCGAAGCGGAGGGAGGCGGATGGTTCCACAGATGGTTCACTCGTACAGGATGTGACAATGTCGTTGCAAGGAGCAGAACACGGCACACGAGTTAGTCATAACCCTCGTTTCATTTTATGCAGCGTCGTTCTGTGTCTGTGTTCTTGTTACTGCAAATTGTTGCGAATATAAATAAACAGGGTAAAAAACACTGAGGCGTTAATCAGCTCCTTAAACGCTTGCTACCAGTGAGTCATCTTCTCACACACACACAAACACACACACACACACACACGGATACATAAATGCACGCAAACACACTCACACGTGCTGCTGCATCACTATGTTGTTGCCGGGGTCAGACTAGTTTAAGCTCCACCTCCTCAATCTGTGAACATGTATATTTATGTGTATGCACGCTCGTGTGTACATGTGTGTGTGTGTGTGAGACAACTGCCTCAATAAGTCTTGTATTGAATTCTCCACACAGACGCTTATTGGGAGTGAAGCCATAAAAAAAAACGTCTCCAGCCGAAACTTATATTATGATCCTCTGACCTCAGCAGCCACAGACCAGTCACAGTAATAATCACAAGCATCACCCATTTATCTAGTATCTGACCCGTCGTGCATCCTCCAACTCTTCCCCAAATGCAGCCTGTTGTTTTCCTAAAGCTCCGAACTGCCATTTTACGAAGCACAGCTGCAGGTTTTTTCATTAGTTTTTACTACACCCACGGCCTTATAATGAGTTCCTTTTTAATTAATGCTCTTTAAATAAGAACCACCGTGCAGCAGCAGCAGCGGAACAGCGAAGGGAGATGAAGGTTTTCACATGTGCTCGTCTTTACACAAGCACAATAATTCTGCTGGTGACAAAACAACGAGCGCGGCGAAGGTCAAACGAGGCTGTTTACACAAGTGCCTGAAATGACAAACCTCCCCAGTGTATTCCAGTTTACACACAAGAAGTTTGTATTTACTGTACAGAGAAATATGAGGATGAGAAAAACACTATCAGTCAGTTTTACTCGAGTTTCTCTATTTACATTTATGGCACTGTCACTCCATGTTATACTTATGTATCCCATATATAGCTATTGTCAGGATAAGCTAGGATAATTGGAAATAACGCTGTTTGCATGCAAGTCAAACATTTGCCCCATCTCATTGGCCTATACGAAATTTGCTGTATAAATAAAGTTTATTACTGTAATTATTGTTGTTGTATTTTATCTTTAGAGCTATTTAGCCAAGCACTGATTATCCAATTAATTAATTAGCAATTGAGATACAAACTGTGTCTCAATTCAGGGGCTGCATCCCTCCGAAGCCGTATTTGTAGACTAATTATGTCACAGCGCCGAAACTACGCTGTCCCAATTTTCGAAGGCTCCGACAAATGCGGCCGACAAATATGTCCCTCCACCCCCCCCGAGCAACGGAGGCAAAAATTGGGTAGATCCATCCTGGCACAACATATCCCATGATTCATTGGGCTTCAGTAAGTGACAAACTGTTTTTCAAAAAGGTAATGGCAGCAAAAAGCGAGGCAAAAAAAACGTCAGAAGAATTTATTTTTAAATGTAAATACACAACCGAAAAGCTAACGGTACACATCAACCGAAGACCATTTTTGTCCGTAGATTTGTTGCTAGGTGACGGCTGTCAGCGCGGGATGCAGCAGACGTCAGCTGTGTAGACCGGGTCCTCTGAAGGATGCGGCCGCTGAACTGAGACATCGCTATAACGTGTATATTTGTGAATTTAAGAGGTGTTATTAAAAATGTATTTTGCATTTTTGAACAGAGCCTCACCAGTTACATCCGGACTTTACGCTGAGATAAGCTAACCATCGCTCGCTTTGTATGTAGCACACAAACATGAAAGGAATATTGATCCTTTCATCTAACTCTTGGCAGAACCTTATAGGAGCAGATGATTAATTAATCCATTAAAGTGTAGGATTGTTTATTTTCCTCACTTCTGAGTATTTCCCTGAGTGTCTGTTGATTAAATCCAGTTTTTAGATTGATTTAGTTCATGTTTGGTACCCGAACCCGTACCTGTTTATTTCCCTCTGTCCCTAATGTCCTCTAAGACTTGATGAAATATGTCGCCCTGGAGTGAAACCTGGTGGACTATATTTCAAACAGATGCAATCGGCACTTACACAAGCAGACTGAGAGTGAACAATGGCAATAAAGGAAAAAAAAATACTCTGTTGTGTTTTAATCATCTAAAAGCTTTCTTTGCGGACCGGGGGGAGAGTGAGGAGGGGAAGAGGGGAGGAGGAAGATGAAAGAGGGAAATATGGGAGGAAAACGAATGAAGCAGGAAGCGAGGAGCGATGCAGAGGGTACGTTCAAGCTTGGATGGAAAAAATACTAATCTTGTTTTCCCTTGGTGGCATTTATCTTTTTTTAATTCATCCCTCTCCTCTCAATGGAAATATATCTGCATCCGATGGTCGCAGTAAATTCAAAGAGTCGACTAGATTTTTGCTTATTTGATCGTCAAACATCAAAGACAATCGTCAATATCAAAAATGCAAATTGCACATTTTTGATTTAACACACCATTTGGAAACACATGGGGTGTGTAATCTGCCTCTGTGTTATTCCCGTCTTTGTTTCCATTTTTCTTTAACCTCTCTTACATCCTCTCTCTCTCTCCCTCTCTTCCTCCCTCTCTCCTCCTTATGACCCTGTCAAGTTGTTCCCATGACAACGGTGACTGCTAGCTGTCAGCAGTTGCCATAGCAATGAGACATGATCTATCTGGGAGGGTGAATGGAAACATTTGGACCATTTTGTCTAGTATTGCGTGTGCGTGTGCGCGTGCATGTATGTTATTCCTTAGCTTTCCCTTGCAGGTTGCAGACCTGCTTCACTCTTATCAACATAAGTCTGAACTGCACTGAAGCTTTAGTGTTGGACGTCGCCCGAATAAAAGTTTCTGTCAAATGAGTCGCGTAAACATGAGAACACAACACTGCAAAAAAATAATTTAACTATTGAGCAGAGACCATTTCAGTTGTGTGATATGATTCAACTTAAATCGAAGACCAGTTTAATTTGGGTTTATTTATGCATCTTATTATACCAAAGACTTCTGCGTAAACACGATCTTCACAACAACTTACAATCTTATTTTTTGTCAGCGAACATCGTGGAAGACACCCAGTGTAATAAAAAGCTGTCTGTACCTGCACTGAAACCAAATATATAAACCTTTCACACACTGTGGCGTAGATGTGATCTGCAGCGTGGGTTTGAGCATCAATCAGTAAATGAACGCACCCTGAGGTCATAAATATCTTCACCTGTGAGAAATGCTGTGGAGATTCTGCACGATCAATCCGCTGGTGGACAGAAAGACAGAATACATCTTGTAGTAACGACACACACACACTCATCTAATTGATATGTACTAGAGTGTCTTATTGACAAATTGTAATGTAATGATACTGAGCTTATTAAACAGTAAATTACGTTCTCTGCTAAAAGTTTGGATCTACGCTACAGAGTGTTTCAGGAAATGTGTAAGAATCAAACTAAAGCAAATTCACTGGGTTGTTTCTGACGGCTGTATTTCAAAATAAAATAAATTCATGCCTGACATTTTAAAACCAGGATGAATCAGTCCAAACATTCTCTAGTCCAATGTTCAAATTTAAACAAATCTTTCACTACATTCTATAATGTGTGTTTACACTTTAAAATGAGGTTGAACAGAGGGTCAGTAAGTTAAATATAAAATAATTGATTATTAACTTAGTTAAAAACACAGAAAATTAAAGTAGAGTAAAAATAAAAACTTGACATCAAATCTAATGGTCTTTTAGCTGCAGGTGGACGCACCGGAAATCATGAGCAGTGTCAGAAGGCTGCATCTCTGAACTTAATTGCAAATCTACAGGCTATTCCTCTGCGTAGCACACACACACACACACACACACACACACGAAGCTGTTGCCAGTTCAGCGGAGCCAACAGCTTGGCAGATAAATAACCTACAGCTAGTTTTCTCATCTCTTGCTGTCCATACGCAAGCACACACACACACACACACACACACACACACACACACACACACACACACACACACACACACACACACACACACACACACACACACACACACACCTCAGCCATCACCTGTCTGTCTGCTCTGCCTCCCGACTAAAAACTGAGGTGAGGGCTCGACAGAAAGTTTAAAGCCCAGCGGCTCAAAAAGTTGAACTTCAGGATAACGCAGCTTGAAAATAACAGACAAGTGTCCTGTCAGTCACATCCTAGAAGCAGGAAAAGTACTTTCAAATTTAAAATGTCATATCCAATCGCCAAATGATTGTACGTGTTACATCCAACGCCAATTGTTTTAAAATTAACTTCTTGCAATATCTGAGCATTATTGTGTTTAAACTATCAAGGAATTTTCCATTTATAGCAAATGGTTGTTGACTTAGATTTGATTTCATTATCAAACCTTTATGACAAAGACATGTAAGTGAGGCTTGATATATATATATATTTAAATGAATAGTGTGTAAGTGTTTTAATTGGGAACCACAGATTGTGACACCTGATTCCTAATGATGAAGTATCAGCGAACCCGCAAGCTGCAACTGCATACGTCTTCCTCAGACAGCAACACGCCATGGGCCTACATGCACGTAAGAGGTTAAATTTGTCACTGCCAGAACTTTATTAAAACTTTTCCATACCCTATTTGTCATCTGCCATCTGAACGGTTAACAAATGCCTCTGGATATTTTCCTTCTGTGTTTCAGAGGAGCCGAAGTGTATTATCTCTCCGACAGGGCGTGGGGTTACATTTACAAACACAAAAAAAACGCCGCTCTGAAAATCCCCCCCCTCCCCACCCCGTCCGGCTCAATTCACAGTCACTCTTTCAGCCTTGTGCGAGTTCAGCTGGATTTGTAAACTTCAGCAAACTTTTGCCGAGACAAGAGCCACGATGGCCTCGATTCTGATCTGCCAACACACCAGGATCAGAGGGACACCTACAGAGGAGGAGAGTTTCCAGGCGAGCTGACACATTTCCAATACAGATCGAGACAACAGCACTAGGATAAAAAAAACAAACCTCTTTCAGTTGTGGAGGCAAAGCTCAGGAAATAGCCGTCCTTGAATTTCAAAATTATTGTATTACTTAAATAAAGGCATTGGAGTGAATAAACGTTTATATTTTTCAATTATCTTCCACTTGCAATTTTTATTTTTCTATTTTTTTTAACGAATTTCAAGAGCAATTACCCATGAGAATGCAAATCAATGTTTCTTTTCATCTGGAGCCATTTAAAAAACAAAAAGAAGTGTTGAAAATATGGCACATCCGCTAGTTTCCTGTTTATATTTGAGGAGCATCGCCGTCTCCTCGTCGCCCGTCACTGATCTGTTTTCATCTGCAACTATCTTTTGTCTTCAAGTGAGTGAGTTTCATTCATTTCTTCTTTTTAAGCCTAAATTATTGACCAAGTCAAACTATTCCTTTGACTGTGTCTCATTAACGTTATCATGTTGTCAGTGTCAGCGTTTCACAGCACAGTGCGAGTCCGAGCCAGAGGAAAAAACTAACCAGTCCCGAGCCATTTTCTCAACGTCAAATATCTCCAAGTCTATTCTTGAAAAGTTCCCTTACAGAGATACATGTTTTTTTTCAGGAGATAAGAATGGCGAACACTGCCAGTTGGCGTGGGGCTCCCAGCACGACGAGATCGCATAATCAACATTTAAACAAGGCTTCAATGAAAGACTTTCCCTTTCTCGTCCCTCTCCCTCTGTGAATCTGAATCTCGCTCTTGCTCTCCACTTGTCGGTTTCTTTGATGTCGGCGCCAGCTAGGACACGAGTGTGTGCAGCGATTCTCACTGGTGAAATATAGATCTGAAAATTCACAATATTCATAAAGACCCTCATACACAAACAAATGCAAACACACACATTCACAACAGATGGAGCTCAACAGAGTCCAAAACATGAAAACGAACACAAAACTGAGTTCCCAGCACAGCTACTGACAGTCAGTGTTGCTGATGCATGTAAAAAGGGAATGGTGGAAATAAAAAAAGGGGGGGAAAACTTGTGTATGCAGTTAGAGGAGGTAATGCCTGCAGGAGTGTGTATGTGCAAGTTGGTCCATGATGTGCAGGATGTTTGAAGACTAGTTTGCATTTTAGACAGTTTAAATGAGGTTTTGGCCGTTTCAAAGGGTTGACTGTTGTTTTGAGGATATGGTTCAAATTAGTTTAAATGTATTATCATAATTAAGGCAGTACATCGATCCATTAGTGTCCCCAGGACTACTGTGTGTAGTGTGCTTGTTTGTGAGCGTGCATCCATGCATGTGTGTGCGTGCGTTTGTCTAAATGTGTGTGTATGTGTGTGTGGGAGTAAGCGGTAGGTTTCAATAGAGGCAGCTAGAAAAACACTCTCCACTCAGATGTGCTAACAATATCCCACTCTGATGGGCCCTCAATCATTTGATCACCACACACACACACACACACACACACACACACACACACACACACACACACACACACACACACACACACACACACACACACACACACACACACACACACACACACACACACACACACACACACACACACGATGCTGTTACACTGCTGGTACTGCCTGTAACACAGAGAAGTGCAGTGAGAACGAGAAGCTCTTGCTCAAATAAGAGCTGGGAAGGAAATAAAAAGATTTCGGTTGATACGCTGCTTTGCCAAATGTATGTGGACACTACATCTATATAGTGGTCAGGGGGGTTTGCATAGTTTTTGACCAACTATGTCCATCACTCTCTCTCTCTCTCCGTCTTGTTTGCTCCCCCTCTGTCCTCCTGAGTGTGAGCTGTGTACAAGCTGAGCGTTTTAATTCACCGAGAGGCGTCTGCAATCAGCGCTTATGCTCCAGATCCATTTGCACATGTGCTTGCGTCTGTGTGTGTGTGTGTGTGTGTGTGTGTGTGTGTGTGTGTGTGTGTGTGTGTGTGTGTGTGTGTGTGTGTGTGTGTGTGAGAGAGAGAGGGTGAGACGGAGAGCTTGTGTCACTTCTAATTAAAATCAAAGAGAGGAGAAAAGGGAGGAGGGGAGTGGAGAGAGACAGCGAGAGAGAGGGAAGTGGCTCTTGTTTAAGTTTAGGAGAAGCATCATCATTATTATCAAACACTAAGATTCTGCTGTGCTCGGTTTTCGCTGTAATTATCTGAGTCTCACAACGATTTTCTCTGGGAATCGGCTGAGAGATGCTCAACGTGTCGACCAACAATTCAACTAGCAAAACATGAGGTGAACACTTGAGAAAGTCGTATATTAATCACATTTATAATATAATTATCTGTGACTTTATATCTTTCGAACACTCTTCTAAATTGTGGGTTTGGACATTTTAAATCAACCAAAACACACAACTCATGCTTGTTTTTTATGATAAGTATCAGTTATCAGTAACTGCAGGATTACAAATATGCCAAGTACGAAATGTAATTTAGTCTCTAATCAAATAACCATTTATAAAGAACCATCACCATTAGGTCTGTGGCCCACTTTAATGTGTTGCACTCATTTATTTGAGGTTTTGAGTGAGTACACATTTGTTATTGTTGAATTATTGACGATCTGCATGATGTTTGTGTTGTAATTTGTGTGTGTATATTTAATGAGCACTTTCTGCACTCTGTATTTGTAAACTTTCCATCGCACTAATTTGCTTTCGACGCTTTGTAAAACTGAACAATGATGACAAGCGGGAAAGTTTTCACTCTCTCTCAATTTCCCTTAATATCTGTAGTTATTAGGCAGAAGTTGCTCGATAATTTCTGTTAGCAGTGGGAAAGTAAATCCCCATCACCCCATTAAATTATTCAAAGAGCATAACGAGGATAAAACTGCACTGGTGTGAAAATATATTCCATCTACTGTGCATGACTGCTCTCAGTCTGAGTGTCTGTGGAGCATTTTAAATACAGACGTGTGCAGGAAGGGGTCATTTCAGAAAAATGTCTCGAGCACAACATTTATATTCTGGCCGTGGTTGCATTCATTTAATTATGAAGCATTAAATTTCAGCGGTCCTCGATGATCTCTCTCGCGTTTGTCCCCTGCATCTCTAAAGAATTTCAAATTACACGGTTTTCCCTCGGGGTACCACATCCCCGGCAGGCCACCTGTGCGGATAATAGCCGGAGGATGTTCCTTCAAAATTACAGCTACAGTGGCGATGGATACAAGCTGCAGCTAAGCATTGTCGGCAACACTGAAGGACCCATAATTATAGGAAAGAGCCTCTTCAAGACTGTTAACTGCATTTGTATGACGGAGAAAAAGCCTCCTTGATTTTCACAGCAGTTGTCATAGAAACCAATAAAATACAGCAAGGTCTGCTTGAATGACCAATAAGATAACAAGTGCCTTCAATAAATAACCTGCTCATGATATCTTCTAGAGATGTCCTCCACCTCTCGACAGATGGGACTGTAAATAAAGAGTCTTACGTTTACGTGACAACCTCAATGCTCCTTCAAAAGCTTTTCCACTCTGACGAGAGTTTGGAATTAAAAAACCCCCGAGAGGCACAGACCAGAGCTCAAAAGAGACCCCCAAACCTATTTGTAAAATTGTCCTCGCACAGTGGGGTGCTTGGATCTCAGGGAAAAACGGGGTCAGCCTCAAGATATACGTAAACGAAAACAAACAGAGCCTTCAGTCCAAACTCTGGGTTCATCCCCGTGGATGTACTAGTTAACAACCATGCCGACGTAAAGGACGCATTGGAAGTTTGTGGAGCAGTGACGGTTAAATAATTTGAAACAGATGCATCTCTCTCCACACCTACGGGAGAATGACGATAGAATATACAAAAACTAGAGAAGAGTCTGTTTTTCCTTATAGTCTTTCATCCAAAGCACTAATCAGTCACAATCCAGACAAATACTGCTGCGACTCAACCTGAGGACTCAAGACTCCCCAAGGAAGCATGAAGGGACGCTGCTGCCACGAAATAATTTCAATTAAAGTGAACAGGATGTAGTGCAGCACTTTACTCTGTTGGCCAATGTACTGTAGGTTCTACCCAACATTTCATTTAGCAAGCCTGGCAATTTTTTAGATGCTCTAGAGTCTCTGCAATCTAATTAGACCAGGATTAACTTGCACATGCAACATAATCTGACCGATACACTCTGATACAACATTATTCGAGCGAGTATAGCATACAGGTAATTACCATCAGGTTACACACTTCACATAATGCAGACGTGACCAGCACAAGAAGGGAAAAAAGCTGTAAATTGTGCTCATTCTAGTTCACTGAGCCTCTTTCATTATGTTCAGCTTTGTGTATCATACGGCCGGAAATGAACCACACTTGAGTGGCTCTTAATTAACCAGGTTTTCCTTCCCCTCAACCGTGGAACTGTTCCAATCATTCATTCCAATCACATTTAACTGAGTTTCTATTTGACCAAATGCATCAAACTGTGATGGCGAGTAACGATGCCCGGGGAAATGGATGAAGACGTATTTTGTCATGATTATACATGTGGGGAGGAAAAGTGTTTTTGTCCCAGCGTGAATCATGTGACCTGCAATTCATCATGAGGCCACAACGCCTACAACGCCTCACAGCCCAGTGCGGCTTCTGTGGGGAGTGGAATCGAGCGTTAGTTATCTTCATTGTGTGCTCGCGGTTTCAGGTTATCACTTCAAGGAGCTCTTAGGCAAAATTATCCACTTGTGTGAAGAAAAAAAAAAATCCACTGCCAAATAAACCCACACGTTTCTCTCTCTGTGTGGAACTTCAAATCACAGTTACAGGGCCTGATAACGTTTTTCCAAATTAAGTGATTATTCTAAGTGCACTAACACAGTATTTTCAGCAGACCGATTTGGTTATTTTTACATGTAAGATTACTCTGTTTTTGTCTGAGCTCTTTTTTACTCATTTGAAGGGTTTTTGACTGAAATAACAACAAAGTGTGAAACCAAAACTCGAGTTTTCATTTAAAAACTAACCGCGTCTCCGTCCACATGAACATTTTTGCTCTGCATCAGGAATAATCCCCAGAGAAGTAAGATGAGGAATTTATTTTCTTGGATATGAAGATGAGGTGTTACTGAGAATAAATGTTTATAAAGTTTTGCCTTCACAGCTGGTAGTCACGTCATGAACGATAAGAACCAATCAGGATAAGAATGCCGGTGTTTTACATTTCCAAACGTCTCTGTTTTTGCACGTCCATACTACAACACAGCTTCAGGGTTTGTAAATGAAAATGGGGCCAGCAGCATCTCAACACTTCTCAGTTTTAGGCTCTTGAAATAATCATAATCAATTGTTTGTGTTGTAAAGTGTAAAGAACTGTGTCATTTGTGCACAATCACTGACCCGCATCTGCTTTTTGATAACTGTCATCTGCTTCTTCCGCTATTCTAAACAAATTCATCTGGAAAAAGTCCCCTGAATAAGAGCATCTCCACATTTTCTGTTTTCCTCTATGAACTGACAAAAGCAGAAATAACAACAACAACAGGCTCATTATTTGCTATCTCCCTCTTCATTTGTTCTCAGGGACTGTAAAAACAGCCGTCCCCGAGTCTGACATTGTTTTACGTGATGCTATGCACAGCCATTGTTCGGCTCGAGTGCTAATATATTTACTGAAGGGTTTGTGTCTCCGTCTCTTCATTTTAATGAGCAAAAAACCAAGACAGGCTGCGGCTGCCTGCCAGAGAGAGATCAGACTATTGGAGACAACTAAAGTGAAAGCTGCCAATAACAGGGTTAGTTTCAGCTTCCCGAGTAAATAAATAACATCGTAAAGCACTTTTTGGATGGTTTTGTAACTCTAATGACTTTCTTGAGGTGAGGTGATCGGAATGCAAAGAGGCGAGGAGCATGCAGAATGAAGGACACAACCTATAAATCTGGCTACGAGAGCAGAGCGTGTTTGTGTACAGCACATAAACAACGCCGTCGGCCCTTAATGCTAAAAGCTGTCGGATCTTGTTTTCTTTCCAGGTTAAAGTTTCTGTGGCGTCCTCGACATATGGCTCCTCTTTTTAATCCTGACAAATGCGTTAGAAACATCATTAACACTTGCACTCTTTCGCTCACAGTGAATTTTCCAGCTGTTCTCTCACATGGACTCACTCTTACATTTTATTAGGGTGCTGACAGGAAAAGTTCGAGAAAATGACCTGAGAAACTGACTTCAGTGCATGTTTGATAGCAGCTATACAGAAAATACGAGTGTGTGTGGGTGTGCGTGCATGTGTGTGGGTGTGTGGGTGGGTGGGTGTGTCTTGCCCTTACCTTGCGGCCGTCGCTCGCATGGCAGTTGACGTTCAGCGGCGTGAGCAAAGCCATTAGCTTCTCCTCATTCCCACTTCTGCAAAGGTACACACACGTAAAAAACACACACATCACACACAGGAAACGTCCACCACCGTAGAGGATTAGTGCTGTTGCTCAGCAGGAGAGAGTGAGGGGGAGAAAATGAGGGAGAATGAGATAAGAAGCTTGAGACCGAAGGGGAAAGACTGAGAATTTTTCATCTGCGCAAACAGGCTGACATAAAGAAATGTTTGGCGAACGGATGAAAGAATGTGTGTTTTCTTGCAAACCTGACAACAACAAACTACAGAGGATCTGATGGAGAAGAGCGTTAAGTGTAGCTCCAGAGGAGTTAAGATTTTGTGTATGTTGTTGATCTGTGTTTCCTGCTTCTCAGGCTTGCTGCCCTGGCATTGGATGACCAGTGGGAAGAGTTGCTAAGGCAGGAGCCAAACCCCAGCCATCATCCCCATGACAGCCGTAAAGGAAGAAGCTGTCTAATGGAGAGAAAGGGATTATTCTTCTCCTCTTCCATGTTCCCCTCCTCTCTCTCCTTTTTTTTACTTTTGTGTTTTTCTGTGTCCTTCCTTCTCTTTGTATCTAAAACATGTATTCACATCCTCTGCCTCTCTCGGTTTTAACTCTCCATCCCTCCTCTCATGCTCTCTGTTTTTTCTCCAACGATCCAGCCACCGTTATCTGCTGTCTATCGTTCGCCAGACTGTCCATCTTTCCCCTTGTCTCCAGCTTTCCATCCCCTGCTCAGCATCTTTCTTTCAGGTCGCTTGTGCTCTGCTCGTCAACTCCCACTGCTTGTACCAGAAACAAGAGAGCCTTCATTTTGATGCAAACAACATTCTGAGGATCTAATAGGGGAGGAGAATTGCGTGTGTGTTTCCCGATGAATGTATATTATGGCTGTCACTTTAGTATTTGAAATTGATATATTCATTTAAATCTGAGAGGTGGGAGTTCATATTTGAGCTTCAATGACCTGTTGTAATTAAAAATAAGATACAGTCTAGAAGAACATCAGACCCTCTGAAGTAGTTATCCTCGTGATGCAGCATCAGCTCTTTATCAGCTCGACCTATCAGTTAAGTAAGATTTGTTAAGTTACGTTGTTTTGCTACGAAATATTTATTGCAGCCTTACTGACAATGAATCAGGTGAAAAGACAGAAAGAAAACATTAAGAGTGACAGTTAGCTTAGCATGGTGGCTCCAAGTGGGAGAGAAAGTGCATAATGTCTTGTTTGCGTCTAACTTGCATTTAAAAAGTCGCTAAGCTGAACAGTTTACCATTAGTTTCATTGTGAATGCTCTGCAGATAGGATTTCAAATAAATAATCTGCGGCGGCTGAGAAAGGAAGGCGCTCGCAAACACGCCTGCTTATCATTTTAAATACGTGAACAGGAAACAAACAAGCATCTCTGCGACTCCTGCTTCTTACATCTTATCCCAAAGCCTTCCAAATCACTTAAGCTGCATGTTAAATCAATATTATGCAACTATTTTACCTTGAAACAACCCTAACCCTTCAAAAATCTTTTTGATGGTACACTGACTTGTAATCGGGAGAGCGGCACCTCTTTCGTTCCCACTCCCCCGCCCTGTTCGTGCACTATTTAACTTTGGCGAGTGGGTATGATCTTCCACGAGAGGTGACCGACTGAATGATAGTCAGCGGCTTAAACTGCCTGAATCTGGCCAAGCGATTAAGTTCAACAGCAATACCACTAATACCCATCAGTTAAAACGACTTAGAGGTAATTAAAAAAGCACCATTCAGCTCTGGTATTCAGTGAGGGAACTTAAAATATCAAGAATTTCAAAGTTTGGTTCTGTTCTTTTCTTACAGCAACAGAACTTCTGTTTGAATATATACTTTTACCAAAGCGTTTTAGCATCTTTCAGCTCATTGTTTTGGTTTAATGACACACTGCAACTGTTTTGATTCACTCTCACTCCTCAAATCATGTTTTTCCACACAAAGCAGGCTGCTCCTTACAACTAAAACGCTCTGACAAACCCACTGTGCGCTACCTGCCCATCGCCAACAGGCAAGACAAACTAAATAAGGGACTAGCTCGTGAAAAAAGTGCAACATTTAGCAGCTCAACAGCCAGAGACAATAATATCCCGTAAGCCATGTGTTGGAGTTATTTAACCAAACACAACACTAAAAAGTGTGAAAATTATAGTAATATACGAATCTGACATTGGCGATGAACCCGCCAGTGGCTCAGCTGTGAGAACGGCACACTGGGTTCACAGTTCACACTTAAACAGCCCGCTGACCCCATAATACACTGGGGTACTGCGATGCTAGGCCAGCTGCTTCCTTGTGTATAGGAGATGCAGAGAGGAGGGGGCTGTTGAGGCATTGAGCGCTCAGCCACCCACACACATCCCAAATGAAAGCTAGGTGTTTCCGCATGCAAGAGGCGAAACACACGGACACACACACGGACACACACACGGACACACACACACACACACACACACACACACACACACACACACGCACACACACACACACACACACACACACACACACACACACACACACACACACACACACTACATGCACTGCCTGCAACCATGAAATGCCTCCAAAATGTGCGTCCCTGGCCCACGTGTACTGAGCTCTCTGGATCTGAAACACCTGTCTAGTGTGGGAGATGAGAGCGAACCTGTGTTTGTGTGTGTGTGTGTGTGTGTGTGTGTGTGTGTGTGATGGAGGGAAAGAAAGAACAAGTGATAAACAGTCTTCCACAGGGAGAGAAAGTGGAATACAAGTTGGGAGAAACGTTGGAGGATGGAATTGAAACGAGAAAGAAAAAAGGTAAGGAGAAGAACAAATAGAGGAATACAATGCAAATAAAGGGAAGGAGGAAGAAGGGAAGGTTAGAAAAACATTAAAAGGAAAGGAATGGAGGAGGCAGGATAAGAGCTAATGAGAGAAATGAAAGAAAACAGATAACATAAGAAAAAAATACAGAAAAACAAGAGGAGAGGATGACTCAAGAAGAGGAAACAAGGGTGAAAATATGAGGGAGGAAAAGACAGGAAATGAAGAACATCAGAGGAGCTCAGAGGGAAGAGAGGAAGAAGAAAAACAAGAGAGGAGGATAAGGAAACAAGGACCGGAAACAGAGAACATAAGTGGATCAGCGAAGAGAGGAAGGGGAGGATAGGAAAACAAGAGGGAAGGGGTAAGGATGGGAAACAGGGAAACAGGGGAAAATAGAAAAACAAAATGAGAGGAAATGAGATGATACGCGAGAGGAAAGGAGACGAGGAGAAAAGAGGGGAGGGGAAAGGAAAGGAAAACACGAGAAGAGGAGTAAGCAAAGGAAGCGAGAGATGAGAGAGAAGAACAGGTGAACATGTAAGAGGAGAAGAAAACATGAAAGGATGACACAAAGCAGGGAAAGCAAGAGGAAAACAAAGAGTGTGGTACTCACCTCGCCGCCTCCAGCAGCTCATCCTTCTTGTATTCACCTAGATGGTTAGAGAAGATCACAGAGTCAGACAGCTGGCCGCTAACGCACAGCGACCACACACAGACACACATGATCGGGCGGCGACAACAATCACACAAACATACACAAACACGGAAAGAGAGATTTTCTCCCCCCCCCACCCTCAAATAGACAGATCCTTCCTCTCTTTCCTCCCCCCTCTCTGCCATTCTCACTCAGTGCGCACCCCTCTGGCTCCGGTTGCCGTGACGATGTGTTGCCGGCAGCGACCACAGCATGTTCATTGTTTGGGGCGACGAGCGGCGGACCGACACGCGCTCTCTGCCTCTACCCGTTGGTGTGTTCGCGCAGCCCTCTCTTCTCTCGCTCGCCTCCCGTCTCCTGGCAGCCGCTCATATTGCTAACCATCTTCCCTCGTCCTCCATCATCATCATCTCTGTCCCGCCTCTCTCTCTCTCTCTCTCTTTCTCTCTCCCCTTCCTTTATTCCCTGTGGACTCAGGAGGCGCAGTTACCATAAAAAAAAGAGAACCCACAACAGAAATAAACAAACCCCTCCCCCTGCTTCCCACTCCCTCTCCATCTCTCTCCCCCTCTCTTGGCCCTGCCCCCATGTTACTACAGTCATAACACACACACACACACACCTTTACATATATGTGCTTAATCTGATATGGGTGGGGGAAACACAAGCCCCTTTGGGATCTGTAACATTGCTGGGGTTGTTGGTTGCTGTTTGGTTTTCAAGCAGCAAGGTCTTGATCTACGACAGTCACTTTTAAATTTATAAAATATGATTTTTCAGCCTACGTTCTTTCACCCGTGTCTGTTGGATTACACGAAAAACTACAAGACGGATTTCCATGAAACTTGGTGGAAATATGAGCCAAGGAAGACCTCGTTACATCTCGACGTGGATCTGGTGCAGATCTGGGATTTTTGTATGATTTTTCTTTAACACTGCAAGACTTTTTTAAAAACTTTTTCATCAATTTCCCAGGGGAAAATTCGTGGATCCAAGATGAAAAAAACTGCCTATAGCGCTCCACCGTCTGCTGTTTCAAACACTCAAATAGGCAGATTTTACAATATCAAAAGACTTTTTTTAAAATTCTCCCTTTATATACACAGAGGAGAAAGGAGAAGGCTGCTCATGAGCTATAAGCATTACTCCTCGTGATGAGCTTCATGGGTAAAATCACTGGAGATTCCCTTATATTATTGACTGAGAACCAGGAGTGAGCTAGTTGAGCTTAGGTTAATTTAGCTTAGCTAATTTTAGCTTCAAAGTATTTCTTGTTTTATCCACACACAAACAGAAAAACTCAACCTGACACACTGGAGCTATTCCTTCTCCGGCCCTAGTGGTATGTTCTGTGCTACGAGGGACGTTTAGAATGGAAATGGTCAAATCTAGTTGTAAGATATAACTTAAATTGTATATTGATTATTATATTATAAAACATCTACTATAAATAGAACAAGACTTTGATAAAATTATGTTGCGTTGTTACCATCAAAGCCAACCTTATTCCCCTTGCACAAGCTGCTGCTTCACATTAAAACTTTCAGGAAGAAGGCTTTTATTGTGAAGCAGCTATAATTGCTATATTGAGTTAGTGGAACTAAGTCAGCAAAGTTATTCTTCAATACAAATGTGGTAACATAATACTGAGGCATTCTGTCATATTTGGGAGAATAGGAGCGAGATGTTAAGACGTCGAGCTGCAGGTGACAGCCTCTTACTGCAGAGAAACAGCCATGACAGGGTCCGACCTCGGAGGATTACGTTTTCGCGACTTCTACTGACAAGTGACTTGAGGGCAAATTCAGACATGAAAACGAATGTGGAAAAAATTGCCGGCGCATTTATGCAACGTAGTTGGTCTCTGAAAGGGGGCAAGAGAGAAAGGCAGGTATAAAATTGAAATAGGAAAATTAAAAGCAAAAAAAAAAAAAAATATCAAAGGGAGACGAAGAGGTAAATGTGATACGGATAAATGGAAAGAGGATGAGGAGGATGGGCCGCGTGCGCGCGGAGCAGACGGAGGGGTGGGGTAGGGTGAGGAGCGAAGAAGAAAGGTTACAGTGAAGGAAAAGGGGGGAGGAGGGAGGAACAAAGGATTTGCAGATGAAAGAGAGGAGGGATGATTAGGGATCTGGAAACTGACATGCATGGATTTGACACAGTATAATTGGTGTTAGGGAGGCCAAGGCGGAACCGTCAGAGGAAGGAGGAAGGCAGTGACGGAGAGGGGCAGAGTGAGGCAAGGAGACAGAAAAATATGAATACAATGGGGAAGGAGAAAATCGTACAGGAAGAGATCAAGAAAAAAAAGAATTAGATGCTGTAGTTCTGAACCCATTGATATGCTGAGACAGAATCATTTTTCCATTAATCACCTGACAGTCAGAGTTATTACAGGCCGGCTGCATTACATTATCATAAATACGATTAAAATCATTATCGTCGTCAACCTTTAATTGCTTGCTCGGCATCGTGCTAAGTTAATATTTCTTCATGCCGGCACTTTTTACTGGACTACATCTCCCACAGTTTCAGCCGCATACAATACATCCAGTTGTGATATGACTTTCGGGATTGATCTTCCTTCTAATTTTTACACAATTAATTCGAAAGTGAAATTGTTTTCCCCCGCAGAGAAAATGGGAAAAAGTTGGGAGTAAAAACTCAATCCCACTTCTAGTCTGCCTCCTTGAAGTCTCGAAAGGCTGTTTCAAACAAAAACGAAGAGACTCACCAAAGTCAACAATACCTGGAAAGTCCCTAGAAACCAAACAGAACAACCGGGCAACCACGTCAGCAAAGTCCTTCCTAAAATTAAGACGGTTTCCGAAAACAGAGCTTGAGACAGGTTCAATCCTTAACTCCTTTCAAATCTTGGGCGTGGACATCAGACGGTCCGATGAGGAAAGTTGTTCAGAGGTGGAGAAGGCAGACGGTGAGAGTGTTGTCGAATCCTATCTGACAATCCAACAAGCAGCAGCCCAGGTGTTAATTTACTGACTCACTATTGAGTAAACAGAGGAAGTAGAGAATGAACCATTGAGAGGGTGATTCTGCACACAGCCACCAAGTGTCTACCAGGTGACACTGTAGCAACCAACCTGGACACAAGAGTATTGATCGATAATCTAGAGGCTGCTTACAAATGCTATTAAATCCAGGAGAAATGACAAATAGAAACGTGGTCCACTGAGGTTTGAAGTTTTTTACCATGCCAGCCCATGGTTGTTTTCTGTTATTCTAAATATAAGAATAAAGGAAATAGAAAAATACAATCTAAGAAATAGGTAAAGAAATTACCAAAGTCCTTAACAAGAGCAGATTTCTGTCTAAATTAATGGGAAGAGATCCACAACTGCACTTTCACTGGTATACAAAAAACTCCATGTATCACAGTCTTGTCTGTGAAATTACAATGAAATGCAGAAAACAACAACTAAAATAATGACCAGCCTATGAAACTGCTTCATTTAATGGGAGACAGTGTGTGTTTGTTTTTGATGATACCTCCTGCAGTCACAGTGTTTCTTTAATATATGGAAAACATACCAGGCCTTAAAAAATAATTTCTTCTTTCCTTATGAATGAACTATGAGTCCATGTCATTACGGCTGCTGCCAGAATATAATAATGTGTTAACACAAACCCTACCTGGCCGCCACCGGCTCATTAAAGAGAATGAATGTTGGTGACGATAACAGACAGGGATAAAACAAACTACACAAAGAATGTGGGGCCTAACTCTATGTGTGTGTGTGTGTGTGTGTGTGTGTGTGTGTGTGTGTGTGTGTGTGTGTGTGTGTGTGTGTGTGTGTGTGTGTGAGTCATCGACAATCCTGCTGACTCCGAACAGAAGAGACAAGGGCAGGTTAAAGCTTGGGACAAGCTAGCTGCCTCCTGAATGATGATATTATGTGCAAGTGTGTGTGTGTGTGTGTGTGTGTGTGTGTGTGTGTGTGTGTGTGTGTGTGTGTGTGTGTGACACTGACTTGGCAGAATGCACTGGACACCACCGATCACTGCTTGAATTCAAATTGTTGTATAATTAAAATCATGCATTGAAATGAATATGAATGCCTGTGCATGCATGCATGTGTGTGTGTGTGTGTGGGTGTGTAGATGCATGTGCATGTACACGAGTGTGAATCGAGGGGTCGTGACCAGATGTGGACGAGTCAATGTCAAACAGATGCAGAACTGTGACTTGACCAAGCAGCAATGACAAAGTATACTGAGTATTTTGAGTATACTGTGTTTGTGTTTGTGTTTTAAGTGGTTGTAGAAGCCAACATGACGCTGACCGATGCTGACTGGACCATGAGTCGCCTCAGTGCCCAGCTGTCCACATGTTTGTGTTTTTGTGTGTTTTTGTGTGTGTGTGTGTTGGTGTGTGTTTGAATCAAATATCATTTATTTTGGAAGCAGTTTATCTGCATGTTATACAACAACTGGCTGTGAGTCAGGAGTTTGAGCGATCCACTTCTGACCTCAGCAATGTCCCAACTGCTGAGGTTGTGAGTGTATCAGTGTGCATTGAGACCAATCAAAAGGAAGGGGGGGGGAATAATAAATGGTAGGTGAACAGAAATTATAAAAGAGGGTGTTTGGGTCGCTTTCTTTCTGGCTGGCTCAGCTAACTTCACACACACCAACCGCTTACACTGTGTGATTAATTGCCTCACACTGTGCACTAAAGAGAACTGCTAAGGATTAATTGTGTTTTTTAGCCACTCACCACCCCCCCACCCTCCTACGTGTGATAAACAGCAGAATCCGGATTGTTTGCAAGCGTATTCTTCTCTGAGCCAGAGGACGAATTGTTTGGGATTTAACATTATTCAATGCGAGTGTGTGTCCTTCCACAAGCTTCTTTCTTGGTTCCAGCATCGTGCTTGACTTGGGCGGCACCAACAAAAGGATGCAGTGATGATGATTTTCTTGTAGAATATTGAATATTTGTACGTTTACGGGAGGTTTCAGAAATGCACTGAACTCCGCAAGTCCTCCGTACTTTCTCCAGAGGAGGTGAATGAGCGAAAAAACTAAAAGAAAACCAATCATGTACATCATACACAAAGAAGACACCGACGCAGATGTCTAGAGAGTTTGTGGTGATCTATACATCTCACCTGGATAATCACCAGGATTTGTTGCTGTTGTGATGTTTATCTGTGCAGAGAACCTCCCGCTGTGTTGTGCACGTGTGAAAAACAGACTGCGGGTAAACTCCGTAGTAGTCAACTCTCCGGATTTTACCCGCAGGTCATGTCTGAAAACGGCTCCAGATAGCGATGAAAAAAAAACATCAACAGAAAAAAAAATGCTAATGTGTGATGGTATCAGGAAGCTGCTTAGCATGCCTGAAAAGCCCCAACACATAAACAAACTTCTTTGTTACAGCGATACAAAAGGAGGCACGCTTCTCCTCTCAGGAGCAAAAAAAAATAAACAACGTTAACGTCTGCATAAAAATTAATATGGATAAGATTAGATCATGACATGTTTGTCCTGAGCGAGCCACACAAACAGAGGAGTCACGCAACAGCAGAGGAGAAACAAAACAGACCCCAGTCCGCTCATTCCTCTACATCAGTCCACCAAACACACAGGCCGGCCCAGGCTGCTCGACACAATGACTCATGACAGATAATGGAAACATATATTACTGCAGCGTTCAACAGATATGCTCCAACTTTAATCAGAATCATTTTCGCGCGGCTTATTCTCCAAGTGTGTTTGTTAATAAAAACATCAAAAATCACGCTCTCAAATTTCTCGAGTGTGAAACTACCAACTTCCTGAAGATAAGCAGCGTCATTGAGTCATTTTGTGATCGTCAGTGATTAACAAAGATTTGCTTCTATTTGTGTGACACATTTCACGGATTAGTGTGTGAGCGAACTTTCTTGCTTTTTAAAATTTTAGTAGCCAAATTCTGTCCGTCCACTCTCGCCCAGTGGCCAACTGCCTTCACTGACTTACTCTGTGTTGTGGAGCTGTGCAGCCATGTGGAAAACTAGGCAATTTCAGCTGCAGGAAAACGACTCAAAGGAGGGGTGAGGTAACCTTGGTGCATATCTCTCTCTCCGACACACACGCTGTCATGGGTCACTGTTAACATCACATATACTTGCATTCGTTTACTGGAGACTTAACCTAACCCCGACCATACCAAGAATTTAGTCCCCATAATTTGCCTAGAACAGAAACAAACACACAGAATTGTTTAACTTCTCTTGCTGGGTTATGTTATCTTTTTTTAGATATTAGGAGAGCAAAACAGAATCATTGTGTATGTTTGTTTGTGTGTCTGGAGAAAAATAGGGTTTGGGATCATTCATCACTGGGGACCAATTGAACAGCAGTCTAGGCAATCAATGAGCATGTCACTGATAAGTAAAGAAAGCCACACACTTGGCCGTGTCGCCGCAGGAATTCACACACAAACACACACACACACACACACACACACACACACACACACACACACACACACACACACACACACACACACACACACACACACACACACACACACACACACACACACACACACACACACACACACACACACTCAAATGTGCACACAGGTGCAAGATCTCCTATGTTCCTGCAGCATCAGGACGGAGGCTTCAGAGCAGCAACAGCAGCTCTTTGTCGTCATGATTAGGATGTTAACGTACACAATGATCAGAGCTGCCCCCTCCTCCAGTTTCTTTGCATTCACTTGATGTTGCATCAGATCATCTCTCTGTTCGTCTGCCAACAAAGCCAGTCAGCATCCTCTTCCTTTCCTCCCTTGCTCTTTTTATATGTTCTCTTCTTCTACCTCTATCCAATTCCTTTGCTTTCTCTTCCCCCGCCCCTCATTCATCCATCCACTCTCCCCCAACCCTCCCTCGCTTTCTTAAATCTCCCATCATTTTCCACAAGCCGATGTGACACGAGAGCACGCCGGCTAATTTTCTAGTGTGGTAAAGCTGCTTGCCCGCCACAGACCTCTCTTCAAAGCAGCAATTTATTTTTTCTCTTTGTTTACAATAGAGAGGAAGTGCTTGCTGGGAGCAGGTCGTCAACACCCAGCATGGCAGGAACACTTCTTTTAATGGAAACACTGATGCACACGCAATTTCTGTTAAAAGTATAGCTTCTCAAGTACAAACTGTTTATTTTAATAGTCAAACAGCAAAAGCCAGGATGAGAGAAAAAAGCTTCTGTTAAAACTGCTAGATTGAAAAGTAGCGGCGGATGGACACAAGCCGTTGTTGATTCTGAAAGATGAAAACCTGTGTGGCAGCGAAAAATTCCGATTAGTACTAGTTCCAGTTATGGCAAGATGACAGGGAGACCATAAGAAAATGACGGAAAGCCATTTTATTCTTGGTGGATTATTTTTTTCTTGTCCCTCTTATATCAGCACATCCTTGCTGCCACCGTTTCTTTAGCGATGACAGCCTATTACTGCCGTCACTAACTCAGTCCCGAGGATGAAAAGCTGACTATGACAAAATGACAAGGGACAGTTCTAAAAAAGGCAACTTAACTCAAAGTATTTTAATTCCTCTTCAAGTTCTCCACACCCCTGCCTTCGTGACAGACTGTAGATGACGGAGATCCAATACACAACTGGACATGCAGCTGAAGACTTGCAACGCACAGGGAAGATATATTGTCATGGTTGTAGCAGTCAAGAAGTCGGGGGGGTTCTTGTTCAAAAGTCAAATGAAATAACTACCAAGTATCAAATAACACCAACCGATGTAAAACTACCTCAAAGAGACACAAAATAAAATTCAAAATGATCCCAGGACGGCACAAGATGACAACAGAATGATGTAAAAGGCTACACATGGATGCAATAGGACAACACAAAGAGACACAAAGCAACAACAAAGATAAAAGAGATGGCTACAAAGAGACACAAAACAAGCACAAAAACACACAAAACTGCCACAAAGCAACAAAACAGAGACAGACATGAGTGCAAAGACAATGCACCTGCATGTGCACGTGCAAACCATCACCTCTGGACACAAAATGACCACAGAGTGACATTAAACAGCTGCAAACAACTTGGCGAGGTTTGTTGTGTGTCTTCCAGTCAGGCTGTTTTGCTTCCATGTAGAAAGGGTGGGGAGGCTTTTACCTATCTGTGTCCAGGGGCCCGCCAACTGATAATCGATCCGCGACATAAACTCCAGTCTTTAGATCTTTCTAAATCCATCTGTGTGGCCAAAGGTTGTCCGCTCAGGTCATTATGTTAAGACGAATGCTTTCTTTACTCAGGATATTGATTAGCATCTAATGCCGAGATAAATGTTCAAATGTACTTTGAGGAATTCAGAAGATGATGAAATTGATTTTTGAGGGGCAACTGGGCTGTTGCTTTAGTAACAGTAATAGGATTTGTCATGGAAACATAATGGGATAATGAGTTTGTATAAACACGTTTATCAATTTATTTGGCGTCGCCACCTTGAAATGTTCTTCCTCTATTTCATGTTGTTTCTATGGATTTGAGCAAACTCCAAAAATGTCTGCAGAGTCTGTCCACTAATCTGTATCATAAATCCTTTGCTCTATTGTTACAGTCGACAGCAGAAACCTGGACCCTTACTTATCTGTCTATCAGCAAGAGTCTGGTAAAAAGGTTACACAGATATTGCCTTGGACTGTGTGACCCACACTGAGTGTGTGTCTGTGGATGCCTTTCCATCAAAGGAATAAATGAGAAAGAAGGATCAAAAGCTATCTTAACCGCGGCAGTGGAGGTAGCCTTATTTTATTTCTACCCCCTCAGATCAGATCAATTTATACAGCGACCAGAGTTACCGCCTTCACCGACAGTCCAGGTGCAGGAAATATGGTCACAATCTCCCCTTCTGTCACTGAGTTATGGTATCGAACAATGGCCAGAAAAGTGTTATTGCTGAACATTAAGTCAGAGTGAAGTTGACCTTCGACGTTTTGGACATAAAATGTTGTCATCTCATTATTTTACATCACTAGAAATTTGTGATAATTGCCATAATTAGAAGATGGATTCTTGGGTTATGGCAAAAAGGCCACAGTGACCTTGACCACCATATTCCAATCAGATTATTTGAGTCCAAGTAGACATAGATCTATTGATATTACCCCCCCGGCTTTCCTGATATATCGCATTCACAAGAATGGGATGGCCATGAGTTGACAGTGACCTGATCTATGACCACCGAAATCTAATCAGTTCATCCTGAAGTTAAAGCTTGTTCCAAATTTGAAGAAAATCCCTCAAAGTGTTTCCTGAGACATTGCTTTCACGGAAACAGGATGGACTGATGGACAGGCGAGCCAAACGCATAATGCCTACGGTAGCAGAAAATTGAAGCCTGGTTCTGTCAATACCAATCTAGGGCAAACATCTTGAGATATCACATATCGTACTGTCCCTTGTACAGTACGTACGAGGGACTACACTGATGTGACAATGAGTTATTTGAAAGAGCAGCAGTAGCATGAATGACAACAGGACACAACATCACAGGCTATGTTTTAGTGTGCACTCGTATATATACACGTACACAAGAGAACTCCTACAATGAAAATATAAAAACGGTTTCATAATGGTGAGTAATTCAAGACGAGGACAAGAAAGGGAAAGTACAATCAAAAGAAGGCGATCAAACAGCTTCATAGCAAAGGGCCACATGATTTTCCATGATACGGACAACTTGCTGAGAAATCTCATACCGGATGCCAAATTGGCTAAACCTCCGTCTGGAGGACACTTAGCCTAAAGCAAACAGCAGGCTCACAATTCGTTTGAACAAACAACGAGACATGTCGTCCTAATCTAACTCTGCTTGTGGCACTTCAGTGCTGCAATGAGGTCATGTTGGTATCAAATATGACACAGACTAAATATGCTGGAAAAAAGTGAACACTCCTGTAGAAGAAGTAGGTCTTCGTAGGCCAGAGAGGCAGCATTTGTGTGAGTAAGAGTTCAAATAACAGGGCCAAAGTAATAAGCTAGTGTGGGTGTGGGTGTGTGTGTGTTGACTGCAGTCCAGAGTAGAGAATTGATCTCTCTGAAGCTCAGAAGCAGCTAGTCTGTGAATACCAATCAGAGGTAATTAATAGGAGCTAATGGACTCTCTTCTCACTCTCACTTCTCTTCTGTCTCTATGTATTCCCCTCAGTCTTACTCTCTCTTTTTGATTATGCAGGAATAATACATACAGGAATGAATAATAATTCTTTTCCTTCCTTCTTTATTACTGTCCCCAAGCTATCGGCACTCGGAGAGACATTTCAGACTTCCGTAACTCAAGTAGGTTTACCGCAAGTAAATTTATGCAATGTGCACTGAAGACAAACAACAGAAATCGAAGGTAAGGTAATGGTGAGAACAATCTACCACTGGTATAACACTTTCATTATTAGCTGATACTCTGCATAATACCAGCTGCATAATGCAACGCCCGCACTCTCCTGAAGTGGGTTTCCAAACCTTTGTCACCTGCCTCACTTCAAACAAAGCAGCAGAGAATATTTCAGCCTGCTTGTTTTCGAAAAATTGGGATGAAATTTGCAGAAAAACTGTCCACAAGCCACTTCTTTGTTTGCGCATTCAGGCTTAAAATATGTTGTGAAAAGATTAGCGATGTATTTGCAGTGACAAGATATCAAGCAAAAAACGCCAAACATTTGCTCACTGCAGCTTCTCAGCGAGTCTCAGTGCAAATTGAGTAACTTTGGCTTTGGTCAAACAAAACAAGCAATTTGAAGATGTCCTCTAAGGCTGACGCTTTTTCCAAGAATCAAGTTCGAATGACTTTGACATGACACCCAATTTGTTCAAATGTATTCAAACTCATTGAAGGGCGTGGCAGTTGCACGGTAAGTCGACAAACAGCCTTATCTATGTTCGTAACTTAGCCGTGAATAACACAACACACATGCGCCTTTTCTCAGAAGGTGTCATGACCCCCCTGGCCTTCCTCCATTTTCGTAACAAAACAATGCAACATTACTGCTAAACTAGGACATAACTCCACATATTCCTGTCACCTCCTTCCATTTTTCATGCTCCATTATAATAAAAGTTCTCAATACTTTGTACAGCACTTTCAGTCTCAACACAATATGCTACTTTCCGCCTTTGTGGGGTAAGTGCACTGTTAGCTAGTCACGCCCTCCTCCCCCTCAATGGCTCCGAGTACAAACCCACACACCTGTCACTCACTCGAATCGAGCCAGAGGTTGAAGCAGCATTATGCACAGTTGAAACAGTTTCCTCTTCTACAGGTGTTCTTCAATATTTTTTTGAATATAAAAATGTATTAATAAAGATTTCCTTCTTTTTTGAGACATAAAACAAACAAAACTGTGAAAGTGTGAGACCAAAATATGCAGATGAATATCACTAATTGCAGCTTAAAACCAAAGACAATTAAAGAGAACCACATAAATTACATTACAAAAGCTTATTAAAAAGTCTATTTAAATGAAGCTCATTGGCCAAAAGGCCTTAGTCTTGATGATGGTTGATAACTTTTTGCAGTGATGATTGCCAACCTTCACCTGATAAAACTTAAAGGGGGTTAAGTACCATTTTACAGGGTTGTATGAGGTCTGCGATGCGCCAGGGACCAATGTAAGACTAGAATTATGTTTCTGACAGAGATTTAAAGAGGCTGAGGCAGAGTTAGACATTTCAAGTGAGGAGAAAGATAATAGATGACAAATGTCAAAGGGTGAAAGGGTGAAAGATGCCAAGTCTGATTGTTACAGTGCTTGAAATGGATGGGAGACAGCAGGGGGCAAGAGGACAAAAGAGTACAGATGACGAGTCAAAGGAAAGGAGAGTGACACCCAGGCTGGCTGAGGTAAGGATGAGGAGTGAATCGGGTACGTGCTGTACTTGCAAGCTCATTAAACAGCGGCGTAATTGATGAGCGAAGAGGGGTGGGCAATGGAGAGATGAGGGAAGAAGAGAAATAGTCGTCAAGGACAGACACAACATGATGAAAGAGTCCTAATCACTGGTTTCCGGCCAGAAACTGAGATCAATCACCGATGACGGCAAAGACAGATGTACAGACAAATCCTTGTGGTGAACCTTTCGTTTTTTAGGTTAGCTCTTCTGGGGCTTTTCACATCATTACTGCATGATTCTCTCAATTACCTATCCACAGTCTGCTAAAGGGATACTTCAGGTTTTTGATAACCCTCACACGTCAGAGCAGCAGCCTTGGAAAAAACCTTGACTTGGCTGTTGGGTCAACGTGGATTATTAACGACAACTGGGTTCATGACTGGGGATTTGGGCCTAGAACAAGTTCTGTGAGAGCATCTGTTTCTTGGATATTTGTGAGCAAAAGTCCAGACAGTTTCCCTGAAATTTTCAGGAGGAACTTGGTGAGACATTTTAGCCGGCCCCAGTAAAATGTCCAGAAAATGTCCAAGTGAGCCCATGTGAATTCATTCTGAACAAGAATTTAAAGAGGTGTCATACATGTAGAAGACAATAAGTCAATGGTCCGACAACGGTGTAGATGTGCAGTAAACAAAAACATGTGATTTCTGAAGCAGAGGTTATACATATCATGTCCTGCCCACTGCATTTTCAACTCAAATGCTACTTCTCGTCTGAATATTCTGGACATTTTCTTCTTGTTATGAATGAGTCAGATCCTTACAACCTCCTACTGCGTTTTTCAAATGTAAAAGTCAAACTCAGGAAAGTGTCCAAACTCAAATGTTCCTGTCATTTTCCGCAATTAATGTCATCATTGCCGCAGAAACTACAATGGCCACTGTGCACTGTGAATTCCATGTCCATCAAAACTGCTATACCTGTAAATGAGCGCACTGTGCATAACTCACTTTATAGGCCAGGCTAAATTTATATTCTCATTCAGCTGGTGATGGAGAGCAGTAGCTCGAGGTTGTGCTGAAAGTGCTCGATCGCAAATGCAAATTTTGTTTAGCATTCCTCAACAGTTGACACGGGAATATAAATCAGGTCGAAACATACCGGCCTCGCTCCAACATCTGATAAAGGCTGTGCACTGCAGGCCGTTCGAATTCAGCCCCCTGGAGCCACTGACCATTTAGAGATAGGCTAATCACACAGCAAATCTGCCCATGCCCTCCTCTGTAACTTGATAAGGAACAATACAATTAACTTCCCACGCCCCAATAGAGAAAGTTGCTTGCTTCTTGTACTTTTAGCTTTGAAGAATTTATATTTCTATCAGACTTAATTGTTGTGTGACTGATAATGCTATGCAAATTTGGATGGGCTGTAATAGATTTATCTCGTCCAATGCAAAAGCATAATGTGTCCGATAACACGCCCAGCCAATAATACTTTATAACCTACAGCATCTATCCTTACGAACTCACTGCACTTCTGCCAATTAACTTGATAAAACATTCTGCACAGGCTTTTTTTAAACCCGCAATCCACAATGTGGGTAATGAATTTGTGCGTGTGAGTCTGCCCCCTGGTGTGGTGTGATTAGTGGTGTATTGTGTTTGCAACAGAGTACAGCAACAGTCTACAGGGTTTCATGGTTGTGTTTGTAAAGAGGCGTATCCGGGGAGAAACTGAACAAAGAACATTAAAGACAATCAACGCCGCTCTGCCGTGTTCTTACGTTTATGTTCGTTATAATCAGGACAACGAACAACACGATGTAGTTTAACAAAACACGAAAAAACAAACTCAATGTATACATGAGATCAGTGAGACAGGAGTTTGAAGATAGGTTTGAAAAAAAAGAGAGAAAGATACCCTCTGCTTTTCCCTGTCACATCCCAACTAACAGGGGAACAGAGTCATTTCTGGGAGCAGTTTTCTGGATGTGGCAGAGCACTAGAGCTAATTTATGGGTCAATATAAACTTCCATCACCACAGACTGAAGCTGAAAGCTGTGCTGGCATGCGGCAGAAATGAGGAAAAGAGCCGAACCACTAAATCGTAGACACAGAACATATAGGCCAGGGAGGAAAAGGATTAACTTGTGTAAAATGAAGGTATATGTGCAGAAACACACATGTAATTACTTCTCGAAGGGTTTATCCTGCAGCAAATTCTATCACACCGATACAAAAGCCTCACATACGCAGTAATAAAAGTGATAACTGCATGAACTGCATGAACTGCATCACTTGAGACTGTCTTTACACCAGTATAATCACTCCAGGGTGGCACTGGGTGAGTGACAATGTGACAGGAGGATAGTTTAGGGTAATTAGCGCTGGCAGTTAAGAGCATAATTCATCTTTCTAGCAAGATGAATTTCTCAGTGCAGAACGGCCACTGCAGGAGAAGGAGACCAGTGATGGAGGGGAGAGTCGGGGAGTCGGTGTTATGGAAGAACTAGTTTCCCTGATAACCGCTGATTTTCACCTGAATGCATCAGTGGGTGCACGTGTGAAAGAGCTGATGCTGAAAACAGGGAGAGAACATTTAGCAGTAAATGACTTAGTGTTGTCCTTTTCATTAAAATGTGTGGAATATGTACCTTCTAATGGGCTTTTTGCACATTTCAGTGAGGTGTCCTGGCACTGAAATGATTTAATGAGTCATCTAATCAGTTACACTATTAGCCACACTGAGTCATTACATACTATACACACAGACACACACACATTTGATTTGAAGTGTGCCGTGTTAGATTTTCTAACACATATAAACCGAGGGCAATTAAAGTACTACTCTGCTACATCTTTTGGTTTTACTGCTCGTAAACCGCACAGCCATGACAACTACACTGTAAAACATGCGACGTGTCTGATACAGGGACGGGGGTGAAGGGGCTAACTGCATCACATGCGGCAGCGTTCAATAATCCTGGCCCCGAACAGCCCTCATTTCAATTCCGGCTGCCGAGGACAATAATTTTTCACGGGGCGGCTGCGGTAAAAATCCCCCCCCTGGTGTTTTGACACGACACAGCTCCTCGCTGTGGTATCTCGAGGTTCATCTCGTTCGCCACGGAGGCCAAACAAAAAAGAATTGATGATGTAACGCAGTGTAAACACAGAAGTGGTGCTGGCAAATCTGATTTAGTGCCAACGTCGATACTGAGGGAGCGAGACAGTGAGAGACGGTGAACATGGAACTTTGAATTTATAATTTTTTCTCTCAATAAAAACAATAATTTACTTCAATAAGAGCCACGTCTTTCAAATGTTCCCATCTAAAAAGAAAAAGACTCAACAGCAGCGCACACACACACACACACAATATGGCACCAAGACGTTCATCAAGGGTGTGAAGAGTAAAAGTGCTGACATAACATATAACACTGAACTAACGACGTTTCAAAGTTGGGATAAACAGAAAAAAAGTAATTATGTCAAAGGACATGCTTTTAATTAGCTCCTCATTTAAAAGGCAAACACGGGCAGTCCCAGTTGTTCTTCTGCCATCGAGCAGTTGTAATGAGTCCCGCTTCCTTTTACAGCTCGTACCAATAAAAGAACCAATAAATTATTGTAGTCTCACTACACACTTTTACCATCCTATGTTGACCACTAGAGCTTGTGTCCTGCTGTTTTATTGAGAGGAAACATTAAAAAAAATGGGGACCGAGTAATTTGGTGGAAAAGCTGAGAAATAAAATTATTGAAGCTTTAAATTAAAGTAGAGTTCAGTGACTTAAGTTAACAAGGCCAAGTTCTGGCCTTTAAAATCCCAACATCAGTTAAACCCAAGTGGGACGACGTCGACAATGATAGATGAGGCCACAGTCTGATTCTATACCTGCCTGTTTGAAATGGTTTGCTGGTCCTGTGGTGATGTCGGCTGCAGCTTTCTTTGTGAAACTGTAAAAAATAACCTGCAGTAATTGAGCTGCGGCAAGTGACGACCTGCCGCTAGACTCAGTCCCCAGAACCCTGAGGCTGCACCACCGCTGCTGCACAAAGAGTTGATCACCTGTTTATTTAAAGTTCAGTGAAGCTCGAGGATGCAGAGCCCGCAACTGGAGGAGCAGTTGTCGTGAACACGAGGTTGTCCTGATCGACAACGTCACGTATGCTGATGATGCCAGCTGACACTGCTACCGAGCGCTGGTCGCCTGTCTATTCAAAGTTTATTAATATTGAAGGTATTACGTGTTCAAATCGCACCACATTCAATACTGCATTTCTTTGAGCCCTAAAAACAATACACAGTTCTCGAGATAAACAAGCCACAGACAAACAGATTTCTGGAAATATTAGATTGTGCTGAACAAACACTGCTCAGTAAAGGTCTTATGTCTCATTGTTTGGGTTATTACTGGAGTGAAGGAAGGAGGTAAAAAGGGAAGCGAGGAAGGAGAAATCCAACAGAGAGCGGTTGTTTATTGAGTAGCTGATCAATGAGTTCAGCCTCAGCCAGAAAAGGAGGCAGAATAGAAAAGAATGCAGAACAAAGAAAATGTGATGTAGTGACCAGTGTGTGTTCAGGGCAGGAGGAGAATGACGAGCGTGGTGAGCAGCGCTGCCTTGCAACATAACAGGGTGATAGACGGACAGAAAGAAGGTGGTAGTGCCTGCAGCCTTTCACACAATGAAGGAACCAATGTGGGCTTGAGAGTAAAAAGACAGAAGGAGAAGAAAGGAGCACACTAGAAACTGACAACAGCAGGGACGTAAACAAACACATGCAGCCTGCAACAGCGTTCAGTCCACAGATAGTAAAACACAAAGAAACACAGACATGTAAAATGTGCGTGCGGCCGGAGACGGACAGATACGGCGGTGGGAAACTGACCTGTGAGCACGGCCTTGGCGGAGGGTTCAGCCAGGTCCAGGGCAGACTTGCCGTCGGTGTTGCGGATGTTGGGATCGGCTCCGTGCTGCAGTAACACTGTACAACAACAGGGCAGACACAGACAGTAGCTCAGCTCCTGAACTGACATACAAACTCCCCGACACACACCTCCTCCCAGTCCTCCTCCACCTGCGGCGCCTCCTCCTCCTCCTGCTGCTGCCGCCACTGAACCACATCCTGCTCCGTAAACTGCTCTTCCTGGACCCTTTTCTCCCCCTCGCTCTTCTCCTGCTATCCCCCCTGTTCCTCCTCCTCTTGTTCTATCTCCTGGCTCTCCTGGCAGCCCCTCTGCAAGTCCTGCTTCACATTTCTCTCCTCCTCCGGCTGCTCCTCCTCTGTTGCTAGCGCTGCTCCCTTGGCTGCTCCCTTGGCTGCTCCTGGCTGCCCCTGCCCTGCGAGCCATGCTGCTGATGTAAACAGACATGTCACAACAAGAGCAGCGAAAACGCTACGCCAGACCACAGCGGCAGGGAAACAAGAGGACCTTACAAAAGGGCTACGCGACAGGCTAAAAGGCACATCCCACTTCCATGGGTGATGGAAGGACGGCTGTGGTTAAGCCGAGGAAATAAAAGGGGGAGAGGAAAGGAGAGACGAGGGGCTACAGATAATCCAGGGAACAACAGCAGCAGCAGCAGCAGCAGAAGCAGCAGCGGCAGCGGCAGCGGCAACGAGACGGGCAGGCAGTGCGAGCGGAGAGACTCTCGCCTCTCCGACTGACTGAGCGATGCAGCGGAGAGCAAGATGAGTGAGGAGAGGAGGGAAGAAGGTTGGGATGGGGTGGGTGAGAGTCAGAGAGGATGGGAGAAGGTTGGGATGGGGTGGGTGAGAGTCAGACAGGGTGGGAGTAGCGGAGGGCTAAAAGAGGGGAGGGAGAGCAAAACAAGAGAGAGGCAGAGGCAGAGGCAGAGAGAGAGAGAGAGAGAGAGAGAGAGAGAGAGAGAGAGAGAGAGAGAGAGAGAGAGAGAGAGAGAGAGAGAGAGAGAGCCGGGAGGAGATGAGAGGAGAGGAGCCTCATGTGACTACCAAACAGGTATGAGCTGAATTACAAACTCTGCCTGAGCTCATTTTTTTCTGTAAATTAGCTCTTTCCAGGGCACTAATGTCACCGCTCCGCCTGCCTTCCTCTCCGCCTCACATCCCGCTGTTGTGACAGGCGAGCCGGTCCCGCTGCACATGCCCTTTGACTCCTGTCTGCTTCAAACCCACCCTGCTGAGACAGAGCAGGGGCGATAACCCGGCGTGCATGTGCATATGAGCACGTGCGTGCACCTGTGCCAACGCTGACGCACACGTTCATCACCCACTCAACAAAAAATATGATTGAGCGCTGCACCAATCCCTCACACATAAATCGAGCAATCACTCCATCTCACACACACACACACACACACACACACGCATCTATACGTGTTATGATACCCAGAAGTGAGAGAATATGAGATATGCCTACAGAGGGAATCGTCAGTTTCTGCTGCAAACTCGACTCAAAAATCGTTCACATTTCTTTCAGGCCAGTCTGAGCTGTTTCTGATTATTTTGCCATAATAACTTGTACTTTTGTGATTGCAGGAAAAGGCTCGTCTATAGGTGTTGTTGTTACAACAGTAATGATTCCCTATGTTAAGAAGACATAATATATTTTCCCCCCTTCCCATTTATTTATATGTTTGCTTGCGTTTTCAGCAGGATTATGCAAAAACTACTCTACAGATTTTCATGAAACTTGATGGAAGGATGGGAAATGGGCCAGGAAATAACTCATTAAGTTTTGGAGCCGATCCGGACAAAGGGTGTTTTTTTTTTCAATTTCTTTTACTTTGCAAGATAATTCATGGATCTTGATGAAAACATTACACATGTTTTAGGAACTCATATGTGTGCAATTTAGTGCAGCCATTGTAGTTGTCATAGTAATTTTCAACAAAATCCATTTAACGAAAGCTCAATAAACAGCAAAACTAGATGGCACTAGAGCTCATACCTCCATTATAACAGTCCCCTTAATAATAATTTCCTCAAGATCCATTAATTATTCCCTGGGAAATTAGTGAAAATGTCAAAACAACATCCTCCCTGTAATGTTAAAGAAATGTGATTAGAAATTCCTAGATCAGCACCAAAATGGTTAAATAATTTAACTGTCTGGTTTCTCAACCTTTAAATGTTTTGACATTTATCGTAATAATCATTGATATAGACTGTGGTTAAAATCGTCCTTTTTTGGGCCATATCGTCTTCTGCTTTATACTCCTCTCATCTGATTAAACTAAATCCATTTTTTGCGAGGATTAGTTTCCAGGACAATGTCCATGACCAACAGTAAATGACCAGGTTTATTTCAGCCCTCTCATCTGTGTGGGTGCTTTTTTTTCAGTGTTCAAGCTAAATAGGGAATAAAACTAAAATGATTACATCATGGGAACAAAGTGCAGCTGAAGAATGAAAGCAGCCGAAAACAGCAGTCAAACTGGAGGCAGGTGCATCACAGATGTGAAAAGGAACAAGTTCGGCTTTTACTGGGTCTAAATTTACATTTTGATCTATTTTTTTGGTGACATTTCCGCACAAGTCGACATTTAGGCAAAGAGCTTGAGGTGCTGACACGCCAAAAGTCAAATCTCCAACTTCCATAATAAAGATAAAGAACTCTGCGTGCAGTTTGCAACAACACAGACTGAAATCTCATGGCAACAACTAAACTGTTTGCCTGAAACACCCACGACTAATAATGTAAAGCAGGTTTTTATATGCTGTCTGGTGCTCAAACTATCATTTATTCATGAGTCGTACTGACAGAAAAAAGACATTTCCTGCAGGACATTTCCAGCTTTCCCATTTTTTTCAACATAAGAAGGTAGGAAAAATGGTAGAAATCGGCAATTTTTCATTTGAGAGAATATTGTAACGTCAATATTTCTTGTCTCCCTGACATTTCATAGAGCAGATCCATCCATCCATTAGCTGTATTGGTTATCCGTTGAGGGTCAGAGAGCAGATGACTAATCAACGAACCCTGGCTCCTCCTAATCAATGGTTCCGATGTCTGTGACTAAAAAATGTCAGAAAAGTGTCAAGTCTTAGCAGCTTGTGGTCATAATGATGACCAGTGAAATTAAAGTGAGGAGAACTGAGGACACAGTTAAACTGTCAAACTCAGGGCCAATAGAAATGGCTGCCTCAGGATTTTCCGTGATCTTCTTTTCCTAACTTTGTTGATTAGATTTTCTTTGGACCTTGAGCTTGGAGAGATGCAGGTCAAGTAATTTTCACTCAAGAGCGTCCGTCACACTGAGCTGCAGTTACAGACAAATCAGAGCTGATCTGACTCTCATTTAGCCGACAAATCTCGAAACCTGGCAGGACGACAGCCCACCAGACCTCCGTCCAATAAACAAGCCATTGGGGGTCATGTGATTTTTTGTTGCCATGCGTTGCTTGAGACTGCAGGAAATGTTCACCAAACATTTAGGTCAGTTTTTCAGCTCTGGCTCACGCCAAACAAAATATACCCAGCCTGTGATTAAACTGTTTGGCTTTTATGCTTTTAGCTGTTATTAAACTTACATGCAATATTCTGATCCATAATTTTAATTTGGGTTATTACTTGAAAAGGTTTAAAGGTTCCTAATGTTCAGAAGAAAACATAACTTTCCTCGTACTAGCCATTGCTGCAGCTCCTCTTCTCAGCCTCTGTCGGAAACTAGAAAATAAGGCCAGTCGGTTCTGATGTGAGTCTGTTGTGATTGGTCAACAGCTTCCAGCTTTGGAAGGAAACATCGCCCTCCGCTCTCGCTTTACTGAACTACATTTTAGGAGCTTTAGGAGCTGAGTTTTCTCCCTTAACCAAAGATTTTGAGCTTTTTAACTTTGCAGAACTTTTCTACACAGAAAACTTACATAACACTAGAGGGAAGAGAAACTGAAAAAGCATCACACGTCTGCTTTCATGGTGTCTGAATGATTTCACCTTAAACAAACTGGACTCGTCTGGCAGCTCTTTAAAAACCTTTATGCACTGGGTTTGCACAGCTGAGTACTCAAAGGAAATCATTACGTCAATTCCCTTGTTAAATCTAAATGAACTGTGCTTTTGATTCATGCGGAGCTGATCAAAATAGATATTGAAAAATTAAAAAAGAAACAGAACTGAACACAACGTGAACTCTAAACTGAGAACAGTATTTTTAAGTCATATTTCATTACGCAGGCAAAACACATTCAAGCGACATTATCTTGGACCATTCCCCACAGTTTGCCATATGTTTTCAGACTCTCCCTACATCCCAGGCAGCTTCTGGTGTCTGATCATTTCAGGATGCTTGGAAAATGAAACTTACAGACACATAAAACTTGATAATCTGCATTATGTTTTCGTCAGTGTTCTTATAATAATGCAGAGAATTGCAGTACCCTTATTGCTGCACATCCAGGGCTGGAAAATGATAAGTGGAAATGTGTATTGCAGTTTCTCTTTGTGCCAGAGGGCAGCAAAATAAGTATGGGAGCAGTGAAGGTGTCAGCTTTTCAAATTATCCCGCAAATTGGAAATGTGACCTGAAAATATTTACCTTTTGAACCGCGAGAATAAAAACGTATTTATCATCTTCGTGCATCACAAAATGTTATTAAACACTATCTTCTGAAAGTGGGGGTGCTGCGACATGACAGCACTCAGTCGTGCTCACTGCTCTGGACCAATCAGAGCTTGTCTGTGTCCTTCACCGTAACACTGTTAAAGAAGTAAATTAAATGTGGCCTAAAAACAATTAGCGAAAGGCTTTGGAAAAACCCAAGCAGTCAACACATCCTCTGCATGACCTCGTCCCTCCACAGCCTGGTCACTGTGACTGATGAAAAACGGCTTCATGCAAGAACAGTTTCATTTTCTTGTCCTACATGTCACCTTTTCCTGGGAGGTTCGTTTGTACGAGTGTTCAAAGTCAGATTCACCAAAGCTCGTTACTTCCTGATGAATGCCCTTAAATTAACGGCTCTTATGGCTCCACTACATTTGTGCTCAAAACAGAGGAGCTTCATGAAAACATGATAAATTCAGTGTCTGTGGTGGCATGAAACAATCAAAAAATATGAATACAGCTGCTAACAATGTGTCATCAGATCAACTGTGACACAAATATAAAGGATCAACATTAAGTTAGATTCTAATTAAAAACATTATTCTAAGGTAAAGCGATCCATGATTGTGATAGAAGAAGTGCAGAGAATAATATTAAAATGTAATGCTAACTCTTAGGTTTCATCATATTACTATTTGTAAATCCAATCAACAAGTGTTTTTGAATTTCATTACCGGTAAAAATTATCTTCTGTCACTTTTATGAGAAACCTTAAATCACATCTTTTCACACAAGAGCTCCATTGTTAGGTTATAACAAGCTGGTATGGAGCTAAAAACAAGTCAGGTTTCAAGAGTCAGGTTAGTCAGGATTAACCTGAATGAACTTATGAACCTACAAAGGTTTCATCATATATACTGAATTAATGGAGCAGTGTGTGGGATGTAGGGGAATATCTTAGCTAAAAAACTATTAATGCACATCATGCAGCTACAAAAGTTCTTTAATCCTACATTTCTATGTCATTCAAAATTATTGACAAATCAATCAACTGCTCTGAGCCTCGACAACGAGATCAAATTTGTGCAAATTGATCCACAGAGATTAAATCACTGACGCACCTTTTCCTCCCTCTCGCTGTCAGCACTCAGAACACGGTGACACTGACTGTCAGTGCAGCCTTTCGTTAGTATTTTTATTATTATAACTCCTACTGAGCAAAGCTTTTCCATTAAGATCATAACGATTACAACACAACCCAGTGCTCAGACTTTCAGGTTTACATGCTGAGGTGCATCTTGTCTACTTCAGGGATCAGTGGCTTGTTCTTCAGTTCATGTTTCTAAGATTTACTGCTGCTGCTGCTGCTGCTGCTCTTTCTCAACCCGAGCCTGTGGTGTTTGTTTCGCTGTTTAAATTAAAACTACGTTGGTGGCTGCTCATATATTGTGGGACAAACAAATCAATGCTCTTCTGTCCCCTGTGTGGGCCGAAGAATAAGCACTAACACAGTGATTGCAATTTATACGTTATTTGCTGCTTTATGCTTAATGGTAAATAACAGCATAGTTGGTGGTTTATTATTGTTTCTAAAGATTACTTTGTGATTATACAGAACTCTGGGATGAGACTTTGGAGGAGTGGTGGGGGCGGAGGCATTTAAAACAAAAGGTACACGCAAATACAAACTTGAATTTAATATGTAACAATTAGCAAAAGTATTATAGCCGCAGGTAATAAAACAACAAAGAGGAAGCAATGACATTCACTGCACCAGCAGGACTGTTTTTGTTCTCTTCACAACTCAGACCAATTCATTCTTACCGGGACAATAGACTAACAAACCTTTACAAACAAACCATGTGCAAGATAAAGTGCAAGTGCAAGATAAAGATATTTAAAACATACAATACACACGTTTACTTGGTCCACAATAGTTTTCGTGCGTGTTTTTGTGTACTTACCTATACAGACGTCTATCTTGCCTTTGATGGAGGCTTCGTGTAGCGGCGTGTAGTTCCAGTTGTCTCGAGAGTTGGGATCGGCGCCCTGACACAGCAACAAGGACACCACCTGAAAACAACATATACAGAACATTCAACCCCTTTTATTCTGCACAAATTATTATTATTATAATATTCATTTGTATGTACTGTTTATTCTGTAAAATTAAAGTTTTCGTATCAGCAAACATAAATGCAGATAACGACATGTCTGATATCATCCATTATGTTGGTCCGGCTCTAACTTGAACTTCATAGATGCCAGTGCTGATCTTTTATTAGAGTTGAGAGTAATTATTTTAGATTGAGGAATATAAACCTTCTATTTAAAAATTAAAATAGTTATAATTTGTGCTTGTCAATGCCTTAGTGCCCAATCTTTGCCTTAACAAATGTACAATTTGACAACCTATAGGAGAACATGCTTAAAGCTGCTTCCTGATTTAAAGAGTGGAAGATCTGATTTAAGTATACAAACACAAACTTTCAAACCTTAATGCATACATTCAGTTTTCCAGGTTCAAAGCAGCACAGCACAGCAGCACTGAACCGATACCAAACCAAAGTGCTTGACAACCTCACACAACGCATGTCACCCTAACTCATGGACAAGATTTACTCCAGGCAACAAATCATTCCCTAACTTTAAAGAGCTTAATCGTTGCTTTTTCAGTTGAAACTTTCCGCACGCGGAGACTCGAAGCCTGACTTTACTCTGCCTGCCACCCACTACACTTTTGGTTAAAGTGAAATTAAACACAGGACAAGACAAACAACAACTTTGAGCGGTTTCAGTTTGGACGCAGTGCTTTTACTCCCATCACAATGCTAATCATCCCTGTGATCATACAGCAGCATTAGCGCAGCACTTCTGTGACGACGTTGCAAAGTGCTCTCCTACAAAGCCTCTAAAAGCCTTTAATGCAACTGAAACTGTAAACACTCAACCCATCGCTGTGGTTAATGGTCAGGAGGACGGGGAGGGAAAAAAAAAAAAAGCTTCAGCACATCTGTCACGGATAATCCAGAACATCAGCAGCAGCGAGGGGATGACAAGAATCTCAAATAAGCGATAAATTAATTTCCTGCTTTTCTCATTGTGATTGGTGAGGATAAATGTGCGCTTTGTATTTTTTGGGAAAGGCAGAAACTCGACAACAGCACACGTGTATGTTTACACAGGCTGTATAATATTTAGCTTTCCCTCTGGCTTTGTCGAAATCACAACAGCACAGTGGAAAAGCAGCGACACAATATAATCCATCCTGAAAATAATACAAATGACAGAAACAACACAAACAGATCAGCCTGAAATGTTCCCGTGTTCAGTCTCACCTCAGAGTGACCAAAAGAGCAGGCGTTGTGTAGCGGGATCAGACCGCCGTCATCCCTCGTGTGCACGTTAGCGCCTGTTTGAAGTAAGTGGTCCACCACGTCTCTCCGCCCGAAACCTGACACATGAGGAAGAGAGCAGGAGATAAAATAACTTTCAAAATAAGCTTTCATTTACCGCATTGTTATGGATTTGTATTCTGTTCATTGTCTGTCTTCTTTTACTTCTGAGAACTTTTAGCTTTGTCATTTGGTTCCTTTTTCCCAAGAATCAATCAATACTTCATATCATAAAGTACGTATTTGTTTTGTGAAGCAGGAGTCACAGCTGTTTGTGAACGTTGAGAAGATGTGATGCTGCACTACAGAGAGAATCTGTTCTTGTTCAAGCTGACTAAAGAGAGAGATGTAAAGCAGCTGGGTGTCTGTTTTTCATCTTTTAGTCTTCGCTGTTGACAGAATTAAAAAGAGTCAAGTGTGGAAGAGAAGAGGTGAACTGCTCTTTTTATATCCAGGGTTGTTTTCCTTCCTTGATTCAAATCTGCTTCAGATTTTGCATGTGGCAAAAATGAAATGCACTCCATTTTAATAGGTGTGCCGGCTCGTGTTACACCATAGCCAATGTTTAAATATGACGTCAAATTCACAAATACGTCTGAGTTGTTTTGTTGCAGGCATGACTGCTTTGTCATAAACAATTATAATACTGACCGTGGCATGAATAAAGATTTTAAGGACTATTTTTCTAAGCCAAATACAAGTGACATGTCCCAGATAATCAAATTCAAGCATAATATTTTCCTCTGGTTAAGATATCTATATTCTTGTTTCTGGACTTAATGCATTGATCCAATGTGTTGCATAAGTCGAATTAGCAAAGATATCCAAGATTTCATAACTTAATTACATGTGTAGAATGGACTATTGTCTGTTTTTAGACATTATCAGAATACAAGTGAATTTAGAAAAGTCAGTGGGCCCTATCTTATTTTAAAATGCACATCTTATAACATATAATATAAGACATAGTCAGGATGAAAACAAACTAAAACGTCAGTCCCCTGTCTGTTTTAAATATGTTCGCATTTTAAGTTGCACAAATTTTAATCTAATTTCCAAACACTAAACAAATGCAAATCATCTTTCAGCACCAGTAACTCAAGTTGAGCAGTGCATGTGTGTGTCTTTGTGAACTTTATTAATGGGAAGTTCTGTTTACACAAGGCAGAAATGCAATAGATGCTTTGTTTACACTGATGAAAATTTGAAAAGTTGTCATTTTATTTGTTGCCATGTTTTAATAGAGTACTTCTACTGACTCAGTGTCATCCTGACAAACTAATTGAATACATATTAACACTTGTAGTGAGTGGCTCCAGTGTTTGTTAGCTTCTTTCTGGTCACTCCAGTCCCTGAACGCATCATCCAGCTGCACAACCTGTCTGAAAATTACTTTTTATTAAGTTGAAAACTTGACTTTTTGGTCATTCTTACCTGCTGCGAAATGCAGAGGAGTGGATTTACGTCCCGCCATGTCTTTAGCGTTCACATTCAACACGTCCACGAGCTTCTTCACCCGGGAAACATCCCCGTTCCGACAGGCTTCAAACAGCTCCCTGAAGGCACCGTTAGCTCCGCCACCACCACCACCACCACCACCGCTGCTGCTGCTGCTGCTGCCCGGGTTACCGCTGCCCGACTCGGGCGTGGAGGCCGGGCTGCTCCCGGTACCCTCGGTGGAGGTCGGGGAGCTAGCGCTGCTGCTGCTGCCGCTGGTTGTGCTGCTGCTGGCGGTGAGGGCCAGAGATGGAGAGGCGCTGTTGTTGGTAGCGGTGGTGGAGGTGGTGGTAGTTGTGGGAGAGGCCGGGTCTGCCTCACCGTCAGGCGGGCTCTCCATCAATCCGTCCCGGGGAGGAAGCGGTGCAGCATCGTCGACGGGTGCAGGAGGAGAGCCAGGAGGGCTGCCGGGGCCAGAGGAGCCGCGGGGCGGGGAGGACAGCAGGGAATTGGGCTGCTGCTGCTGCTGAGAGGAGCGACGAGGCGTCGCCATTTTCACAACACAACAGTCCCCACTAGCAACAAAACACTGGTGACAACTTCCTGTCGAGGAAACACAACTTCCGCTTTCACTGGTTTACACTTTATCAAACTACATCAGCACTTTCAATAATATTACAAATTATAAACAGGATTTCATTATAAAGATCTAAAGTTTGGTCTTTCACGATTTATACTTATGTAGAATTTGGTTGGGTTATTTTGTCTGTGAAATGTGTGTGGGTTTTTTATTTTAATTTATATATTTTTTACATTTAAGGAAGATTATTTGAGATTTAGGAAAAATACAAATGAGATATTTTTTACTTCAGAGGAAAACTTCATGAAAATACGAGGCTGGGGTTCACCTTTCCCAAAAACGAAATATTTGTACCTATATTTATTTATTGATTCATTAATTGTATATCTCTTTCATGTTGTGTTGTTGCTCTATAATAAAACATAAAGCTAAACAGATACTTGATAGACATAAAGAAAATGTTGGGCACATTTAGGATTTCAATTTTGTCTACATTTTCTTTCATTTGTAGCTTTTACGTCACATTCAGTTGAACAATACAGTAAAATGTGTATAAATGAATAAGACAGAGACTGATTATAATCGAGGGATCAATACAATTTAAATCGATTATGATGTAATTGATGAGCTGATGAATGTCAACTGGCCTGGCTCTAAACAATAGCGCCATCTAGGGGAGATGATTGGTAATGAAGAAACTACCTGGCTTTCTTCAGACTCAGCATGGAAACCATGACTGGCCCTCAATTGATGAAACCAACACATATGACAAATAACATAGTTTACATTGTACAAATATACAATAACAGGTTGTACTTTACACTGTGTGTGTTTTGGCAAATGTTACATGGCAATGGGCATTATAGATACATTATACACATTATAGACATACAAACTATACGATAGAAGTAGTAGAGTACAGACATGTGACACACTGGTATATGATTTAATCTTATTTCCAATAATACAATACAAATTAATTATTCGTATCCATATGTAATCATATAAATAACATTTTACAATTGTTGTTGAATAATACAGCTGCTTTTAATTGTGTGTTTTTAATCTATGAGCTTAAAATATATTTTATATTTATTCAATCAAATAACTGGGTAGGTTTTATAAGGAAGGTGTGTTTATGTGAGTGACAGATGACTCTGTCTGGAGGTATGTTAGTTACCACACTGGTTTGGTTCCATTTTACGTTTCCTCCTTCGCTCCATGGAAGTTGCATCCTGTTTCGTAATTCTACATTTGCTGTCCTCAGTAGGAATCCAAGCTACAAATATCTATTCATAAATCCAAGGGCTGCAGATTACATCTCTACACAAATGTGACAGAAAAATATTCCAGTTATTTATTTTATTTTTTTAACAGAACAAAACAAAAAATATTATCTAATAAATTATAGGATTGGAAATTTGTCTGAGCTTCCGGTTTTTGTACCAATGAAAACCTACACAAACATTATGAAAACTGAATAAGGATGGCTGTGTGTGTGTGTGTGTGTGTGTGTGTGTGTGTGTGTGTGTGTGTGTGTGTGTGTGTGTGTGTGTGTGTGTGTGTGTGTGTGTGTGTGTGTGTGTGTGTGTGTGTGTGTGTGTGTGTGTGTGTGTGTGTGTGTGTGTGTGTGTGTGTGTGATAGACTCTATTTCACTTGGTGAATTTACACTTGCAACGCTCACAGCCTCTGTTGCTATTTATAAGCATATGTATGTCTACGCTACCAGTTTCTTAATAAAGGTTCAATTTCATACTTTGCTGATCACATGCTGAGCACAATCTATTCTCATACACTGGTTGACAATCAGAACTAAAGAACAAGTACCGCTTGAGGGATCAGTCCCTGTGTGTCAGTGTTGTATCCATGAACTGTAACCACAAATTACAGCATCTTGTAAATACATTCTGCACTGAATTGTGACGTGAGCTGTTACACAAATGCCAGGACAAATTTAGCCAGTCAAATCAAGACTGAAAAACTTGTGAAACTTTTTTCTCAGGGTCTAGAAAGTTTTGTTTCAATTGCTGACTAACGCTTTAAAAGTCAAAATCTCTGCTTGAAGGCTGAATGAAGTCATCGGTCAATAGACCCACAATTTACCACAGTGACAATATATTCATTAAATGATTTGAGACACTAATGGTGTCTTTTATTTAACACTGAAATACATCTAGGTGATCCAGAATGATAACATTATTAATAATAATAAACTTTTCTTTATACATAACTATTTAAAACAAAGTGCACTATATGGCTGAAACAAGACTAGAACCCTTTGGGACTTAGGCAAATAGAATATATAATTAATAGTAATTAAGCATTAAAATACAGCTTAAAAATAAAAGAAGTAGTTGTGCCATGGCCGTGACATCTGCACCAAAATGGCAATTAAAAATAAAGAATATGTAATTAATATACAACACTTATATGTCTGTGTACATCAGCCACAAGCCGGTCAGCTGATCACATGTTTTTTTTTAAAAGACTGTGGTGTCAGACGATGAATAAGCAAAGTTCTGCCTGGTCGGTTGGTCGACATTCCTCCTCCAACCGATTTTAGTGTTACAGAGTTTAAACTTGGCCTGAAGACCAATCATCACAACAAAAGATTAAAAAATGAGAAATGATTCTATGTCTTCTACAACTACTGAGGCTATAGATGCAAGTGTCACACAACTAGTATGAAAATCAACGTCTCATCTTTTCCCATCAAAAAAAAGCAGTTCGTTGTTTGTTATTTTTTTGAAATGAAGGTCCAAGGTGTGTCTTGTTCGGTGACAACCATCAACCTCAAAATGCCACAGTGGTGTAAAATCAGGGAGGATGTCGTTGGGGCGGGGACGACTAGAGGCTGAGAAGTGGCCAGTTTAAAAATAAATAGCTCTTTGGGCCTCTCATAGACTTAAAAATGTGAACCACTTCCCCTGTGAGGTTGATGAAGATGATGGTAGTGTGCAAGGCTCGATGATGTCTTGAGAGTTGTTCACTTTTAGGGTTTTGAACTGAACTCAGTGTGTGTGAATAGTTCATATTGGAAACAAAAACAAAGAGGAACATAGCAACGGATAGATGTGACATAAGAAGAGAACAGAGAGAGAGAGGAAGAGGCAGGACGGCCTTTGAGCTGTTGTCAATGGATTCCGGCAGAACTACATTCTTATCGAAAACCGTTCCCACACAATCACAGTTTGAAATCTCTCAGTCCGGCTTGCTCTTCTAAACTCAGATTATAACAGAAGTTCTCCAAAATAGATAAAAAGGTTTTTCCTGAGCCGAGGCCCCAGTAAGAGTCTGTTGAGGTTTTATAAAAGACGCACGAGTCTCTGTGCTTCAGTCTCATTCTGGTTTCATTGTGTTAATCGCAAACCTGTTGTCAAAGATTAACCACCAACGTTAATCAAAAGCTTAAAATCCCAAACTATAGAGTAACTGCTGTAAAATATGTATTTGCTTCATTAACCCGGACAAAACTTTGTTTGTTTGTCTGCTTAAAAAAATACTTTGTGGAAAGGGTCAGGAATTGTTTTTTAAATGTAAGGTTGGGGATTTTACATCATTTTCACTGATTTCTCAGAGAGTAAGTCATTAATCTTGATTTGGGGACTGATATTTTTGTGTTGGGCCTTGTTGTGTCTAGTTTGGGTTCATGTGTTACCCTGCATGCAGGAAACTTCAGTCATTTTAAGTTATTTAAACTAAACCAGACTAATTTAAAAGTTGATAAAAAAACAACTTGTGTGAGTAACATAAATGGGAATAAATATATAATGGGTTGTTATGAAACTTGAGCAGGCTGATGATACCTCCAGCCTTTAACTGACGGATGTTTTTCGTGTTCCTCATCACTCATCAGACATTTGCATGATAAAAGTCTCGTCGAAACTCTCCCCCCCCCCCCCTCTCGGTTCATCTTTGCAGGGGAGGATGAGAAAGCCTGAGTCCTATCTGGCGCACAGGTGAGGCAGGAGCCCCGCCCACCGCCGGGTTCCAGTCCGACCTGTATTTAAGAGCAGCTGTTGAAGTTGTCAAAACTCCGTCACTTCTCTCAAAGTGACCACTCCTTGTTTTGGACTCAGAGCAAACAACAGCAAGCAAGCAAGCAAGCAGCAGTCATGCCGAGGCGATCAGCGCAGGAGTGGGTCCGGTTGTCCCTGCGCACACCGGGCATCCTGATCTTCGGGATGGTCCTGGTTCCCTGCGGCTGGGTGCTGAACCTCACCGCCACCGTGGCCCCCAACTGGAGGACCCTCAACGACCTCCCCAACGCCCCGCCCACCGAGTACATCGAGCAGGGCATCTGGGACATCTGCAGGACCACCCCGTCCACCGCGAGGCCGGTGTGCAACCTGCAGGACACCACGTACTTCGGAAACCAGATCATCGAGGTGGCGCAGGGGCTGATGATCGCCTCCCTGGTCGTGACCCTGATCGGCCTGGCCGTGGCCATCCCGGGGGTCCGCTGCTGGAAAGCCGAACCCAACTGGACGGTGGCCGGCCTGGGTGGACTGCTCTTCTTCCTCGCGGGCGTCATGACCATCATCCCCATCGCCTGGTACACCCACATCCTCAAGGAAGTCGCCACGGTGTCCCCGACCATCGACGTGCGCGTCGGCTACTGCATCATCCTGGGCTACATCGGCGGGATATTCGAAATTCTGGGCGGCTTAGTCATGTTCATCGGCATCTGTCGCTGCTGCGGCGGAAAGAACCGAGGCGAGAGGCGGGTCGAGGACGTCATGGGCCCGCAGTTCCGCCAGAAGCCGCCGCCGAGACCCGTCATCGTGCCGAGCCTGAACCGTCCCGGCCGGAGCAGCGCCAGCAGCAGCGTGCCTTACTCCAGGGACTCCATGGACGATGATGTGTCCTTCCCCCGGGCCAAGAGCCCCGCACCCCGGGTAGAGAACAGCTCGTACGGCGGCAGACCCTATGAGGCTGACTTGTGAGGAGCACATCTGGACTCACACATCTGGGCTCACACATCTGGGCTCACAAAGAGGGTAAAACAACCTGAGGAGGGACACGAGAGAAGGAGCTGAGAGTGGACATTATTCCAGGAAGAAGTCATGGAATAATGACTTTACAATCACCATCTATATTATAAATAGCCTATTAATATTCAGGGGTATCACTTTTAAGTCACCATCGTGGTCTGGTGTGAAACCATAGGCGATGAATATTTTTATCCAGAGATCAAACACCTTAAATATAGTTCACATAGATGTAAACTCACTATTACACGAACGAAGGAGAATGAATTAAAACAGACCCCAGAGTATTAAAGTGTTTGAAGGCATTTGTGTATTATAAGAATAATGTTTTTAATGTTTAATAAGGGGTCAAGGCTACAGATTAGAGTCATTATAAGCGTTTACATCATTACACTCGTGTGCCTCTAGCTGTGCTGTAGAATGATGTAGTAGAGGATCGTAAGAATATTACAGCGGAAAGAGATTAAGTCTGGAAAGTGGAGGATTCTCTACGATTAACTTCTGTTAGTGAATCGCGAAGGGAAGATCTGATTTGCCTCGTCTGTCTTTTTACATTCTGCAAATGATGCTGAACTCCATTTGTAAATATTTCTCTGAGGAAAAAAATGTTTTTCTCCCTGTGTTCACTGCCTAATGCAACTTCTTTTTTTAATGTAAATACTGTGTTCTTAATGCACTTTACTACTATGGCCGAGCTCATAGAAGGATGGGCCACCTGTTGAGAAGCATCCTGAGCTGATCAATATTGTCCCACCGTGCGTGGCTCTGTGACACAAGTGCAGTTTATTAAACGCTCACTGTGAATAAGACACGACTTGGTCTCTTTTTTTTTACAACGTAACTGTATTTGTTTTGCTTGTTTGAGTGGCGGGAAGGGTGCAAAGTAAACTTATCAAAGGTTTCACTGCAGAAATACGTGTAAAAACATTATATTCTTGATTTTTTAGAGATTAGACAACTATTAAAAGTACTTTAATTGAAATACATATGGATTGAGGCCTCTTGTGCTGCAGGGAGAGTCAGTTTGGAGACATTTAAAGTGGATGAAGCGTCTCTAATGTCACAGACTGATGCAAACACATCGTGTTCAGGGCCCAAGAAAGATCCAAGGCTGCCTTTCAGTGCAGGAATCTCAAACATTCAGATTTTCCACCACACCTGCAAAGATTCCTATATGAAAGAAAATTCTTTATGACCTCTATTCAAACACACGTACAGCCCGACGTCACTTTTCAACCATGTTTTTCTTTCCTTGCCATCCAGTCGGCTCGGTCTTAACCTCATGAGTATACAGACAATGCAGCCTGACCGGTTTAAGAGCAACTAGTCCAGCAGCTTTGCTTCTAGTGTGTAAACTGGCTTAACGTCTCCTAACAAGGCTACACTGTACTGGACAATCCTTCCATGACTGTGAGTCATTGCAGTTGAAGTCGACCCCAGGGAATGACGAAGCAGTTCTCCCTGCACGACGTGGAAGACGCTACAACCAATGACAGTTGGTGTACGTGAAGATTAAGGCTCTTTTAAAGCTAATGTTAGTTTTTCATTCTCTCTGAGGCTGAGACTCGGGAGCAAACACGGACTGTGTCATGTGAAGGTATCAGCTCAAACAGATGGAAATAAAGTATGAGCTAAGGTAGACATGCTGATAATTGCCTTGAATATTAAACAAGTAGAGGAAAGATATGTGGGTTGGAGCAATTTGATTCAAAGTTTCCAAACTGGTACTTCTGACAAATACTCTGAGCAATGATAGTTTAACTTCTGTTGGTCACAGTGACAGAGACCAATGTCCTATTATATCTGTTTCAATATAGATAAGCCATTTTGACCAGAGTGAGACTTATTTCAGTGATGCTTCGAAATACATTTTCTTTTATAATTTACCTTGTTTGAAGTTTAAAAGTGAATTAAAATGAAACATCCTGCTAATTGAGGCAAAGTATACAGATATACAGTCATATATACTGTAGGTTGCTGTGTAATTTTCAGTAGACAAAGCAGTACAATCATTGAATATTGTCACAGGCAAAACATGTTACCGGCTATGTGCTGTTCTAAAAGCAAAGTCTGTAATAAAGCAGCCAATTAGACTCAGTAGTTGCAAATGCTCACTTTTTGCTCTGTGTAGCGAGAAGGATCCTTTGATACTGCATGAGAGTTTTATTCTGGAAGAGTTTGTATTGTCCACTTCCTGTGACTTGGAAGACGATGAGTGACATTAGTTTGCTGATGTCTCAAATAAAGTTTGTGGTTAGGATGCTCCAGAGTTATTTCATGTTTTCAGCCTTCTGGTGATAATGAATCAGTAAGAACAGTAAATTTAAACACAGGAGAAACTATTGGAGTAAGTCAGGTACTGTCTATATATTATTTATAATATTAGTCTAAATGAATCCTTCACTCTCATGTTAATAATGAAACACTGTGGCCAAGACAGAGACTGCTCATACTTCACGTGGGGTTAGAAGAGATGTTGTGTTTAGGGTGTGACAAACTATAAATAACTTTTTATTATTAGAAGACTCTTCCTACCCACATCAACTCTGTAACACATTTTTATTACGTTTATTCGTTCTCACATTCCTCCACCCTCAGACGTGTATAGTTCATCGTGTCCAAACTGTTTATTACTCCCAGTGGTTTTAAAACAAAACGTTATGTGTAAAACCAGCAGTTTCCCTTTAATTGACCATGTGCACATAACACCAACTTTCCATAATATTTCACTGAGCTCCTCCTGCAAAACAAACATGCAAAGATGGCTCATTAATCAGAAAACAGGTGTCGACGTGGTTTCACCCTCAGGGCAGATCCCTCCTCTTCCTCTTTGAAACAGATACATGTCGTCTTGTATAAAATTACCAATGTGGTCAACTTTCATAATTTTATTTCATTACCTGGTTTGTGTTGAGTTTAGTAAACACTGAAACTCGTGTCACTGGATCCCAGAGAAAGTTTTAACAGTTTTTCAGAGTAAACACAACACACACATACTGGCAGTTGTCTGTTTTCACTGTTTATACACATTGACACCTCAGAGCAGATCACTGGAACAACTGAATAATGATTTTTAAATGGATTTGGAAGAATTAAGTAAATATAAGTGACATTCTGAGGAGACGAGTAATACACAGATCAATGAAACAAACTGGGTGAACATAAACACTGAGGACTGACTTCCCAAATTAAGTTTTGTTTGTCTTACCTGACTAAAATAAATCAAATTTCTTCATGTCAGTAAATTAATTTATTTATACACTTTTATACAGTAGTTATATATAAATCACTGGCTTGTTGGGGGGCGATTTCACATTTTATACAAGTGTATGAGTTTTATGTTGAAAATAAAACACAGCTACCCAAGCTAACGTAAAATCCAGTGTTGCCTTCAGCCTAAATAATAAAAAAAATATACATGTGAAGTAAAGCAAAAGAAAAAGGTAAAAACAGCAGGTTAATTGATAAAGAAATAAGTTTTACAACAGACTTATTGTAGCTTGCTCCACATTTGCAAAGTTAGTTCTATACAGAAGGATTAAAAAATGTCAAACAAAGATAAATATACAGCATCAGTAGGCATATAAAGGAACTAAAAATATCAGTACAAACTATTTATAACAAACAAATGAGCCCAAAAAGCAGTCCCGTGTTAATCTGTGAAACATTTATGGCACGAGAGGAATTTTAAAATGAAGCAGAACAGGATCTGAGAAGGTGTGTGCACACGTTGTGGTTTCTGTTGGTCGATAATACGTTTTCCGTGGTTGAAATAAAAAGCACAGTCTTCTCTCTCGGTCAGTTCACGTTATAAACATGTTTTTGTCAGGATCAGTGATGGTAATCTGCTGGGACAGTTAGGTCTCTACCTTCAGTATCAGTCACCAGGTGTTGTGTGCAGCAGTAGAAACATAAATCATCAGTTATCGTTTGCCTTCTGAGCAAAATTATAATATTCTCCTCATTGTTGCACAAAAAAAAAAGAGGCACATATCAAAACTCATTATCGTCTTTGTTCTTTTGTCCATCCGAGTCTTCACTTCAGAGAAAGAAGCTTGTGGTTAAAAATAATGACAAAAAGTAAAAAACAAACATTAATTCAGTCAGTGGTGCACAAAATAATACAACACCAAACAGCACAACAATGAAGTCACTACTTGATGAATCAGTAAAATCTTACAGGACGACCACTTATTAGCGGTGATTCTGAAACATCCACATATGAATGGAGGATACTAGTGTCAAATAAATTGGCGAGTGATAATAAAATCAGGAACTTGTTTTAAAAGACTACTGACATGTTGCAATTTTGTAATTTTCAGTCATAGTTCAATACAAAAACTGTCCAAAAAACAAATTTATGAAAAAATCTATAATAATGACAGTCTACAGTGTAACCAGGGTGTCGCTCGCAGACTGAACCATCAGTCGAGTGTCTTAAGCAGTAAAAGTTCAGTTTATCAGTTCAGTGTTGGAGTTTCTGGTTTATGCTGCAGCACAAGTCACACAGCTGTGGTAAGAAGTCAGACATTGTGCCAGACGTGTGTATCTGATTCCATTTCTGGAAGATTCATACTTGAACAAACTGGACTGCAAAGCCCTTGTGGTTGACCTGCATGAGAATAAGAGAATAATTACTTTCATCTGTGACAACAAAGTTTCATAAATAATAAATAAATACAATTTCCATGGTTCTTGACTGAAAATCCACATTTAGACTCAGAGACACAGTAATTTGTGACTTAAAGGTAGAGCCTGTGGAATGTTTGACCACTAGTGGCGCTGTTGAGCAATGTTGGGTCTCTTGTTTCCTGTCTGGTGATTGTGCACATAACATATGAATCCTCACAAGCAGCCAATTCACATCCTGCCACTGCAACGATACTTGGTGGCCGGAAACATGCACACAAATGTAGAAATGTGCAAAGGAAAATATAAATTGATTTACAAATAGATGGTGAAAATGTTGAAAAAACACTGAATGAATAAATACAATTTGTTGATATATAGAATGATACCTTAAATAGCTGAAGCAGTTTATTGGTATGAAGTGTATTAAGCCCAAAAAAGTAAGTCCATCATTTGATTTACAGATCACACACTTTCCCAAAATGTTCAATAACCAATACATAATGAATAATTCCAGTCAGTACCTTACCTCAGATTAAAGGAGATTCTTCTCATTACGCAGCAATGTCATAGCCAAATTTCTTTGCATCATTTTTCCTGTTGACGACACAGAAAAAAACAAACTGTAAATTTCCAAATATTTTCTGATCTTACGTTACCAGTTACATGGTATTGTGTTGACCACAGGAGGTGAACCATGTTTGTGTGTTTTGTCTATTTGCACATGTCTTTGGAGTTTGATGGGTGTTGTGCTCTCATGCAGTCACCGGAACTTTATCATATTTACTTACCTTGTAAAAGTAGATAATGTTAAAAAAAAATCACATGTTAAATGTTAAATCTAAATATTGATCTAAATGTGAATGTTGATATAAATGTGGTGGAACTAAATATTTAGCTAATGTGCAAAATCACACAGTCAGAGGACGTACCAAAATAAAAGCTCTACCTATCTTCCTTGGGTTTGGTCTAGACTCAAATCCTGCGTGTGATTTATCATTTAATTAAGTTGTAATATTTCCAAAAAGGCCTTTTTATAAATATTATTTTGAGAAACTGACCGTATATTATAAATCTAAGTGATTTAATACTTGTCTAAAAATAACGACACTTCAAGTGATATAATAACCGAGCTCGTATCAGCCATGAGTCTGATAGATAAAGTTTATTCTATTCATCCCCATGGGAAAATTCAAATATCCAGTAGCTCACACAAAGACACAAATAAGACAAAGAGAAACAATTAAAAATTAATAGAGAGGTAAAAGATAATATTCCTTAAAAAGCTAAAAAAGTCACCTTCTTTAACATATTGTGTAAATACATTACTATATCCCGCTGGTGGAGTTTCAGTACCTGCGATTCTTCTTCTGAAGTTGCCGGAGCTTTGCGATGATGAAAGCCAGGATCACGACGCCAATGATGACGGCCAGCACACTCAGGGTCAGAGGGACGCTCAGCGCCCCGTTCACCGTGTCCTCGCAGGACTCGCCCTGGTAGCCCAGGTCACAGTCACACAACAGGTTGACCCCCCCACCCGGAGGTGACACGCAGGCCCCGCGGCTGTTGCACTGTGTCTCTCCGCAGGTGGGCAGGCTGAGGTCGATGCCTCGGGGGGCAGGGAGGAGGGATGCAAGCGTGGTCATGGCGGGAAGGAGGGGAACTATGTGGGGGGGAATGGAATGAGAACAGGAGAGAAGCTGAATGGAGGAGACACACCCTGAAACACAATAGGCAAACACTACACAGAGAGGACACAGGCCTCTCACTGGGAGCTGTGTGTTACTCACTGGTCTAATGGACGACTCTCAGGCCTGCTCACACTGATCTTGTTAAATCTGATTCTAGAGCAGTGAAAACAACTCTTTTTAATGTGGGAAAGATTAAAATAAAGAAAAATCTGAGCTTTTACCACAGACAAGTGTGTTTTTTAGCCTTTTCATGACTACATTTCTCTCCCTTGTCAACTAATTTGTTGAAAAATGTAATTTGTTTATTACAAAGTACATTTTTAAATATCCTAACTCCTAATTTTATTATTAATTCTATTTATTTTATCTTGTTGTGTTCGTATGTATACATTCATATAGAGTAAATAGGGCTAGAGTGCCCTGTGTTTCTATTTCTACAAGAACAATATCCATCTCTCTATCTAAGCTGCAGCATGTGATTATGTTGTGCACATCCTGCAAACTAACATTTAAAAATTCAGTCATAATTACAGTACTGTGTGCAGTGAGGAATGTGGTAACCATAATGTTACTGTGACCGTTCATGATTCAAAGCCTGATGAGAACGGATGTTTCCCACCACAGAGTCTGAGGAAGTAGAATGTTCATTGTGTTTTTAAATTAAGAATGAACTCCAATCAGATTATATGTAGAAATTAATGCTTCGTCAAATACGGACACATTTACCGTCATAGTTTTCACATTAAATCAACAACGAAACCAGATACTGTGTGGACACAGTTGAAGTCGTGTTCCAAGGAAATTAAAATTTCCACAGAGCTGCTTGTCCTGTAGTGACTTGCCGGCAAGAGATATTTGACTTTTAAATCGTTACAAACAAATGACCCAAAACAGGTCCAGCCTGCAGGCACACATCACTTAAACCAACTATTCCATGTTTTTTCCTTAAGACAAAATAGGATTTATCCATTTATTTATTGAACTTTCTTCCCACATGAGAAACACAGATCATTATTCGTCCCATTATCTCCAGATGTGCACGTTTCATCTGCAGCGACAACACACAGACGGACTCAGGTAGTTTAACATGTGGTTGGCTCCAATTAAACAAACATCCAACGTGATGACTGATGAAGTAAATGGAGGCAAAAGTTCACAGATGATTCAGGTGAACACGAAACACTGAGTCAAGGTGTGTGTTGAACAGAGAAGTGCACATTGACTAATATGGTGGCAAGATTAGAATAAAACCTGACACAGTTTTTACTTTTCCTCAGTAAAACCTGTTCTAACGGCGTCTGAGCCTCGGGAGTTGGTCCCACACAAAAGTTGCATCACAGACGCTTGTGCAAAAAAACTAGTGTGGAAAAGTGAACACATAAAGGTAGGAAACAAGACTTTCTAAAGCTCTTGAGCAAGGCAGGATAACTGATAAATAGCTTTTAAGTGGCGGCGTTGAAGTTTTTCTGCCTCTAAAAGCATCTCGTTCTTCAGGTTCCCCTCCAGCACAGAGTACAGGGGGGGGAAAGTAGTGACAAAATGAAAACCATCTACTCACATGAACAAAGAATGCAGCCCGGACGTCCTGAATGAAGGTGGTGGAGTTTTAGGTCTTGGTTGTAGCGTTCTCCAGGTCTGTGTGTGTTAGTGTGTGTGTGGGTCTGCCCCTCTAAAGAATTTAAAGTTCCTCTTCCTCTGAGGGAGTCAGTCACAAAAGGAAGGCGGGATGAGGAAGAAAGCTGAGACCTTAGAGTACCTGCCTGCTCCTTTCCATAAACACACACACACACACACACACAAACAAATCACCTCCTCCTTCTCCTGCTTTAAGCTTAAGCCAAACACTCACGGCTGCTGCTCACCTTCATGGAGCAACCTCACATTTCATAAGGCGTGCGCTCGTGACCAATCGTCTGCTTCAGGGTAATCTCTGACTCACGTTTAAGGCTCTGGCAGCAATGCTTTGGAAAAATAAACTTCATGTGTGTGGCACCTCTCAGGCTCACGTGACCCCAGGATTAACCCCGACTCAAATGACAGAAAACACATTTAATGTGCGGAAATGTTAAATGTGGTCTTGGTTTGATCATAATAAACACGTCTTCTGTCTAAGCTACAACTGGACGATAAGTAACGTGCATGTTCTCTCACACACAGACACACAGACACACACCCTGACCTGAGGACGACAACACTGAAAAGCAGAGGGTGTGGGGCGAGACAACAGGGGGATAGAGAAGAGAAGGCAAGCTTGAACAGGACGCAGCTCACAGGAGGCAGCTCACAGGAGGAGACGTGCCTGTGCAGCATGCAGCAGATCATACTGTTATATGATCCTTGTGTTTTGTATTGGAATCATTCTTGCTGCTGGGAAACATACTCTGTGCAAAGAGAGGACTTTTCTAAAAGGAATCCTAATAAACAGCTGAAAGTTGTCAAAGTGCAGGTCCTAACTTTGGTAGTTATCTTGAGGAGGGTGCTGGGTAAAAGAGCCATGGGGCCCTACATTGAACCAAGCCACCCATATCCAAAAAGAAGCACGATAAATGATAGATGGTCTAGTCTTCAACCAAACCTCTAAAACTACACAGCCTTTAGCAGAAGGTAAGTGGCATGGGGCCTCGTTAGTTGTTCCAGAATCCTGGTTCTCACACACTTTGCATTGTGTGGATCAGCTGTTCTCAGAGGCCCGAGGTAATTGCCCACTTTACCTGCTTCAACTGCCCTGTGTCTGTTTAACAAGCTTCTGTGATTGTTGAAGCAGCAGCACGGTGATCAGGTGAATGTTCGATTAGCATTTATTTTGTGTGTCATTTTTTTCTACTTTCTCGAGTGGCCAACGTCCTTTGAGTCAAATGCCTGGTCTGATTTATTTTTACTTGTTAAGCACTTTGTCTTAACATTGTTAGAAGTGTTACATTAACACTGTTATAAATACATAAGATACCATGCTGATACAGCTCCTCACTGTTAATCTAGATTCTCCTGATCCCCATGTTGGTTCATTACAGGAATGGACTTAAAGACCAAAATCCTCTTCTGCTGTTTCTTCTTAACAGAATCTGTTCTAGAGTTTCCACAGACGAGTGCCTCTGATGTGCGATACAAGAGTCATAATTAGGAGATCACTTGATTTTTAAGAGAACATGTTTTTCACTCGGCCTCGTACTGCTCATGGTGTGATGCCAGATCAAGTCTGGCTGAAAAACAAGTGGAAGTAAATGAACAAAGAAGCCTTTAATGCTGAATATGTTTCTATAGAACAAATCGTGGGGAAAGAGGAACCAGAACAACACAAGGAAGTTTTTGGTTGAAACTGGTATCAGTTTACAAAAAGGGCCACAGAGTCACGTGAGGAGCTGTGACAACAATTTGTCACAGTCAGTGAACTGAGAGAAGACAAAGAACCTGTTATTACAAGATCACTAGTGAGATGTGTGTGTATGAGAAGTCAAAACTGAGTCTGGTTACTGGTTCATTATACGTTACATTTATTACAATACAGTCTGCATCAGCATGTTGAAATCCAGGATCAGATATGACTTGTGACATCTGAACAAATGTAAAGATGCAGATGATTATTTAGGTTTGAGCATCTTTAACATAAACGCTGGGTTCTTGGTGTCGTCGGGGGATTCCAGCTCCTGAGGAGGAAGAACAGAGCAGACATTTTTCCACTTTATATAAACTGAACGGAAATAATAAAATCTTCCAAACTAATGAAGACGTACTTATCATTTACTTATATCAGAGTTAAAATTATAATAAGTAGTAAAATCTTAAGACACTTTCTCTAAAAATACATGTAAATTTGTGTATATGTAAATTACATTAATCGTAAATGTGTTAATTAAACCATACTCATGGTTTATATTCTTAAATAACTTCAGGAACATATCTGCTCATGCATGTACATGTTACCTCAGATTCAGAATCGTAGTTTTCACACGGCAGACCCATGTTGGCCATCAGAGTTTCCTTCTCAATGGATCTGCTCCTGATGGACGCCCAGGCTCTCCTGATGAATCCAAGGCACACAGGTCAAATACTTAGTTTAAAACACAGGTCATCGAGTTTTGTAGCACAAAATAATTCCAAGAGACTCTTTGGGTTTAATTCCAACACCTCAGCAGCTGACTTATGTTCTAAGTGAGTCCCTCTGCTCAGGGGAAAGAAAACAACCTGTCATCTTTACCTTTTTGCAAAGATAAAAGCAGCCGCCATCAACAAGGCCACGAGGCAGAAGACGCCGAGGATGACCACCCCGTGATGGTGTCCACCTTCCGTCTCCTGGCAAAACTCTCCGTTGTACCCGGCCGAACACTGACAGCGAGCGACTTCACCCTCTGTGACGCAGTGACCTTGACCGTGGCAGTGCTGGGGGTCACAGTCTTTAACTTCAAGAGCGTTTTTGTGTTCTGGGATGTTTGGTTGAGGAGGGGAAGACTCGTGATGACGGTCATCACCGGCTGTGCTCTCGAAATTGTTTGTGTTTGGACCTGAGGAGAAAGTCAGTGTTGAGGAATAAACACCAAGAAAAGCCACATATCACTGAAAATATGCAGCTATTATCTATGAATATATTGTACGTTTGATATTAACTTTGATATAAGACCCAATTATTTCTCAATAATGTAAAATATTCATGACCAAATAAGGAAAAAAACAAATAAGCATCTTTAAGTATTATTCAGTAAAAGTAAAACATTTCTTTTTTTAGGGCCGATAACAATTTAGCAAAAAAGTTTTGAAGTCACCACAGTTTGTTCTCCATTAGACTAAAAACCACTCACAGTCCTGTTCGTCAGACTGGTCCTGACAGTCCACGCGTCCGTCACAGAACCTGCTGCTGCTGATACACTTGGTTCCATCAAAGCAGGACCGCTCTCCATCCGGGCAGTCGTGGAGGCGGGCGCAGGAAGTGGCGCCGACGCTGTAGAAGTCCTCGCCGCATTTACACGTGCGACCTCCAGGAAAGGCCAGACACAGATGGGCACAGCCGCCGTTGCTGTCGGAGCAGCCATTTGTTCCTGAAGGAGATGGAGAACGTCCAAATTAAAACTGTGATGTCTGAGAGGAAGTTGAGTCATGGATTTTGATATGATTAAATAAAAGAATTCATAATTTATAGATGTTTAAGAACCATTTTCTTTGGAGCCACATTATTTAAAGTATTTCACAGGTCTTAAAGTGTCCATAGCCTTTATATTTTCTATTCATCGATACCTCGTTTTGTTTACACCTCCTTAGTAGCTACATAAAGTTATAACAATATTATACAACAGGTCATCCACTAAATCTGTCTTTGAATTCCTGTATACACTAATCAGGGCCTTCTGGCTGTTATAAAAAACGCTGCACTCAGGCACTGGAATGACAGTTCTCAGACTGTGGCGACGCCCAGGCTAAGAGGAAAAAGGTGTGACTATTGTGAAAGAGCATCTGGCTTCAGCGTGTGAGCAACTGAAGACTGATGTGGTGTTGTGCAAGGATTTCTTATTCACGTGTGCTTCTGGATGATTGTCATTTTGTTCAGCTACTCATGTTAATGTCCAAACTGAGGCTTCACTTCTGTTTCAGCTGAGTCTTTGCAAAATCTGAAAAACTGGCACTAAATAATTTAAGAGACTTTAATTGGTGATTTAAATCGTTATGAGACTTTATAAAGATATTTTTATAAGAAAATGATACTGTATAATAAGGACATTATACTGTAAATTATAGTATTTGTAATTGATATTGCTTCATGTTGATTGCTGATTGCAGATGTCTCAAGACATGGCATATACGTGCCTGCGTACATTATTTTCAAAGTAAAAGGTTGGATTTCAAAATAAAGGTCTGAAAAGTAAAAAGGGAAATTGCTTTAACATCAGAAACTTAATGAAAACATAGATAACAAAGATTGGAGAAGCAGCCTCACACACAAACTGAAACACAAACTGCTCTCCAATTACAGCAGCAGGATGTTGGTTAACGTAAGAGAGCAGCTTTGCTTTGAATACATTCATACCCCAAGTGTGTGTCACAGGTAAAGAGAGAGTAATCAGGAGGGAACCGTGAGTGTGTGTTCAAGCTCTGTAACAGGCGTCTGATCTCACGTCTCCCTGCAGCGATCACATCACTCTAGCTTCTATTCAACTCAAGCCGAGTCTAAGAGAGTCTTTTCATTCTGCCCCGGGGTGTCCAATAACACTTTAGCTGCTTTCTCCTGCAAAGTTGAGGTGAAAAGCGTCGTGATGATGATGACTAACAAACTGGTTTGGCAGGTTTCTGCTTTAGAAATCCAAGTGCTGCACGGCCTGTTGGTGAGGATTACAGACCTGCACATTACAGAGTATTCAGTGTTGAAAAGCCACTTTTAAAAATGTCAGTTTGTGTTGGTCTGCAAATCACAGCTGCGTGCATCACCGTACAAGTCACTTCCACCGATTCACAAAAACAGCCATCAGGGGCAGCGTGGGGTTCTTCTCAGGGGCAAAGCACCGACCTTCTGGTTAGTGGTCAACCCTCTCCACCTCCTGAGCCACAGTCAGCCCCGACACACACTCTCAATCAACCGTGAGTCAGTCTCAGCTGTCGTCATGACGTCTCACAGCTCACCAGAAAAACGTACGCTTGAACAAACATCAGTCTGATAAGAACTATCTATAACAACAAAAGTAAAAATAGACTGTTTGGTCCACGGCCCAGCCACTAACAAGGACAAAGGCAGAGTTTATGAGCTACACTGCAGCCAGCCACCAGGGGGCGATCGAGATCATTTAGCTTCTTTTTTTCTGTCCAACCAGCTCCTGGTAAATCAACTCTATGGCTGATTGCAACATTACAACATACCGTGTTAAAGCTGCATGTTGTGACTCAGCATCACTGGAGAAGCTTTAAACACGAGTGTGTTTCTCATCTGTATCGGCTCCACAGTGAGGACGGAGCATGATAGTGTTCTTTGTGTTACTGTACACTAAAGCAAATATAACCACACTTTGGTGAATGCAAAACTTAAACTGGATTTTGTACATGTTTTATGTTGAAAGTTAAATATTTCCATCCTCTCATTCTTGCCTCAGAGCTTTCCTCTCATCAACATTATGACATCGTCTTGCTTGCGATATCGACTTTGACATACAAGCATGTATATCTGTGCAGTCATGCTTCTTTATATAGAAGTCACAGAAAATGCATTTGTATCCATGAAATGTTCCCATCTCGATTTGGTTTCTCGTCCTTTTTTCTGCTAATGTTCTCATGTCGCCCACAAACTGCAGCGACGAGCATTTCACTGGCAGAACAAAAGAAACAAGATTCTATCACTCTGCTCCTTGGCTCTCTGTTCTGATTAAACTCCAGTTTTAAAAATGAACACTGAACTTTTATTAACAAGTGTTTGAGCTCAGCTGGATTCAGCCCAAAGCTGTTCCACTCATCTCTGTCATATGAGTCAGTGTCTGGATCCTTTTCTTTCGATTTATCTCATACTGCTAATTTTAAATGATTGTTGTTTTATCCTGTTGAATTTTAGCTTAGCTTGCAATTATATAACATTTGATTTGCTTATATTTTGCTAAAGGAGACACACTTTGCAGAAACCTACCAGACTGGGTGTCGTTGCTGTAGGCCTTCACCTCCACCAGACTCGTCTTGGTCTCAAACCACAGCTGTTTAGGCTGAAGTCCGTCACTGAACCACAGTTGAGTCACATCTGTAAATGATTGAAAAGTAAAAGTAAAGATGTTAAATCAACCAACATAAAACATTCAGTTTAGTGCAGTGCAGAATTCAGGAGGAAATATTTAACGCGCGTTCATTAGTCAGTGTATTTCAGAATTCAGGTCTGAGGGACCTGAATTCAGGTCTGAGGGAGGACAGGTCTGATGGAGAGAAGACAAAGTACCAGCGATTCAAAGTGGAAGCGTTTGAAGACAGAGCAGATTGCTAATAATTACTTGGCTGCATAATTCAGTGCTACATTAGTCTGTGAGGACATCTGCTGCCTGAAGGGAGAAAGAGACAAATGAAGTGAAGGTGAGAAATGTTACTCGAGGAGCAGGACCGAGCAGCAGAGGAGAGAGAGAAGACACCGAGCCCCGAGCAGCAGCACATCCGACAGTGAAGGTAAATACATTAAAAAACAAAAAGTAGCCCGACCTTTGTCCAGAGTGATCCAGAGGAGGAAGTTCTCGGTTTGTGTGAAGGAGATGAGCAGACCTGGCCCCGTTTTATACTGTTTATAACCTGATCCATCCACTCCGATAGAGCTGATCACCCCCTCGCCTGAGAAGAGAGAAATTAGAAATCAATCAAAACAGGATTTCTACAGGATCCAAAAAGTTTAAATAACATTTTTTTAGGACAAAATGAATGAAATCTAAGACTTATGCTTGCTACCAAATGCTCGAATGAACAAAACACATAATATTCTTATGTATTTATGACCCTGCAGAAACCTGCATTGTCTCATCAAGTTCATGAGATGTATTCTAACAGCATACCCGGGTCAGCCCAGTAGATCATGGATCCTTCATGAGAGAAGCCCAGCGAGGTGGGGATGAGCGACTCCCTCCACAGCACTGCCTTGTCCCGGCCGTCCATCCAGGCGCAGTTCACCTCCGTCTGGCTCTTTTCATTGGACTCAACTATCGCTGTGTAGCAAAGTCGTCCCGAGGGGGGGTGCAGAGCGATGGACGTAGTTCCCTGAAAGGAAATACATGATTTATATTATATTTAGCAAAGGAAAGAGTTTATCGGCACCTTAAAAAGTCAAACTATGACAAAGTTGATGTCAAGACTTTAGGGTTCATAAATAATTAACAAATGCAAAATTTCCTTCAAATCAAATGTTCCAAACTAAGATTTCCATTAAATTCTGTTGTATATTGTAGTAATTTTATGAGGACAGTCTACAGAAGACGGCCTGCCTCACCTTCAGTGACCCCTGCAGCAGAGAGGTGGTGTAGCCGTTGTGGTGGGAGGTCACGTGGAGGTCAGGCCTGTTGGTGCTGCTCCAGTAGAGGTTGGAGGTCACCCAGTCGACCGCCAGAGCTGTGACTGGATCCTCCTTCAGCTTCAGGATTTGTCCAGCAGGTGTCAGCCCCTGCCTGGACCTGGAGCCGCTCAGTTTCAGCACGTCCACAGTTCCTTGTCCTGCATCGGCCACGTACAGAGAGAACTCGTGGATGGACACGTCCAGGCCTGATGCCTCTGTTACTCCAGGAAGAGGCAAAACTCGACTGGTTGGCATTTTTTTAAGAGCAACGCCTTCTTTTTGCAGGGTGTGCAGGTAAATCTAGTCGAGTGGTAGTAAGAGGAAAAAGAAAAAGGGGAAACGAAAAAGTGAACAGTTTAGCAGAAGAAAAGCAAGTTTTAACTTACAAATTAAAGACGTGCACAACCAGAAAGGAGAGATCTCTGGTCTAGTCTCCACACTGAGATGATTCACCTGATAGACTGTGGTGGGAGACAAAAGCAGCATGAAAGACGACTCCATCGGCAGAGAGCAGGTGATCTTGTCCTTGGAGAGCAGCAGCCCCTTTGGGCATCGACAAACTGCCGTGAGCCCCCTCGCCACTGGAGCTCCTGCTGCTCCAGACTGGCCTCTTTCTGCAGGAGCCAGCAGGCAGAGGTGGGAGCAATGGAGAAGATCACAGGGGCTGGGTGTGACCGGCTGGGAGAGGGCATGCATCAGCTGGGGGAGAGGAAACATGCCTATGTAAAAACTAATTTCTTTCTAGGAACCTCTCAGATTTTCCCAGTTACTGCCGACATCATTAGAAGCCAAATACTCACCTTCAGTCCAAACGGTTGTCCGGGCCTCTTCAGAAGAACCTTCTGATCTTTGCCAGTGTTCTTATCAGCCGAGCGGATCGTTCTCCTCTTTGTGTCGGACCAGAACAATCGGTCGTTGAAGACCCCCACAGAGAAAGGGCTTGGAGTTTCGGCTAACTGGAGAATCTGGTGAGAGAAGGACAACGTCATTTAATAATGAAGCTGGGAGATGAGCTGCAAATATAATATCTGTAATGTAAAATGGCCCCTGCAGGATTTGAGGTTCATCATTAAAAGTTTCACTTTACCTTGACCTGCTCTCCGTCCAGGGAGGCCGAGCCGATGCAGCGCAGCTTCTCATCGGCCCAGTAAACCCTGTCGTCCAGGAGGTCATAGGCCAAACTGACAGGCCAGCTCAGCCCCTGACTCACCACCACCTTCCTCTGTGAACCATCCATACCAGACTGCTCGATCTGAGGGGTGCTGCCGATCTCGGACCACAGCATCAGCCTGGAATTATGAAAGATCTAGGGTCGTAAAAATAAACAGATTTTCTATAATTTCATCTACAACCTGACTGAGCATCCTACCCTCTGTGTGGCAGTAACACCAGTGAGCTCGGCTGCTCCAGATCTTCTCCCAGAACCACAGTGTAGTCCTGAGATCTCACCGTCTTGTCGCTGAGCTTCACTGCCAGAATCCGGCCGACGAGTCCGTCCACCCAGTACAGGTTCTTACCGACCCAGTCCACGGCGATAAAATCAGACTTCACTCCTGCAACAGAACAATGTGGTGGGACGCTTTCATTTCAAATGTTTGAACATTTTCATTTTGACTTGCCAAAGCAGGAAAAGCACCATTGTGCACAACTCCAGCACCAAGGAACTGACTTATAACAAATGTGGTGTCCCTGTGTCAGTCGTACCTTTGATAAGCGTTCCTTTGTTATTGGAGCCATTCATGTCAGTCCAGCGGATGCTCTGATAGTCGGGGCTCAGCCAGTAAACTCTCTGCCGCTCCCAGTGGTAATCCAGCGAGAAGACCGGTCGACTGGCGAAGGAGAGAAGACGCAAGGTGCTGCTGTGGACTCCCAGGAGTAACAGCTCCGACTGCACGGACGCCAGGAGCAAAGGTTCGTCTGGAGACGGAGACGTGACCAAAATGATGCCATGAAACTAGCTGTCATTTGATTTGAACTTTGCTAGAGTAATTGATCAAATAATAAAAAACAAAAGCACAACTATTGAGATCTTGGTTCATGAAGCCATCTTTACCCTTGGTCTTGCAGCTTTTGTTGTCAGGCTCCAGGAAGAAACCAGGGTTGCAGTCACAGGCATAAGACCCACGGGTGTTGCGGCAGTTGTGTTTGCAAACAGCGTGGGGCGCTATGTAGCACTCGTCAATGTCCGCACAGGACACGGCGCTGGACCGTAGCGTGAAACCTGCAGCGCAGTAACACCTCTGCAAAAGTGAGGGGAGATGCATTTTCAAGCCAAGCAGGAATAAGGTTGTTGTACAGTCGTGAAATTCAGCTCAAAGCGATGGAAACAACCAGATACACGTTTGTCGTAAACTGACCGCTCCCTTAGGGGTGCTGACGCAGCCGTGTTCACACCGAGGAGCTGACGGGCTGGAGCAGTTGCGTTGAGCACACCCTGCGCCCTCGTCTGAACTGTCGGCACAGTTGGTGAAGCCGTTACACACCAGGCCAGGGTCCACACACTCTCCACTGCCACACTGGTAAAGGGGAGAGGGGCAGTTTCTCTGGCGGCCTGTGGAAGCAGAGGTAGAATGAAACACATTTTACTGTACTAAAAGTATTTCTTCTTCCTGTTTTATTAACAAAGCACAAAATGAAACTGAAAGAACACATGCCCCCAGCTGCAGCTGAGCAGGAATCATCTGAGATAAACATGCTCACATTTGTTTTCGTCTGCTCCATTGTGACAGTCCTTTTTCCCATCACACTTCCAGGACAGAGGGATGCACTGGCTGCTGTCTCCGCACTGCCACTGGTATTCCCTGCACGTTGCTGCCGGTGTCACACAGTTCTGGACACAAATGAGGAGACAAAGTTAAAAGCAATGATTAAATTTGTATTAGGACATTATCAGTCCTTCCTTACCTTCTCGTCTGAGCCGTCTTCGCAGTCGTTCTCGCCATCACAGAGCCACTCCTTCTGCAGGCACTCGTGGCTGTGCAGGCATCGGAGGTGTGCCGGGCAGCGCGGGGGTCTGGTGCAGTCCATCTCATCGGAGCGATCGCTGCAGTCGGCATATCCGTCACACCGCAGGGCCTCAGACACACACTGACCGCTGGTGCAGCGAAACTGGTTAATCGCACAGGCCACCAGAGCTAGAAAAAGGGAAGAGAAATATGGAAATCATCTGATGACAGAATTTCTGCGAGTCTGGATCTGAGCTTGTTAATGTTCAAAATCTCATACCACACTTTTCCTCATCCGACCCATCAGCACAGTCTCTCTCGCCGTCACACAGGAAGGTCTTGGGTATACAGCGAGTGTTGTTGTCACAGCGCTGATGGCAGCCCTCACTCATCTTGGAACAGCCCATTTCATCAGACCGGTCCTGGCAGTTGTACTCCCCGTCGCACACCTGCCCCAGTGGGATGCAGCTCTTCCCGTGAGAACACTGGAACTCACCTGGAGGAAGAGCGAATAAACATCTCAACTGTCGCCCTTAAAATGTCAACATCTGTCAAATATGTCACTCACCGACACACACAGACCTTCTTTGCATTCAACAGCACATCCTTCTTCGTCTGACCCGTCGTGGCAGTCTCTCTCTCCGTCGCACACGTGGCTGTACATGACACAGTCCAGGCCGTCTTTACACGGCTTGAAACCTTTGAGGCACTTCAGAGGTGCTGATTTGTCGTTGAGCACATTGGAGGCTGGGCAGAGAGAAATTTATGAGTTTAACACGTTATGAAGACAATGATATTAGAATGTGATTATCAAACGATGCAAAATTAGAGTCGTTAGATTGGACTTGAAGCTGTAATGTGGCTAAATGGCTGGTGGCGTGTTGCCCAGTGGTTTCTATGATGCCTTTTAGTTGGTGGTTTAAATGTGGTTCTGTAAGGTGTCATGTTACTAAATGGTAGCTGTGTTTGGCAAAGTGTACTTTAGCTGTCCCTGAGCAACAGAGGCTCTGACGGATGGATCCTGCTCAGGCTAACCGATCCCAGGATTCATTGCACTTCTGTGACAAATTGCTTTTCAAAGAGATAACGGCAGCAGCAAGCGATGAGACCAAAACATATGATGTTTACACTGTTAAATGCAAGTGTCTGGCTTCAACTCGACTGAACAGCTAACAAGGGGCAAATAAAACGTCCTCATCATGTCCCGCTGCCGCTCTGTTGCTAGGCAACAGTGGTAAGGGTGGGACAAGCTGGTGAGAATAATTACAGAAATCCTCCATCGACCAGACAAGTCTCTTCAGTTCGGCCTTCATGTCCTTTGAGGGAGGCGGCCCCTGAACTGGGATACAGCCACAGTATTCTGGCCAGTTGCCAGGATGTAGCTATGGTGTCCTGCCTAGGAGGCTATGGGGTATAATTTGGTTGTCATGGGGACTGTAGTGTGTAGTTACTAGGGTGCAAGCAAATAGTGTGAATTGCCCATCAATAACTACAGATGATACAAATGTTCTTGCAATTCATCAACTGCTTGTACACGTGATGGTTGAAGTGTATTTTTCTTGTGTTCTTACAGGGACCTTCTGACCGACACTGCATCTCATCAGAGCCGTCGGGACAGTGGGAACGTCCGTCGCACACTTCCACCTTGGAGACGCACTTTCTCCGGTCGCTGCACAGGAAGTCATCTGATGTGCAGGGGGAAAATAGTTCATTCCTTACCATTAGTTTGCTGGGTGGAGTAGAGTGCAGCTACTGTTGCTCTGCAGACTCAGGCTTACCTCTGTTTTTACACTGGAACACACAGTCCTTCTCATCAAATCCATCAGGGCAGTCTCGTCGTGCATCACACAGCTGATTTTGAGCGATGCACATTGATGAACCGGGGCAGAGGACTGAAGGTGCGACGCAAGCCGACTTGAAATTGCGGAGAGGAGGCTCAGCAGTGGTAGCAGGGTCTGGAGACGTGAGAACAAAATATTAAACTGATGAACATGTTTCACAGGGTTCAGCACTTACAGGCAGGACTGTCTTTTAGCAAATGTCAAAGTTAGTTTCCACTTCGTACCTTCGCAGCCTTCCTCATCCGTGCCATCCACGCAGTCTCTCTCTCCGTCGCACAGGAACTTGTTTGGGATGCAGCGCTTGCCGTCGGGACAGCGATACTCGCAGCTCTTGGTTTGTTCCCGGCAGTCGAGCTCATCAGACTGGTCCTGACACTGAGATATCCCGTCACACACCTGAGCCGCAGGGATGCAAATCTTCCCGTGGGAGCACTGGAACTCATCTTGGGTGGAGGACGAATTGAATGAAACAGCATTACAGCTAATCCTCATTTAAAGGACAGTGTGTTTAGAAAGGCCGGGCTTCATCTTAACTTCTTCACGACTTTAGGGATTTCAGTTTGTTGACTTGATCAAATGTGACCTTGACCTTTAACCACCAAAATCGAATCACTTCATCCGTGAGTCAAGCTGAACATTTGTATCAAATTTGAAAGGATTCTCTTGAGACATTAAGAAAATGTGTTCACAAGGTAAAAAATGTGTATTGACCTTGACGTATATTCCCATGGGTAAATTGTGTGTGTTTTTAGTGAAACCACCTTGTTTACAGGTTTCCGGACATCCTCGTTCGTCAGATCCATCCACACAGTCCTTCTCTCCGTCACACAAGTGGCTGTATAGAACACACTCTGTGCCGTCGTTACACAGCCTCGAGCCCTTACGGCACTTCAGGACATTGGTCCGAGACGCAGGAGGAGACTCGCTCGGACAGTCGAGCTCGTCTGAGCCGTCGTGACAGTGAGCGCGACCGTCACAAACCAGATCCTTTGAGATGCAGCTCCTGCGGTCCTTGCAGAGAATCTGAGCTGGGAATGTAAGAATGTAACACAAACATTATGCAAAAGAATCATTCTAACAAAACAACCTGTCCACTTTTCCAGTAGGATTTAGGTCGACTCACTCGTGTAAGGGCATCGTTTCACACAGTTCTCATCAGATCCATCAGGACAGTCTCTCTTTCCATCACACATCTGTGTTGGTTTGATGCATAAAGAAGAACCTGGACACAGAACTGAGGGACTGGTGCAGGTCGGCTGGTGGGGAGGTTGAGTCGAGGGCAGGGCGACTGCAGGGGGTTTATTTAAAGGTGGATTTTCTGGATTAGTGGCGATCTTTTTTTCAGCATCTAGAAACACACAAACCATTCGATTAAATTTAAATTAAAGGTCGACATTTATTTGTTTCTTTCTATGAAATTAGATCACAAAACTCACCACATTGTTCTTCATCTGATCCGTCTCTGCAGTCTCTCTCTCCATCACAAACGTGAGTAAAGAGAACACATTCGGTCTCGTCTCTGCAAAGTCTGGAGCCCATATGACACTTCAGGATGTTTGAACGAGGTGCAGGAGCAGCTACGGCCGCACAGTCGACCTCGTCCGAGCCGTCGTGACAATGAGAGCGACCGTCACAGACCAGACTCTTTGAGACGCAGCTCCGACGGTCTTTGCAGCGGAAGTCGGCTGTGGAGAGAAAAAGAATATTCAAAGACACGAGTGGAATTGTATCAGATTTGCTCTGTGTACTTTAAATTTAAAGAATAACTTGAGATGTTATATCTGTTCAAACTTCTACTCGTCGATGTTTGCTGGGAAAATATTACTTCAAAAATAAAAATGAAGTTGTCTAATTTTCCAGTTTGGTTCAGGTTTAATAATATAAATGTTCTTAACAGTGCTCATTCCATCATCTTCATCCTGTGCACTTACTCTTGTAGGGACATCGTTTCACACAGTTCTCATCAGATCCATCAGGACAGTCTCTCTTTCCATCACACATCTGTGTTGGTTTGATGCATAAAGAAGAACCTGGACACAGAACTGAGGGACTGGTGCAGGGTGGTTTGGTTGGAGGCTCAGTAGATGGTACCACTGGTGCAGGAGACCAAGTTTTGTGATTTTCTGCGTTAGCGGCATTGTGTGCAGCATCTAGAAAAGTTAGAACAAGAGATTACGTTTAGAGTCGCTTTAAGATAAACATTTATTTGTTTTTGCGATATAAGATCAGCAAACTCACCACATTGTTCTTCATCTGATCCGTCTCTGCAGTCTCTCTCTCCATCACAAACGTGAGTAAAGAGAACACATTCGGTCTCGTCTCTGCAAAGTCTGGAGCCCACGCGACACTTCAGGATGTTTGAACGAGGTGCAGGAGCAGCTACGGCCGCACAGTCGACCTCGTCCGAGCCGTCGTGACAATGAGAGCGACCGTCACAGACCAGACTCTTTGAGACGCAGCTCCGACGGTCTTTGCAGTGGAAGTCGGCTGTGGAGGGAAAAATCGTATCAGATTTGCTCTGTGTACTTTAAAGAATAACTTGAGATGTTATAATAGTTCAAACCGGTACTCTGCGATGTCTGCTGGAAAAAATAACTTCAAGATAAAAATGAAGTCGTTGAATTTTCCAGTTTGGTTCAGGTTTAATAATATAAACTGTTCCTAAAAGTGCTCATTCCATCATCTTCATCCTGTGCACTTACTCTTGTAGGGACATCGTTTCACACAGTTCTCATCAGATCCATCAGGACAGTCTCTCTTTCCATCACACATCTGCGTTGGTTTGATGCATAAAGAAGAACCTGGACACAGAACTGAGGGACTGGTGCAGGGTGGTTTGGTTGGAGGCTCAGTAGATGGTACCACTGGTGCAGGAGACCTAGATTTGTGATTTTCTTCAAGATCGGCATTGTGTGCAGCATCTAGAGATATTAGAACAAGTGTAAGAGTTATTTGTAATTTGAACAATTGAGTTTGCTGCAACCTTTGCATAAAAACTCACCACATTGTTCTTCATCTGATCCGTCTCTGCAGTCTCTCTCTCCATCACAAACGTGACTAAAGAGAACACATTCGGTCTCGTCTCTGCAAAGTCTGGAGCCCACGCGACACTTCAGGACTTTTGGCCGACTTGCAGGAGCAGCTACGGCCGCACAGTCGACCTCGTCCGAGCCGTCGTGACAATGAGAGCGACCGTCACAGACCAGACTCTTTGAGACGCAGCTCCGACGGTCTTTGCAGCGGAAATCATCTGCAAGAAAATAGTCAGGAATATATGAAGGTTTCCAACTTTCAGGACTTCGTTAAAAATAACTTTTGAAACCATGAAAATACAAAACATTAAGATTGAACAGACTCATTGAAGGGCAGCTTTTCACACAGGTCTTTTCGTCAAAGCCGTCAGGACAGTCTTCACGGCCGTCGCAGAACTGGCTGGGAGAAATGCAGAGTTGAACCGAAGGACAGCGCACGGACGGGCTGCTGCAGGGCGGCTCAGTCGGAGCAGGAGATGTGGTGGATGAGACGATAGCAGGTCTGGTTGGAGTTGCATCTTGAAAATAAAGAATCACATGGTTAAATTTGTACAAACTAAACAATTAGTTTTGAAGTAAAAATGATACCCAGAGAGATTTTGTCTTAGCGACACCCACCACATCCCATCTCATCTGATCCGTCCTTACAGTCGACCTCTCTGTCACACACGTGGTTGTATGAAACACACTCTGTGCCGTCTTCGCACAGCTTCCAGCCCACGCGACACTTCAGGACTTTTGGCCGACTCGCAGGAGGAGCCACGGTCGGACAGTCGACTTCGTCCGAGCCATCGCGACAATGAGCGTGACCGTCGCAAGCGAGATTCCTGGCGATGCAATTGCTGTTGTCCTTGCACTTGAAATCCTCTAAAATGAACAGTTAAAAGAAAATTACACAAACTAGGGATACTGAGAATAAGTCCAAGTTTAGATTTGTATCATTACCTTTAGATGGACATGTGATGACGCAGAATTCCTCGTCGTCTCCGTCGGGACAGTCCCGTTTACCGTCACACAGCTGAGCTTGTGAGAGGCAGACTGATGAGTGTCTGCACAGCACGGACGGTTCACTGCAGGCTGAAGAACTGGGCACTGTGGAAAGTTGTGTTAATGATAATAATTAAGATTAAAATGTCTGTCTTTCATAGCAGCCTGACTGTCCCTAACCCTCCAAGCCAATTGGGATTAAGCATCACCTGAAACTTTAACAGAAACTCTAAAGGGACAAAAACGTTCCTCAAGTCTCGGTCAAGATGATTCACAATAATATCAAATGTAGTTAATAGCATGTTTTTGAATATCATTTCTTCTTCTGTGACAGATCAACCAGGTCTGACCTGTTCGAACGTCCCCAAGTGCAGAGACGACTTGGACCACCTGACCCCTCACTGCGATGTGCTGGAGGGGCGTCCCTTCACGCCGATCCCACAGAGTCATGCCATCATCAGAGAGCGACAACAGGAAGGGCTCGCAGGCGCCGACAACTGAGCCGGGAATGTTCCACCGTCTTCCAGCCTGGTGGCTCCGCACCTGCAGCAAACTCATGGCTGTGAGGCCTGAAAAAAAAAAAAAAAAAATGAACGAGAAATAAAACTCAACAGTAGAGAAGCATAGAAAAATGAAGATTTGCTTGTTTTTAGATACTGTTCATGCATTTTATGTCGGTGCCTCTGGTTTGTATGATTCCATGTCAAACAATGTAGTAAAATGCCTTTAATTCTATATTTATATGAACATTAATATCCCTCATTTTATTTTCCATGTTTTGCATTAGGAGTCTGTTGCATGTTTTAAACAGTACCCATGTTCAGGGACAGTTTACTGGCACGTTATCAGGAATGTTTAACGTCTACAATCACTGGCAAATAAATCAACAAGTATAAAATAAAGAAAAAGATTTTGTCTATCGTGGAAATATAATTGTGTCATAACCAAAAAAATTTCAAAATCTAATCACACTGAATATGGAATAGCCGACCTGAGCTTTCTGAGTTCCACAGCAGACTATTGGCCCTGAGGTCGAAGGCCATGTTCCCTCGGACTCCTCCAGCCAACTGCAGCAGCTCTTTGGCTTTGCCTCCCATCTCGCTCATGCTGAAGATGCGGTCGTCCTCCAGCCAGATGACGCCACCTCTCAGCCAGTCCAGATAAAACTCCCGGATGTTCCCCTCTGTGCGGTACAGCTGCTGCGGGAGACCACCACCAGCTGCGGTGGTGCCCAAACTGTTTTGGTCACAGGACACCCAGTAAAGACTCTCCTTCCTCTGGTCTACTTTTATATGACAGACTGAAAAGAGTAAAACAGGAAGACGAGTCAGTAGAGATCAGAATGACGGGACTGAAACTAACTTCACATTTATTTCAAATTCAATTCATTAAATTCACATGAAATGTAAAGCGGAAGAATCTTTACATTTCAGATGCTGGTGCCAGTTTAATCTAAACTGTTAGATTTCATGTTGCTCAACAAACTGTTTACCAGTCGAGGGAAAACCAAACCCAAACCTGGCAGAGGAGCTGGCACCACCTCGGTCCTGACCTGCGTCAGACTGGTGCGTTGGATGTGGCCGGTGTTGTTGGCCCAGTACAACCAGTCTCTGTACCAGTCCACATCAAACGACAGGATCCCGTCATCGGTGCTAAACAGCAGCTTATCAGACGACACTTTTTCTTTGAACTCCAACAGGTTGATGTTGGTACTGGTGGCGTAAAGAAATCTTGGATCTGTGGAACCAAACAAGATTTTAATTACTCTCACATCCTTTCCAACCAATCACAGAAGTGCAGCTAATCATAATCTGTTTCATTAATATATTGAAATGGCTTCAATTCCCTGAAATCTAAAGAGAAAGGTGCCTTTACAAATGTCCTTTTATTTGATCTCTTTAAGCAATGGAGAAATTAAAAAGAAAAACTGTTAAACTGTATAATTGGTCCTTTAAAAGATGCATTTAATGATCATAACTCAATAAATTGATATAATTAACCTACATTGACATGACCCGTCAAGCAGCAGCATTTTGAAGTCTGGACAGGTGCAGCTGAATCCGGCTAGGTTTCCTTTAGTTAACTGGCAGAGGTGACACAGAGTCTTCACACAGGCAGAGGAGCCTGATGGATGATAAGATGACATGTTTAAAAAAATGTGATAAACATATCATACAAAAAGTAAAATACTGTTGTAAAAAATACCTTTAGGCTGCTGGAGCTCATGGAAAACAGTCAACAGAGGCAGATCATCTTTCCAGAGAAACCTCTTCTGGTTGTGATGGTTCTGTGGAACCTGCCACAGCCCTTTGACGTCGACCCAGTAGAACAAGCCCTCAAAAACCGCCAGGCTGAGAGGAACTCGCTTGGGGAACATTCCGGTGAAGGAGAACCGACCCGTCCCGTCCACCTTCACCGTCTCTATGGACTGAACGAGTTCAGAGGAAGACGATGAATGTTGAGTCCAAACATTTGTGGCAGAAATACATCAAGTCATCATCAACAGGAAGGAAGTCAAACTGCGTTTCTTTCAGTTACTCACCTTCTTGAAGTCGCTGATCCAGTACAGTCTCCTGGCCTCCACGTCGGCAGTGAGGCCGTGAGCAGACTGAGCGGTGACGACCGTCAGAGCGTTTCTCTCTGATCCGTCCATCCACGACTTCTCTATCGTCACCCGCTCACCTGGGCCGCCATTAATCCAGAACATCAAGCTGGGAGACGGACAGAATTTAAATATCAACCAATAAATATGCATTATCAGAGTCTGTAAAATCAAACATTTCAAGACAATTGTGAAAGTATAAAAAATATAAAAAACGGTTAAAGATTAAATGTAAATCCAATTGTACCTTTCCACAGGTAGAAGCACCAGATCTGACGGGCTGATGTTTTTTCTCATCAGAGTCATGTAACTGTCCCCGTCAGCTGCCTGCATGTAGATGGCCTCCGTCTTCTGATTGGTCCAGTAAAGGTTTCCATTCAGCCAATCACAAGCCAGACTATTTATACCAGGCTCTCCTGTTTAAGAATTTGGGACATGTTTGCAATAGAGATGATTTGGGGAGCTGTCACGTCGTCCATCTTTAAATACGGTCATTTAAAGAAGACATGACCAAAAGGACAAGGAACCACGGGAGTAGAAGACCAACAAAAGATGCTAAAACATTTCAATATTGAAAGATAATCAACGATATTCACAATCCCATTCATCCCAATCCACTGACCAGTGTAGGTCGTCCAGCTGCGACGTCCATCACTTTTAAAGATGCTGCCACTCCCGTCGGCCCAGAAGTACCAGCCCCGGGCCACGTCAAACGTCAAGGCCACTGGGTCAATCACCGCGGTCATGACAACTTCAAACTGTTGAGACTTCACGTTCAACAGTCCGATAGATCTCCTCTGCACGGTCAGCAGCCGGGTGGCGTTACCTGGACAGTTAGGAACAAGGGGGAACATTTGTACTGGAGGAGGTTTGACCAGGTTTCATGTTTGATCTCAGAGTTTCTCTTTTTTCCAGGAGCTCAGTCACATCAACAGCTTATTAACATTTCACTGATCTTGTGTCAAAGTGCAACGTTTGTTCTCGGGTTTGATCTTTTCCTCAGAGCGAAACTAGATCCAGAGAAGATTCACATTAAGCTCATGACTGACTGACACTTAACCAGCGTTTGATTTGTCCTTACATGTCTTTCAGTGTTAAATCATCCAGACTTGTAGGACTCTTTCTCTTGTTCAAAACAAAAAGGGTGACAATATGTGTGACGATCATTTGCATCTAGATTCCGTTGGGTGGAGTCATTAAGGAAACACGAGCCTCATTACCTGTTGCTACACATATGGAGTTTCCATTCAGTCTGAAGCCGTCTCTGCAGTGGCAGTAGTAGGATCCGATGGTGTTCGTGCAGTGATGCATGCAGGGAGAAAAAGGTGACGCACATTCGTCCACATCTGGGGAGGGAGAGAGGGTTGAAGAGTCAAGAGAAGGAGTTGTTCATCAAAAAGAGAGACTTGAGAAACAGATACAGCTTCAGAAGAGACACTGGTGGAAAACATCTTCTGAAAACTCCAGGACACAGTGTTTTTTATAATCTAACCCTTCCTATAAATTCAATAATACCCAATAACCCAATCAATAATATTTAAAGTGGATATTTTTCTATTTCCACACACCTTCACAGACCGCTCCATTGGCTGAGAGCTTATATCCAACCCGACAGGCACACAGAGTGCCCCAGGGCTCGTCGACACACACGTGGTTACAGCCGCCGTTGTTCATCGAGCAGATACGACCTGTAGACAATCAGGAAACAGTTCGTCACAGGAATCCATTACATTACGTCGCATTTCTTCAGATCAATAAACAGAATCAGAAGCAAAGTTTTTCCCATTATTGTAACGCATGTAAATCTGTGTCAAACTTACCGCAGGTTATGGGCTCATCGCTTCCATCCAAGCAGTGAACCTGTCCGTCACACCTCTCTTCAGGAGATAGACACGTCCCGTCAGGACACCGCACGCCGCCCTCGACACACACACCTGGAAAAAGGACAAACGGGTTTTACTACGTCACCTGGTTGTGTCTTACACATCCTGGAACTTCTGGAAAGTCTTGGAGGTTCTCTTGACATTTTTCATTCTCACATACTGCCCCTGTGGGAAATGTCAGGAAGTTATCTGGAGTGCATGTCAAAGTTTAGGTATCTCAATATCCAGAGAAAGAAGATATCATTAATATCTGCATTGCTGCAGTAGATACCACTAGAGATCCTTCAAAATAAAATCAAGCTTCACTCTGAAGTCTGGTGCATTCACACAGATTCTGCCTCCCGTGTTCCACCTGCTCCTCTTCCTCACCGCAGTCCTTTTCGTCAGAGTTGTCCATGCAGTCGTTCAGCCCGTTGCAGTGCTGCTCTTTGGGGACACACAAGCGGTTCCGACAGGTCCAGTCCGAGTCCAGACAGCCGTCTGCGGCCGTACAGTTCTCCTCGTCAGAGCCGGTGGGACACTGGCTCCGTCCGTCACAACGGGCCGAAGCATCCACGCAGCCGACAGAGTCCACGCAAGGAAACTGACCTGGTGGACACAGAGGGGAGCCTGGGGCCGCTGGAGGAAAGACAACGAGACACCATGAAGGGATATGCACAAAAGAGGGCAAAAGGAATTATTTAAATAAATTTTAACTGTTGCTGCTGCCATCAAAAGTTGCTAAATGTTTAGACTCTTTAAAACACAAGTTGGACTATGTATTATATTATTATTTATAATATTATTTTCTAGAAGACCAGGAAGTTTACCCACCAGCACAATCCATTTCATCAGATCCATCCAGACAGTCTCCTTCTCCATCACATTTCCATTTATCAGGGATACAGGTTCCATCATCACAAAGCCACTGGTCTGGGTGGCATCCCAGGAACTGGCCTACATAGACATAACATCTTTTTATTTTAAATGTTCCATAGGCCAGTTCAAGTCTTTTATCCACTTTTGATAACTTTATTTAAATCTGGCACAAAGACATAGGCAGGTTTGTGTTGTTTGTTTATGTTAAACGATCTCAAAGTGTCTAATGTCACATTAACTCACTGTAGAAGTGACACTCAGCATCAGTAAAGATCACAGGAACCTGCACAGGATTGAGTCACTTTAATGTAAAAGTGCCTGACTTGAATTATAACAAGCTCATATAGACCTGATCATTGTTTTATCCTTTTGCAAGATAAAGAAAATGTATTATTATTTTAATTAGCACTGGTATAACCTACATATCAATCGTTTTACTTTATTCCTGTTTGTTTTTAATTGCTTTTATCCTCTTGTAGAGCCTTTTGTAAATGTCTATGAAAGGTATATAAACTTTATCATGATTTATATTATATTAGTACAGAATCAAAACAGACTTAACACTATCAGTGTGAGATTACTATAAATTCATGTAAATATTTCAAAGGTAAGAAATAACAAAGCAAATTGAAATCCAGCTTTCAATGTATTAATAGATTTCCCAAGACTCAGCTGTGTCACACATTGACCTGAACGTGGCCTCCCACATGAATCAACCTTATTCTGTCCCATCAGAAAGTTGGTTTCAGCTCCAAATGTTACTTAACCCAGCTCCAGCCTCTGATCCGCTTTTAAATTAACTTTATTTATATCTGGCACAAAGACATGAGCACGTTGTCATTTTGGTTAAATGACCTCAAACTTCACCTTTATGTAACTTGACCTCATCTTAAGAGGAGCACAGACACACAGCTTCCATTCACTTCAATGTAAACTACCTGACTTGAGCTTTAACTCCAACAAATCTCAAATGGACCAGAACCCTGAACCCGGTGGGATCTGGAGTGACGCCATGTTGCCTCCTCCTTCTTTACCTCGTTGCTGCGTTTTTACTGCGACAATGAACAAGTTTGTGCACGAATACACGCGCACACTTTGGACGAACATTTAGAAAACGCGTGTCCAAGCGGCTCGTTACCTGCTGAGAGTCTCAGAGTTGGTAGAATCATGAGGCAGAGCAGGAGGTGAGAGTCCATGTCGACCCGAGGCTCTCAGCGACAAACAGTCCCAGCTGAGGGGACACGTTTTAATCAGCCCGCAGGTGCGCGTGACACCACGCACACGTCAACACAACGGCAACATTAATTCTGTAGCAAATTAAACTTCATACAATCCAGTTTGAATCGTTCCATACTTAGTTACTTTATGTTATTGTTCATTGTATTTACTAATTTGATATTTTATTGATTTGATTGATGCCATTAAATCCACCTTCAGTCATATTCGAGGCTCCTCAGTTCACTTCTTATTCCGGAGCTCAGTGTGTAGTTCGGTGTTGCGCATCTGGATAGATTGTTTTCACTTTTATGCACGAAGCGAAGTTGTTATAATCCCAGTTTATTTATCTGTAATATAAATAAACCAGACCCTACGCAGTTCGTGGTTTGTGAACTGATTCCCAGAGTATCTGGGGAATATAAATAGATATTTTACTTAATTTAGTTACGTTATTTTAAGTGTTAAGACACATTTTATAGGTGTGCTTCTCCTCGTTCTGATCTATTTGAATCATTTTCTGAAATGTAGCTCTGCCTTTTGTTTATATTACAGTTAAACATACTGACATCAAATAAAATACAAGACATCACACTTAAAATACTGATGTTTTATTTTAGTCATTCACTATAAAGTCACTTTACATTGTAAAGCCTAATGTTTTTAAAATGACATTTTCCCTGTCGTTCCAATCGCCCAGAAGCTCCAACAGGTCATAGTTAGAAACTAAAGTTTGTTTGATGATATGAGAACAAAGACGTTTCAAAGAGCAGAATGATTTTAATTCTAATGGCTCATCCTGTTCTTCACACAGGGATCAAAGCTCCGAAGTTCACCCGCAGCTCTTTGTTCTTTTCTTCTGGAGTCAAGTGTCCAGTTTGTTGTGTGAACGAGCAGCGATCATCTGGCTGATATATCTGACGTCATCCGCGTCCCTTTCATGCTGCTGTCAATCATCAGTGTACATGACACATGTATGAACTCTTTTCATTGGAGCTTCTCACAACTGTTCATTCATACAAGCCTTCATCCAAAGATCAGAGAGAAGATACTGACATTTAAAAACGGTTTCCTGACATGTTGTTTATCTTATATTCTAATCAGTCATTTATCTCCAGTTCAGTTCAATTTTTCAGTTCAATTTTTATTGTAAATATTTAGAATTAAGTTCATTAGTAGTATTCATATTTAAGTAGCACTGAGATAACGAACCTATAATACCTAAGAATAAGGACATTTTATTAGATTTGTATTCATGGTTTATGGTTTTATTCTTGTTTTTATCTTATCTTATCTTATCCTTTGTAAAGCACCTTGTAAATGTTTTAATGAGGCTGATTCATAAAATCTATATTTAGCACAGAGATAACCGACCGATTAATAACTTAAAGATTTTATTCTTGTTTGTGTTGTTCCTTTTGTCAAGCACTTTGTAAGAGTTTAGAATATATGTAATCATATTTAGTTAGCACTGATATAACCTATAATACCTAATAATAATGACATTTTATTAGATTTGTATTCAGGATTTAGTGTTGTTTGTATCCTTTTGTAAAGCTTTTTGTAAATATTATAAAAGGTCCTGCTTAAATAACGTTTATAATAATAATACTATTTATATTTAGACTAATGAGCACTAAGAATTATAAGGATTTAATTGTATTCTTGTTTTACTGTCGCTTTTATCCATGTGTAAGGTGCTTATATACAGTTTACTGTTGTTTACTATCATTTTTATATTCTATTCTATACAGACTCAACATGTCAGTGTGAGGTTACTGCAGATTCCTTTATGGTTTTCAACGGAAACAAGAGGAAATAACAAACAGGAGAATTAGATTTAAACGTATGAATAAGTTGCATCAGACTTATACGTGTCTCATATTGACCTGAACGTGGCCTCCTTCAGTTCTTCTCCCTCCTTCAGTTCTTCTCCCTCCTTCAGTTCTTCTCCCTCCTTCATTTCTTCTCCCTCCTTCATCTCTTCTCCCTCCTTCAGTTCTCACAACAGATCAGTCCTCTCTGATTAACTCCCGTGTTACGTCCCCATTAATCACTGCGCAGTTGTGCAGCTCGTAATCTCCTTAACCGATGTGATTGTCAGGGCTTCTTATCAAAGGGATCTTAAATGTACAGAACGGCCACTGGACCCTTCGCGGGTTTCACACCTTCCTCACTACAAACGCCAATTGGTTTCGATACACAACGTTAAAGGTGTGTGATCGGCCCCGTGGATCACACACGCCCTCCATCCATCCAGCTTGACAGATGTGTTCAGAGGACGTCAGGGGGGTGTGCCTATAAAGCCTGAGTCTCTGGATCCCATCAGCACCATTCGGCTTCTACCTGAGGAGGAGACAACACCACATCTGGAACTATGAGGGCTCCCGCTGTGGATTTCTCTTTTGCGCTTTTTCTCCTCCTGGTGGATTTGGTTGTGGCTCAGCCCGACGCACTGCCCCGGGGCGCGGGCTCCGGACGCACGGTGCGGCGGCAGCAGAGCACCAGGCTGCCCCTCTACATGATGCAGCTCTACCGGACCATGCTGACCGACGACCGCCACGCCGGGATACCGGCTGCCAGCATCGTGAGCAGGGCGGAGGACAACCTCGGTCTGCACGACTCCGACTCTGTGGTCAGCCTCGTCGCTAAAAGTAAGTGTTCATCATAACTTAAATAATCATATTCTCTGAAATTAGCTTGTTATTCTGGCTGTGCGTAACAGTATGACGCGCAGTGCGTAAATGAAACAGGGAGCTACCCATTCAGATTATGCAAAATATACAGTTGTAGTTCTTCAAGTTCATTTCTTATGTTCTTTAGAAAGTGAATATGTTAATTTATTTCCCTGCCCTTAATCTAATCATTTCTTTAATCAAACTCTTCTTGATCAATGTATTTTTATGCAAACCCCAACTGGGAATAAAAGCTGTGCTGTTTATAAAAGCTAGGATGTCATGGTCATCACATGATGAATAAGAAATTGGGTTTTGAAAGCTTGAAAACAAATGTCATGTGATGTAAATGCAGTGCCTTCTTGTGAATAATGTTGACTAACTTTCTTCACCGTTCTGTTTTTCAGGTTGTCATCAGATTGGCAAGAGGTGGTCCGTCACCTTCGACCTTTCCTCCATGTCTGAAAGTGATGAAGTCCAGCTGGCCGAGCTTCGCATCCGCCTGCCGGACTTCACCGAGTCTTCCCGAGCCTCAGTGGACATCTACCACTGCTCTGAGAGGCACTGCCCAGAGAGCAGGCAGCTCCTGGGCCACCTCCGAGCTCATCCCAGTTCGATGGTGTCCCCTTCCTCCTGGAAGCTGTTCAACATGACGGAGATGCTCCGCCGCTGGATGCAGGGGGAGCGCTCCGCACAGAGGATGGGGGACGAGGTTGGAGAGGAAGAGGCAGTCCAGCATCCTACAGCTGACCGGGTCATGATGGCGGTCTTCTCCAGGCAGAACACCAACAGCCAGCGAATGCCGACGCTCATCCGCACGGCAGAGCACTCCAAGTACGTCAGCCTGGACAGGGAGCAAGTGACGGTCAGCTCGAGCTCCGGGATGAGCAGCCACAGGGCCAAGAGGCACCATCGCACCCAGCAGCAGAGACGTAGACTACCCAGGGCCGCTCATGCTCACAAGTCCACAGTGGAAGAGAAGAAGAAGGGTCCCCTCTGCAGGAAGGTGGACATGTTGGTGGACTTTCAGAAGATCGGCTGGAGCGAGTGGATCGTTTATCCAAAACGCTACAACGCATTTCGCTGTGAGGGGAGCTGTCCTACTCCAATAGACGAGACCTTCACCTCAACCAACCATGCATACATGCAGGTAAGACACACTTCTTTCATTGTGCCGCATCTGCAGCAACAACAAACACCTTTAATACACCAATGCTCTACTTGAATGGATTTGTTCTAATCAGCCATTTTCTTCTCTTTCCTTATCCAGAGCCTCCTGAAGCTTCACCACCCAGACAAGGTGGCGTGTCTGTCGTGTGTGCCAACACGCCTGGTGCCGCTCTCCATGTTGTACTACGAGAACGGGAAGATGATCATGAGGCATCACGAGAACATGGTGGTGGAGGAGTGCGGCTGCCACTGAGCAAAAGACTCGGACACCCCCCTTTTTAAAAAAGCTTTTAGAGAAAGACAGGACTTTGGCTACAGGCCCGGAGGATTTTACAGATCTGAGCTACTCAGACGCACAAAGTGGATGAACTGTACGTCCACAGGCACTTTACGGAGAAGTCCAGTTTGACACTGGGACAGAGGCTGCTGCTGGGACGCAGGACATTAAAGAAGGGAACTATTGTTTCTACTAGACAATGCTCTATAAACTAAGGGTATTACATATAGTATTATACGTTTGAAGTATATTATGTAGAAGATTAGGTGACCAGTTGTGCGATGGATTGTAAGAGTTGATCCTGATCCACAGAAGCACAAGACGGTCACAGACTGAAGCACTGTAGAGAACTCAGCTGGACACGAGAGGACTTATGTAGAGAGCTGTTGAAGGACTGAAGTTTTTAATGCCATAGAAATGACAACATGCAGGTGTCAGAATGTAAAGCGCTTTAACTTTATTTGGGTCACATTGATCCATTTGTGTGTTTGCTATGTACAGTATTACAATAAATTATTTCTTATCATGAAAAAAGTGTGTCATGGTTTTATTTACAGTGTTTATACAAGGGTTTGAATTAAGTTGTTACACTTGCTAAAATACAGACGTCTATTGTTTTCATACAGATTTAAAAGGGTATTTTAACAGTATTTCTCTTATATTAGAGAAATAATAATGATGATGGTGACCTGGCTGGTATAAATCTATCAATTGTATTTGTTTAACACCATAAAATATCACTTTACCACCACTTTATAAAGTCAGGTCTTAACCTCAATATCATAGAGAAACCAAACAGTTCCAGCAATGAGGAAACGTTGTGTTTAGTCACTTGTACGTTGGGTTGTAAAAGGTAAATGAACTGGATTTATAAAGTCATTCACACTCACATTCATACAGCTCCACTTTATCTCCATCGCACATCGATGACGGAGCAGCAGTCTGGGGAAATTTGGGGTTCGGTGTCCTGCCTATAGGAGACTTTGGCAAATTTGACTGGAGGAGCCGGGGATCAAACCACCGAACTTCTGGTTAATGGACAACACGCTCTACCTGAAGTTTGTTCGTTTCCATTCAAATGCAACGTAAAGCTGCTTCACTGAACTTATGTAACAGACCTCTATAGAGGCTGTCTGCACTTCCCTTAAAGTCTGTGTCTCGGATAGAGGCAGCGAGAATCTTATATTGCCAAAGCATCGAGCTACGACCAATCAGCATTCTTGCCATGGTCACGTCTTAGTTGTTTTACAGAGGGATGGGAAAGTTTGTTCACCACGATGGAGACTCTTAAAGATGTTAGTTTATCTATGATCCACTAGAGGGCGCTAACTATAAGCTCGACACCAGCAGGTCCAGTTTGAGAAGCTGGTTTAAAAAACAAAAAGTTTGTAAAAAACCTTTACAAAGTACAGTTCATAATTTCAGTTTTTTATTTCTTTAACATTAAACATTTAAAGACATAATTGTTTTAATCGTTAAATGAGTTAAATCACATAAAAAACATAAATGGTTTAATTTTAACAGAACACTGAGATACATGCGACTTAAATACGTCACAGGTCGACTTCCATCTTGTTTGTTCACTTTGAACAAACACTTAGTGTTGTTTTATAAGAGCTACCGTTTTACACATATAAGGTTTTTAAAAAAACATATTGATTTCAGAAGAAATCTGAAAGAGGATTACACAGCTTCTCTTTTCAACTCATTTATCCCAGTAAATAAAAACAATGAAAATGTTTTTTTTTTATTTTTATCCTCGTCTCTATCTCTCTTCAGATGTCCATTTCAAACAGGTCATCTTCTCCTGGAAAAGAGAAAAACATCACAGTTAAAGAGAGAAATGCAGAAAACACGTATCATCATCGTACTTTACGTCTCAGACGGGTTTTACCTGCGCTGTCCTCTGTGTGCAGGCTTTGGTCAGTGTTGCTGTTCGGTGTCTGTTTGGGCGGCTTCGTGTCGGGGGAGTTGTTGAGTTTGAGCGGACTCGTGACGCCGGGGATGTCGGGCAGCTTGGGAGGCGTCCGAGTCAGAGGAGACGTCCGACACTGCAGGAGGAACTTCCTGTCGTAGATGATTCTGGTGCCTGCAGGGGGCAGCAGCAGAGGAAAGTTTGCTCAGTGCTATTCTTTCCTCAATGATTATGGTTTGTTGAACAAAAAGGATCAAGTGTAGAGAAATACAAATCTCTGTTACTATATTGTACATTTAGTTTCATGAAAAAAGCTTTTTGTTCAGGATAATCTGCCACAGCAGATAACTGTGATAAACACTCAAAAATATATTCTGTTAACCTTGACATTAAACACGTTGTCCAGTGTGTCCTCACTCTATACATGTCCACACACGTCCGTCACCCCTGTCCCACCTTGTTTTTTGACTTTCGTATCAGTGACGTCAACAAACCTTCAGTGACCCGATTCGGTTTATTTCAGGGTAAAACTCATCCCAGATGGATGAGTTGCAGAACACGTTATCAGTCGAGATCAACATGTGCACTTTAGTATGAACGTTCTCACAACTCGAGCGGGTGAAAACATTCCCTTCTTTACTTTAATCACCATACAGAGATTTCCCACGGCCTCCAGCGTGTGGACGTCTGAGTGTAACTCTGGAGAAATGGGTCAAACAACAGAACGTGACGACCAGAGTGAAACTGGGACTGAGGAAAAACTTTGTACGTCGCATCTGTGAATAAAATACATTTTCGTTTCCAACTATTAAAGGTCCAGTTTGAAAGATTTAGGTGAAAGGGATCTATTGGCAGAATTTCAATATAAAATAATCCTAGGGATGTTTTCACTTGTGTTAAATCATCAAAATTTTACTAATTGTAGTCTTCTTTACCCTCGAATGGGCCTTTTATATTTAAATACTTTATATTTACATACTTTATATTAACATCTGGAGCGGGTCCTCTCTACGGAGGCCACCATGTTTTTTTTTTACAGTAGCCCAGACTGGACAAACTAAACACCTTTGAGTTTTTATGACAACTGAAGCTACGGTTCTCTCTCATGTTTGGAAGGGGAGGGTGAGGTGAGGGGTGTTCAGCTGCAACGTGCAACTTCACCACTAGATGTCACTAAATTCTACACACTGAACCTTTATAACTTTCATTTTACAGAATAAACAATGCAGAAAAAAGGCTTTAGCTGGAGGAAAAAAAACTGTAGTTTATTCTCTTTTATCACTATTCTTATTTATTTTTTAGACGTTTACAATAATCAATGCAGCATTTACAAAGATGTTTATAATGCAGTAAAGATGCCGAAATTTTACGTAAAAAGATTTATTATTGTTGTCTTGATTCAAGTTCTATGTGCTTTTTAAATTTATAGATATTTATAATAAAGTTTATGGATAAACTGTAAAGACGCAATTTAATTTCGTTGTCAGACGGGTTTGATAAAGAAATCTTAAGAATTATTGCCATTCAGATAAATTGGTATCGAAAATCTTTTTACTCCCTAATATCGGTATCGGCACCGACCCTCAAAAATCAGCTGGGCTCTGATATAAATTCATCTTTTATGTAACTTAGTTTGATCTTAATCCAAAACAGTGGTTGGTTGTGAGAGTCTGGTCATTTCTAGCAACTACCATTTTCCCGTGTGAAAATATTTTGCACTTAATAATATATAAAGTCAATTATGTGGACCAGTGACGCGGTGTCGCCCACATCTCGTAAACATGTTGCTGCAACTCAACAACAGTGTGTAGTAATAACAAGACTATAAATAGGATACGAGTGAGCACAGTTCTATATTTGACCACACAGTCAGTGATTGTGTAATAACACACAGCTACGGGACGATGACATCAGGAACCTAATGTGTGACATTAAGCTTTCAGCAGGAGCGAGTCGACATAAACATATGAAATATACATGAAATTACCCTGAAATAAAAAATCTGATCACGTCCGACTTCTCTACCGGTTTAAATTATGCAGAAGATGAAAGTAATTCATATTTGAATGAACAGAGCTTCAGATTGAACAAATTTATTTGTAATTTGATTATGTACAAATAAAATACGTGCACCTGCACAGTCACTTTACATGTGAGCTCCAAATAAAATATCTTTGCAATATGCATGTAGGAAAATTATGTTATTGAAAGTTTACATTGTGTAGGGTTTGGGTGCAGAGACCTGCTCTTCTTCACCATCACTATAAAACATCCACTGAGAAACACGACACAACCGTGCATCAGATATAATATCTGCTTCTTAAAAGTGTCACATCAAAAAGAAATCCATCCTTTTTCAAATCAACTACAGGAAACCACGTTTATTAAAGAGGAACTTTTTGCAATGAATGTTTTGTTAGAGAAAATAAAAATACAAGGTGATATTTTTCATCTAACATTAATATAAGACGACACCTGCTGTGCAGAAGGATGGTCCGGAATGTGAGGGTCTAATATTAAATATCAAATATTAAGTTTCTTTCCGATCACATTCAAAACAGATCCACCACTTGACTGTTTGTCTGCAGACCAACATGGTGTAAGTGAAACTTCTCACATCTCTTTCAAATCTCCTTTTTTCCATTTCACAAAAAAGTGTTTTTGAATTACCAATGATAATAATAATATAATAATAACAACAACATCTTAATTTATATAGTACTTCTCAGAAAAGTAACAAAGTGCTTCAGAAAAAGTAAAAAAATACAGAAGAAGTTACATAGAAATGAATAAAAACATACAAACTAATAAATAAAAGACTAAAACATTAAATGTGAGACGGAAATCTTGTTATATTATTTTCATTTAATTGTTTGCATTCATGTTTTATGTCTAGCTTTAAGCCCCTTGTGTTTTGGAAGGTGCTCCATAAAGCTCCCAGTAATAAAAGCAAGAATCAGGTAAAACCAGGGGACGATAAAAGTATTAGTTTGAGTTAAAGAAGCCACTGACTGAGCCCGATGATATAAATAAGATGTATTAATATTTGTATAGCTCCTTCCCGCTGACATTGACCCGCTCCCCGAGCTTTACCTCCGGGCGTGGTGCTGAACAGGGTCCCCCCGGGGGTCGTGGAGTAGTCCTGCGGCATGTGGGCAGCATCGTGGATCGCGACCCGCCGGACCGCGGGGATCGCCCGGCTCGTGGTGGTGTGTCCTCCCGCTGACATGTCTCTCAGCTGCGGGTCGGTTGTGCAGGACGCTGGACAGACAGGAGAAGTTTCCTTGAGGCTCCACGTGGAGAGAAAAAGCCAAAACAACCCGGGGTCTTCCTGCTCAAGGGCACGTGGAGCGGGCGGCCGTGATTGGCTGAAAGCAGGGGGCGGCGCAGGAGCTGGGAGTTGTAGTTCTCTTCCGGGTCTGATGACTACAGTTCTACAGATACAGGAAAAACAAGGATCACACTAAAGAATGAAAATAAACATGTGCTGGAATAATCATGTCACACATTTATCATACAAATATATATAAAAAACACCCTCCCTGTGTTCCCTCCTTACTCTGCCTCCCTCTTTAATTTCATATTGATTTTAATAATTTACTCCTAAGGTCTCAAATGACCTTTTACCTAAATATCTTTCAGATTTATTGACCATGTTTCCACTGATATCAGCAGATGGAGCCGGTTACACATCTCAACTCCTAACAAAGGGTTAACCGAGCTTTTACCGTCAGAGCCACCGCATTATAAAACCCATTGAACCGAGGCAGAGAACATTTGTTTTTGTAAATACTTTTACAAATACACCCTTATATCGGCACTTTTTACTATCTACATATTATTTACTATCTTATCTGTTTTTATCTTTGTCTCATTCTCGTCTTTTCTGCCTGTTTGGTGTCATTTCTTTCGTTGGTAAGAAAAGGTTTATCATTATTATAAATCAAACTACAAACAAATCAGCAAAATTAGAGGACAGCTTAAAATCTTACTATGAGGATGATGGATACAACTTTATCTTATGGCCCTACAGTTCCTATAACTTGCTAAAAAAGGCACAAATATATGTTAAAGTACATTCATATCAAGTATTCCTAAAGTGAAGCTGTATTAAATACAATGGTAAATTGCCATAGTAACTTTTACCAAAGTTAATTCCCAGCTGAACACATGAGAAGTGGGACATTTTATTCCCATTAGCAGATATTTGAGCATATATTAAAATCAAAGAAGTACATCTGCATTATTAAAGCAAATTATCATATGAAAAAAACTTTAAATAAATTCTGCGAACCAACAACCAGAGCTGAAACAACTGTTATATGAAATAAATTGTTATTTTAATAGATTTTTTGGTCTATTTTCTGTCTTTTTTTTACACCAACAAATAGCTTTTAGTGAATCAGTGAAATCAGACACGTGTTCTTTGTCACATCTTTGTTTATTAAGTCTTGTAAATGGTTTGAGCTGGTGTACAGGGTAAGATGATCTATACATATCGTCATGTCAGAAGGACTCTGATTTGAAAGGCTTGTATACATATTCACGTTTGTTTCTCCTCCTTCCAGGACAATACAAAAGAAAAGAAAACAAGTGGTCATAGCTACAAAGCCTCTACATTCCCCATGATCATGGGCGTTGGCCTAGTCTAGATAATGCTTAAAGAACATCCATAACAACTCTATGAGGGTGCATAGCATTCTAATTAAATATATTTTGTCATATATTTATACATATATTTTCATAAAAACATCTTTTTTTTTGTGCATGTGCGCGGTTGCATTCCTTAGGATAGAGTAATATGATATTGCGTTTACATTGTCATGTATCCATTCTAAAGGAGTATAGGTGATCTTCTATTCTTCGCAACAGTTAAAATTTTACAATACTCTTTTTTAAAATACGTCGTCGTAGGTTACACGTCCTCTCGAGTCACATGCCTGGTAAAAATCCTCACTCTTCTATACCCTCCGATCCAACCAGGTGTAAAACCAAGCACCACACACACACAGTCTCACACACAGTCACACACACACACGTATCATGGGATCCATACAACTAAAACATGGTGGAGTTAAATTCATCATAGTGCAGAGGATCACAAATCACTTCACTCGCAAATTCAAACGCGTGACAATTTACATTAATTAGCTTTATACATATTTTTTCTTAGAGGACTTTTTATATGATTTTGAAATCGCTCGACATCTGGTCTTTTAACTGTAAAATGAACAAGAGGATAATGACTCTGTGGCGACACCTGTGGTTAGTGGTGGTAATAACAAGCAGGTGTGAATAAAACAGGCCCTAGAGGTTTGGTTTGGAATGACGGGTGTTAGCCACCGCAGAAGCTTTAAGTCTAAACTGTTGTTTTTAACAGTTGAGTTATATTTTCTGATATTTGTACTTTCTACATCCTCGTCGTCGTCGTGTGCATTTTGTGATAAAAGCATCAAATTTGCTACACTTATTGCAAAAGGCATTCCCCAAAGAATTAAGCTGTTGAGCCACCATGAATTTTCCATTTGTAGGGTTTGCCACCATATTAGACTTGTCTACACAACTTTGCATTTTAAATTTTCATGCTAATCATGGCTTGAAATTTTCAATGACTTGCATGTATTATCCCCACTGTTATAAGGGTGTGAGAACCTACAACAAACTGAAGATTGATAAGATTCACAGGGGAAATCTAAAAAAATTTTCTGTAAATTTTGTGTCATTAAATATATGAATAATAGGGTTTAATCCAAAATGAAAATCTTCAGGATTAAGACACAGTAAAAGACCAATAGAATAAAGTAGAGTGCATCGATTTAGTGATTGAGGGATAAATAAACTATAACATCAGTCAGAAGTAAAGGCTTGACTCTGTGAGAACAGTTGATTCTTTTAGGTAAAAACAAATGTAACTCTGTGAAAACACTTTACGATCTGTGTTTTCATCATCAGACACAAAACTGCACAAATGGAAGATTTCTACATTGTCTTGTTTAAATGGGAGAAATGCTTCACTAACACTAACACTAAAACTTTTGGTTCCTATTTTTTTTTTTTTAAATGAATTTGGATGATCTCAACAAACGGAAGTGTCTGTTCTCAGCAGGAGCTGAGCAGTAGACGAGGAGGGGTCTCCACACACAGGTTTGCATGTACAGGGCACAGAGACGTGGTTACTGACCACACACTGAGTACTCTGTGTACTTTTTGGTATTTGAATCGAATAACTCTCACATACACACCCACACAAACTCGCATTCAAACCATCCCTCTTCAAACCCCTTCCCACGCGTCCCTGCTCCGCTAAAACACGGCCGAAACAGCGGAGTCTGACCCCGAAACGCTCCCGTCGTGTCCCAGTCTCTGAGAGGAGGACGCAGAACCTAAAAAACAAAAACCTCTTGATTCTGACCAAGCAGAACTGAAAACCTGAGTGGAGGAACAGTGGAAAACGTGTGATATGTAATAAACATGTGCTCTATCAGATGAGGCGTGGAAAATACGTGCATTCACGTGATGTGTGTTCAATCATTCGGTGTCTCAGTCACTCAGGCTACAGTAGCGTTTTACAGTACTCATGAGATAAATATTGGGATTTTGAATTCCAGGAAATGTGTGCTACTATGATGTGACCCCTTCATCGCGCTGCCTTCGGGTTCTGCATAAAGTGAGTGACCAGCAGAGATGAAGGGAACAAAAAGTGGGACTTTTTTTAAATACGTGAAACACAGATAACTTAAAATTTCTCAGAAAAAAGAAAATGCAGTTGGTGGTTTCCACCTTATCGGCAGCAGCAGACTCTCTCAGGTTGTGTGACGTCGACATGTCCTGGTTTATTTTTTTTTGCTACGTTAGGTGCTGAAAAACAAACAAATCCTGCTCAGGCCTCCGCGTTCCCACACTGCTACAGCTGAGTCCTCTGATCTTGCGTCATCGCGCCCTCTCGGACTCTGTCACATCAAGGTCGACGGGCTGGTCAGGTACAGCGCGGCTGTCCGGTGCCAAACTCCGGTCCTGTTTGTCCAGATGTTTCCTGTCTTTTACTGACGATTCCAGTATCACATCCGTCATGTACACACACGCGGCCCTGGTGTCCATCTTCTGCGTCCTCGCCGTCCAGTTTTATTGCTGTGGCATACTCCAGAAACTATCCGACACTCTGACCAGGCGATAATCATTTAATCCTAATAATGTATTTCTCATTACGTGGGAACATATGTGTGCTTTTTCTTTGTTTGTGTGTGTATGTGAGTGTTTTTGTGTCTTCACAGTCTGGGGTCAGTGGTAATAGGACGATCACAGTGCTACCTGTCTATGCTCGTTGCACAGTTCCGTTCACAATCACATGCCGCAGCAGCACGATGCTGTTGCACATTAAATCCTTCAAAGCACCAAATCCTCTCAACCTCCATGTTTTCTTTTTCTCTCTCAATCACCCACTTTCTACTGAGAGGTCGACAGTGAGGTGCTACAGCCACTGCAGAGAAAACAAGGAGCACACAGAGATTTACAGATGAGATGGAGGAGCCGCTGATGGAGACGCCTGTGATTTTACTGCATATCGATTGAGGCTACTGATTAAGAAGGTGGATGGAAGAAAAGGGTGGGGACAAAAGTGGACCTTTGTGTTGTGGAGCTGCTGCACAATACAATCAAGCAACCAACCCCCTTCCCCAAAGCAAACATTCCCGTCGTCTGAGAACGTGAAAACACGAAGGGAGGGGGTGAGCGAGAGATTCAGTTCGGCACTGAAGTCAAAACAATGCTGCGAAACTGAGGTGGATCAGACACGTCCCAAAGAAACGACCGACAAGAAGCAAGGAAAGAGACGTCAGCTACACGCAGACAGGAACACTCACGAGCAGGGGGCGGCACAGCGGCTTTCTCATTCCAGCACTGAGCGCGCCAGTGACATCACAGGGGCAAAGAAGCCAATCATGGGGCGGGGCTCAGCGCCAAGCAAGGAACACATGCGTCAGAGAAGAAATACACGCACACGTACGCACACATACACATACCGACACATGTCCACGTAGCATAGAGTGCATATATCACATTGAGAGTAATTGGGGAAAGGGTCCGGTGGGAGAAGCGTCGGTCGGCTCAGCGGAGGCGGAGCTGTTTACAGAACCATCCAGTGAGGGACTTTTTTTTTGGCTGCAGTGTTATTGTACTCAACTCGCTGACACAAACAATCCAGTCAGGGGGGGGGAGTTAGGTCCTTAAAACGGCCCGAGACCCAACGCGTGGGCCAGCCCCCCCGAACCTTGTACCCCTTCAGGTTGTAGATAATGACAGTTCAAAAGGTCAAAGGGCATGCACCAGCAGTCATCATGCGATTACAGTTCACAGGAAGCACTTTTTGTTGCTGTTTTTTTTTTTCTCGGTTATTTTACTGACATTTATGTTTTTTTGTAGAAAAGAAGAAGAAGAAGAATCATCATGCCTTAGTCTAGTTGACTTTTTCTTTACAAATCTTATAAAACTACAAGTTGAACTCCTCTTTTTTTTCTCTCTCTCTCTCCTCTTCTTTTTTCTTTTGTGATTTTCCAGGTTCACACCTTGAGGATGGTTCTTGTGTTTGTCTTTTTGTAGTTTGCACTTCTCAGTCTTTGTCTTCCTCTCCTCATTTGCTCATTTCCATCTGCGCTCGGGTTGTGTTTTTTTGGAGGATGTTTTGGCAGTGGCTTTCCTGTCCTGGAAAACAGAGACACGGCATCAACACAAAGAAGAAACACACAGGCGGGATGACTCTGGCTGACTAAAAGAAACTTATGCAAAAAATCAAGGACTATAATTTAAGGGTCTTTCACACCTACATTGTTTGGTTTGGACCTTTTCACTTTTTGGTCCGAACCAAAATAATAGGTGTGAAAGGTGCCTTGAACCACGGTCTAGACCAACGCACCATAATTTAGTCAGGACTGAACAATGGTGAAGTTTGTTTGCAGTGTGAGAACACTTAATTGGATATTTAGAACTTTTAGACCAATTGCAGGAAGTTGAGTAGGAGCGACTCACAGGATTGTCTGTAGTCGTCCCCTCTAACGATCTAATACTTCAACAACAAGGACGTTCATTTTGCTGGTATATGACCTTATTGAAATTTCAATGGCAACAAATCTAGGACATTAACCTTGGTTCAGACCGGGGTCCAGACTTTCAGGTGTGAAAACGCCCTCAAACATAAACTGAACAGAACGTGAGAGACTATCAGGCTCTAACAGGATCCACTATGTTACCATAGCAGCATCTATCCAAGCACTGGGATGCACAAGTGCTTGTTGTGTGTCCCGTACCTGGAGGACTGGGTAGTATGTTTATTTCAGTGTTTAACTCTCCGCAGACTGGTGCGCTGCACTGACTGAGCACCTTTTCTCACATCCACCCCCACCTGGAGCAAGGAGGGCGGGAGGAGGGAAGGAAACAACACTTGGACCAGTTAAGTGCTGAAGCCTCTGCATGTGAGCAGAGCAGGAAACTAACCTTTCTGTCCACCAGGCAAAATGTCACCAGCCCTCACGGTTTCACATACAGTAAATTATCAGCCAATCACTTTCCCAAAGTACAATGTTTAACAGATTAAACCAGAAATATGCAAGAATATTGTTCATTTCTGTTAATACACATTATTTTTTACAAGAATTTAGCAGTTTTTAAATAATACTAATATCTGTATCTCTGGATAATTTCGTCATAGTTTCGGCTGATTGGGAAACAATACTTCCAACCTTTGTTTGGCTGGTGGCTGAAGTTTATTTCCCACCCTTCACAGTAAAATGCTGTGTGCTTCAGTTTGCGTGTGAATATTTTGAGTGGAAATAATGAAAACACAACCTACTTACTTTTCTAGCGAGCCCATGTCCGGGCTGATCAGCAAACTGAACCTCAGCAGCATAGTCCTCTTTCTCCTCCTTCTGCGCAGAAATAAAACAATTTAAACATTAATATTAAAACATCACGTTTATATTGATTCCACAATAAATAGTTTGCAGCCAGAGTGTTAAATAAAACCAAAAAGTATCTGTCATGGCCACAAGCTGTTGATAAAGATGGACGACATGACTGCTCCCAAAGAGGGAAGCTAAATGGTATCGATGGCCACCTTGTGATAATAATAATAATAGTAATAGTAATAATTCCCACCCATCTTGCTCCAAATGAGCAAGATGGCGCCGTTAGATTGATTTCTGGATATTGGGAGGAAGTGGAGAAACGTCCTCCATCTTTATTTACACTCAATAGTCATGGCAGATATTTCCCATGTGTTGCACCACACAACACATCAATCTGGTTCGATTCTGTGACCTCATCAAAATGATAAATTTTGATGACTGTTGTTAAATGGTCGTGAGCGAAAAAAAATCGAATTGAATGACCATCTTCCCAATCCGTTAATTCAAATGAGATAAAAGGGATGGAGAAAAAGATGTTCCCTCTCCGGGCACAGGAAGCGGCGGCTGGTTGGCGAAGCAACCTGACCTGGACCCGCCTCTCCTCCTGTCCCCAAGTGTGTAGGCCCGCCTCCTGGTGAGAGAAGCCCAGCCCCTTGTCAAAGGGCTGCGTGCCCTGCAGGAGGCGCCCACGCAGCACATGAGAGTAACCCGTGTCACACACCGGAGTCAGCAGAGCCTCCTGGGCCACGCGCACGCTGACGTCCCGTCCCGACGTCACCGAGCCGACCCAGCCCTGCAGCGAGTCCTTGTCTGGTAAATAGGGTTGAAATGCTCCGCCTCCGACCATCCTGGAGAGAAACGTGCAAATAAAGAACATAAAGGAACATGTGGAGTAAATATGTTAATGACCATGTCGGCTACAGACAGTGACTTCTGTTTGAGCTCAGTTAAAGACGACATACCGGTTGTCTCCATTGTGCTCGTTGGCCCGACTCAGTCCCGACACCTCACACCGCTGGGCGTACACCTGCTGGCCTGCAACAACAGAAATCCCTTCCACTGAACCCAGCCTTTCACCTCCTCCCTTTGCTCCTCCTCCTGCCGCCAGGACCTCCCCTCTCCTCCCATCCGACCTCTGACCTCCCAGCTGGCCGTTTAGGTTGACCTTGGGTACGGCGCCACTGGCCCTGACCCTGTCCCTTTCTGCCAGTGCACTCGCTGGCTCCTGTGGCGCCTCCTCCTCCTCAACCTCCCCTTCCTCATCATCCTCCTCCTCCTCCTCCTCCAGCTCCATGATGGAGCCGCTGGCCCCGCTGGCTCCACTGCTCGGGCGACCCAAGCTGTAGGGGAGGGACAGCGTGGCGCACTCCGAGTCGTCAGCCCGACTGCTGCCGTCTAGCGATGAGTCCTCCACCGTAACCAGAGAGGGGCTGACCCCTGCTGGCCACACCTGAACATCTGACATCTCCATTAATGTGTCTTCCTCTGTGGTGGCTATGGGGGCACACTCAAGGCTGGACACTTCCTGCCAGTAGGGCTCCACTCCCAGTGGGGAGGGCAGGTTGTACATCATGGAGGCCGGGGACAGAAGCTCCTCCTGCACCAGCATGTAACCTGGAGGGAAGACAGGGCGAGACAAAAGAAAGACTAACACCACGCAGGCACAGCCAGGGAGCGGTCGGGGGGGTGGAGGGTCGACTGTTTCTCCAACTTATACAAGTGAGTGAGAGTCAGGGAAACAGTGTGGCTCCGCCCTGTCCCAATATACTACACCAGGAAGTAATGGAGGCTCGGTTTTTATTAGAGCCCGATCCATTTAGCTTTAAAACCTGAAATGAGCCTTTCACAGATACATCAGTATCAGCTTGTATGTTTATGAAAGCTTTGATTTTACAGAATAAAAAAGTGGAGAAAAGTTGTACATTTATGTTTAAATTACACATAAATATATAGAATATATACCAAAGTATATTTGGTTGCATTTCTTACTCTTTCTTCATTATATTTATCGATGTTTTGTAGTAAAGTTTAATGCTAAGTTTTTTAATATTAAGCCTGATTACATTTCTTTGTCATTAGGGTCTGATAACGACATCTCAGGAGTCACTAAATATGTATATTATCCGATATATTGGTATCAGAAATCTTTTAATTTTGGCATCTGCCTCCAAAAACCCACACTGGTCGGGCTCTAGTTTTTATCAAGCATCTTAAAGTTTGGATTATTAATTTATGAATCAGATATTCTTCAACCCATTACATTCAGTGTGAGTAAGTCACACTGATCCTAAAGGAATCTGACTCCAAGACCCTGATTAAATAAAAGTCAATATATTCCCAGTTTTAAGGGGCAGAGCAGAATAATGTTCTTGTCCAGCAACAAAACATCATATTTCATCTTCCTTCATCTTTCTACCGTTCCTTTGTCTAATTGATATTAAACAAAACAAAGTATTTGGGCTATTTTCCTTCTGATTTTAGTTTTAAGTAAAAGCCGGCTCAGGTCATGGACATTGGGACACAGCAGTAAGAGTGAGGTGGGGGATAAAGGGGCTTTGGTTTGTCATCCACTGTGAGTCAGGTGACCGATGCTCTAGTTTGCCTCCATGTAAGGACGTGAGTGTAGAGAACAAACATTGTGTTCCTTGATAAGAGGAAAAAAGAAGAGGTGAGAGTTGTGTATCTATTGTGGGGTTAGAACGATATAGATTTAATGTAGAAGTGTGACCTTCGACATCTCAGTGAAAATATGTCAATTGGATTTTAAAAGGCTGTCAGAGACACATGTGTTTCAGCTGTTTCACAATTACTACTACAACTACTACATTTAAAGGGTATACTGTATACTTGTACATACCAACACTGTTTTTTTATTTAAATGAAAATGTCTCTATCATCGTTCTAACCCCTGTTAGACGTCTCTGGGTGGGAGTCAGCAGCATGTTGCAGATTCTGTGGAGGAAAATGCAAGTTACTGTTGCTCTCACATTCTCCTGCAGCTGCGCATCAGACTCATGCTTTTGTTTGTCTGCATCCCAAGGTCACTGTGCACACACACTGTTCTACACACACACACACACACACACACACAGACGCAGACACTTTAGACTAAATCTTCTATTTTAAAGTGGTTTTGTAATTGATTTGCATCTATTAGTGGAGGTTGGTCTCCAATTTTTACACTAAACTGATCTTATCTATTACAAAGTTGAAGTATGTATTACTTCTCTGTTAGGGAGGAATTTATAGGATGATCAGATTTCATAGAATAAATGATAATTTTATTAAACATCTATCAATGTTTAAACACTGAAGTACTTAGTACAATAGTTTTGGTTTTACTACGGTTTTACTAAGAAGTTATTGAATGTTAAAAAACTATCAGAGGACACAAGGACACACAAACACACATCATATGTTTAGGCTTTTTCTAATATTATTTGTAAGATCAATTTCTTGGCAGATTAATCATGTGATGTATTGTTTTGACTTAGTTGTAATGTAATTTATGTTTCATGTTTTGATACCTGGCAGTTTGATTAAAAATCTATTATTCGAGTTTAACACTAAAACCTTGTTTGAAGAGAAATAATGTTTATGAATTAATTAAAATGTTTATTTAATGTTGATTAAATGTTTTCACTAAGTCGTTGCATCAGTTACTTTGGATGAATAGTGTTCAGTGATATTGAACAGTAAAGGAGTATTTCACCCAACATTTAGAATAAGATGTTTTCACACGTATAGTGAAGTCCTGGAGAAAATGTTTCAGTTAAGCAGCGAGAATCAAGGTAACAGATTCAAATTCCAAAAATCTAAAGTCATAGTGTAGAGCGTTTTTTTGTTTTGGTTTAAAAACACAACATGATAGGGATTAACACTATATTGACAAGAACATTCATGTTCTTGTCAATATAGTGTTAATGACATTCACTGGATTTTAAATGCTGTGATGTATAAACACAATAGAAAATAGAAAGTAACAAAAAACTAATTGAATAAATATCCGCTTAGTTATTATGATCCAGCTCCAGGCAGAGAATGATCTACTTTGCCTGACATGTCTTGAAGGATATTTTTTTAGTCTTTTAGTCTTATTATTATAAAATAATAACAAAAAATTACAAGACATTCTCAAATCATCTCAAGCTAAAAACTGAAACTTATTCTTATGGGCTCTATAACATCTTTGGACCGTTAAAAATAACAATAATGGGTGAAACACTTCTTTACTGTGTCAGTATCTGTCTCTCAGAGTTTATGGACCATAGTGCGGGTAAGCGTGTGTGTGTGAGTGTGTGTGTGTGTTTCTGGGATGGTAAGGGGCCATGGATGATGGGAGGGGGGGCGCCAGAATGAGGTGATCAGGGAGGAATGAGTCAGAATTAGGATGAAAGTTAGAATGAGTCGGATGGAACTGGGTTAGCCTTTCCCTTCACTCCTGCTATTTAAACATAAACACACAAACACACACATACACACACATAGGTGTCAAAGGCACAGGATGTAGTGAAGCACAAATACACTCCACAGATTGTCATGGTACGAGAAAAAAACACAACACACTGCACAGCACGCTACTCACTTTGCCACTGTACTCACACACACATATACACACACAATACTGCATTCATATTACAATAAAAAATGAGGACACACACTCTTATCTCACAGGTGACACTTAAATGTACAGAAGTAATCACACACACACACACAGACACACACCTCACAGCGTTAACCCTGCTGGCAAATAACGTTCAGACAATGTCAACAATGAGTTTGTCGTCAGACTTGGGCAAAACATTTAATGAAAATCATTAAATATCGGCACACAAGATATTTTAAGGGCTCCGTAGAGTATAGATTTAAAAAATTTTTTTATTATATTATATTTTGCCCATGAATGAAGGAGACAATGTCAGAGCAACATTGGACGTTGAACGTTATGCGCTACGCAGCTGATTATGTGTTACAGGGTTTAGCATGAAATAAAAACACACACTATTTATTGTACAAGAAAAGAAAACATTGGTTTGTTAATATAGCATTTAAAAACAAGACTGAAATACACCCATTGAACAGAGAAAACATTTTACATTGTGAAATAAACGTCATACATTGAACGCATGCCATGCACATAGAGATGTCATAATCAAAAACAGCAAACTTTATTTTGTTCCAGAAGCTGCACACTCACACATTTTAAATACTTCTAGTGTAAAAACTAAATAAAATATTCGTACACATTGATTTGTTGCAATATGAGATAACAATATTATTTTACTGCAGCCTAGGTCTGAAACACACACTCACACACACATACACACACACACAAACAGACACTGTAACAGCAAAGCATGCGACATGCACGTGCACAAACTGTAGTACACACACAGAGCTGGACTGAGAGAGGAGGAGAAGGTCCACGCTCTGACTGAACGAGGGAGGAGCGCGGGGAAATAAGATGACAAGAGAGGAGGAGGCCCAGAGGTCAACATGAGGTCATATGAGGTCAGAGGTCGGAGAGGAAGAGCTGTGAGGAAGAAGAGCAGGAGGAGGAGGAGGAAGAGGAAGAGGAGCAGGGCGGCTGGGCAGCAGATATGACATGTCATAGGTTCAGAGAGAGAGAGAGACTGAGAGGAGGACAGAGAGGGAGACTGTCCCGAGGAAAAGACACAATTTCAAGGTCGCGAGAGCATTGCACTTGTGTAACAACGTCTGCCGTCAGTGGGGGTGAAATTCAGTCTTTTTCTCAGGGAAAGAAAGAAAGAGAGAGAGACAGAAAGAACGAGGGAGGAGTAGAAACAAGGTATGAAGGCCCAGAGAACACTATCATCTGTGTACCAGTGTTACTTTTGACTAGTGTATCCATCCCAGGCACACACACACACACACACACACACAGATATCGCACAGAGCCAGACAAACACGCACATATAATCTTAACAAACATCCGTCATTTAAAAAGAGGAAATTAAGTGTTTGGCCTTAAATGTCTTAAAAATCCTGTCAGTAAGAGTGAACGGGAGTTTTCCTCATTTCTCATATTAAGCACGAAGAATAAGAACCATCATGTTCAGGGCTCAAATATGAGGTGTGAAAGAAAAAAATGACTTGTGCCCTTAGTGCATGCTGCAAAAGGCCGGGTTCATGGTGGGAGAATGACACCATTCGTCAGACCTTAAAAAACATGGCTTGAGTTTCATCATCATCATCATCATCAGCGTCATTTTGACATGAGCAGCAAACCACCATGCAGCCCGAGCTCCCTTCAACTTACCCCTTCTGAAAAACGGGGGTCTAATAACTCGAGGCTTGTGCACTAGGCGCGGCGGCCTTGTGTCCGTGATCTCTTGTGGAGCAACAGAGACAACAATGAAATGGCTGTTACCCAGACTCCAGGCAAACAGGGTCTCAAATCTTTCATTGTGACGTCTTAGCTAACTGTCATATGTCAGTACATCTGTGAGTTGTATTTATTTACATGCTAACTCAAGATAGATGTGAGTGAATAATTGACACAGAGACAGAATTATGGTGCTTTTATATGAAATAATGTCACCAAGCACCAAATAATTCCTATAAAACTCTTCATTTCTGATCATTACAGATTATAAAGAGACAATGAGCTGAACATTTGTCTCACGGGGAATATGCGGCATATTAAATCCATATATATTTAATCTCTTCTCACTCAAAATATCTTTAAAGGAGACACATTATGCTAATATTCAGGTTCATAGTTTAAATTGGGTTATTAAGGTTCACATGCTAACATGAGACACTTTCCTCAGTGTCCATCGCTGCAGCTCCTCTAGAGGAAAGAAACACTGAAAAAGCATCATGTGTCTCCTTTAACAAACTTTGGAAGACTTTACTTTAAAACAAGTAGATTCCTAACACAGTATAGAAATAAGTCATGATCTAGACTTAGTGACTGTTTTACTTGCTTTAAGATTAAAAATACATTAAATCACTTCTTAAAGAGCGTCGCACATATTTTATAAATACAGCTGGCTGAATATTCACTGCTGAATATATTGATTTGAGCATTGTGAGTCTTATGTGCACGATGCGTTTGTGTGTCTTACCATTGCTGACGCTGGGCGACAGCAGAGTGGAGTCGCGGTCGCTGAGTCGACAGGCGCCCTCGTCCAGAGAGCAAGGCGCTGGCGGCTGGGCCTGTCCCTCCAGGGACGTCACGATATCCGCACGGTCGATGTTCCTCAGGGCGATGTACAGGCTCTCCACTGAGAGGGGAACACATTGGTGGGAGGAGACGGAGACGGGGAAACAGGTAAAACAACAGAAGAAGAGACGACACACAAAGAAAGTCAGGAAAGATGGGAGATTATTGAACAGTCAAAAAACAGTCACAGATTCACTTCTGTGGTGAAACTGGGATAATATCTGTGACTTGCAGCTGCTTATGTGCACTGGGAAATTAATTCTACATTATTCATGCAGCTGAAAAGTGATTTCTCAGAGAGGTACGGTTGTGTTGGACTTACTCTTGGCCCTTTTGCCTTCTCTGCCCACCCACAGGTTGAGCAAGGCAGAGCTCTGGTCCAGCAGTGAATTGGGATTCTCCACACGGATCCTGTTGATGTCGTCCGTGCCAAACTGAAGCTCTCGTGCCAACTCTGCCAAGAGAACAGACGAGCGGATTAACAGAAACCTCCATCTAATAATTCTCTGTGTGTGGAACGCATTCCGAGAACTGTTCATCTTATTGGTTTCACACTCGGTACGAGTATTGTTCTGGGCTCAGGGAAGTGCAGTGTTGAATTTGGTGGGATTTGATCATGAAATACACAAATATTAATAAAATTTGACCACAGCCAGTCCTTACTTGCTGCAACCAGCATCACCACAGGCCGAGCAAAGAGAAAACACGGATGTAATAAGTGACTGACCTGCCCAACTCAAACCGAGCTGCTCAGATATGATGTTGATTTTGATCTCGGTCCTCTCCATGGCATTCACTGTGGCTACACAGAAAGAAAAACAGAAAAATATAAGAATCTGTGTCCCCAGAAAAATGTAACTGAGGAGAATCAAACTCTGACTCACTCAGTCCAGCTGATATCTAAGAGACTGTAGTTTGCTGGTAAAATGATGTGTGAAGGTTGTCATGAGTAATTTAGACTTAATTGATAAATCATATCAACTTCCACCAACTTTCTATGTTGTGTGATTGATATGTTACTCAAATTCTTCTTCTTTTTTTTGGTTCTCTTTCCTAAAATACTTGCTATTACATTTGTTAATAGCAAAACTTACCTTGACATAAGCTCTGCTCTGTTGAAGGAAATTAGCAGCACACACAACAATGTTTTTATGTCCACATGATCCTCGGGGCCGTGTGGGAAAGGGGGCCGGTGAGAATTTCAGGGTTCATTCAGGTGCTAGTCTCACCAGTCAGAGTAGCATTCAGAAACCGTTACAGAGGGACTGAGGTGCAATGTAGCAGCGCTGTGTATTTGATAGACAGAAAAGGCCTTTTCCCCTTCAATCCCACCCACTGTCGACACCAGTTAAACCAACCACAACGGCTCAATCTTGGCTCATTTACCCCAGGCCAGTGTCAGGGCTCCTCTGTCTAGCTCCACTGCGAGGTCCTGCTCATCTCCGCTGCTAAGCTACAGGTGCTGATGCTAACGGTGTCTGCTGCCATGCCATTGGAAATCGCAGTGGAGAAACCAGCGCCATGCAAAACCAACCACGGGGGTCATTCATCTGTTGTCATAGCTACCAGGACACTGAGGGAAAATAAGAGGCTAATTTGCCAAGTGCCCTGGAGCCATTTTGGGTCATGTTGGGGGGGGGGGGTTGCTGCTCAACTTTTGGTCGCACATTCAATATACGATTTGCTCTGACCGCAGCGCAAATAACACTGGGTCATACTGTAGAGCAGTGCATTGCATCCAAGGCTCAGTCTGTGCCATGCGTGCACGCGAGACATATAGGGGGTGGGAAGAGTAGGGAGCAGAGGGTTGTGGGTAATAAAAAGGGCAGTGCAACATTCAGTGCCCGTCTCCGCTGTGTTTGTATCAGGAGAGGGCTGAGGGTCCGGCAGAGAAACACTCACCCACACCCGGCTCGTTCAGAGCACTGTAGCGCTCCCTCAGGGCGAGAGGGGTTAGAGTCCTCCTGCGCTCCTCACTCCCAACAACCTGAAATGAGATAATAACAACAAAATCACATTATACTTACATGGTTACTTTTGTCTGGCATGTCTTTAATGTAGTACTTTTGTACCCTTTTGATAAATAATGGCAAAATACATGAATATGAGCATAATATCAACCACTGTTTACATTTTCAACCCATGACAAATATCCCCTGTTTCAAATACTGAAAATTCTCCTTAAATAATGAGCAGAAGTCTTTTAAACAACTTTCGAAAAACTTTATAAAGATTGCCAGTTCTTACCTTGACACAAGGTGGCATGGTTATGTTAAGGTTACACAGAACGTGCTGCGTGTCCTCGTACTTGGTGCACTTCCGCAGAAAGGATAAAAAGCCAGCGGCCTCCTTGTTGCTGTCTCTGACCTGAGATCAGGAAAACCCAGATGGAGAGAGGACGAGAGAGAAATAGAGAAGAAGCCGAAGGACGCATAGAAGTCAGACAAAGAAAAGATGGAGAATATCGAGAGAGAAAATAGTGGGGAAAGGAGAGAAAGCAGATAGAGGAGTAGACGAGAGATTAGAACAATAAGAAGTAAGCAAAGAGAGATGGAGCAAAGAGGAAGGGAAAGACGTGACAGATTAAGAGACAGGACACATGAGAAAGGAAGAGTAAGAAACAGAGCAAGAGTGAGAAAGAGGAGGGACAAAAGAAGACAGATCAAAAAAGGTATTAGATCCCTCCACAGTGTCTGGGGCATGTGGCGGAGTAACATGGGACGAGAAGCAGGGGGAAAAAGGGATGGAAGCAGTCCACAGGCAGGCGAGAGGGAGAGATTTACCTGCACATTTACCTGGACGTCTGTCAGACCAGACAGTTACAGAGTGACCGTGAGAGAGAGAAAGAGAGACAGTGAGACAGACACATACAGACAGGCAAGGCCGCAAAGATAGGAAGGCAGGCAAAGAAAGTGAGGGCGTCACAGGACATGCAAACGATTACCCGAGTGAGTCGACAGGTAGATAGGCAAGTTGTTTTTCGCACCATAATTAAAAGATAATAATCAAAGTATTGATCTGATGAGGAAATGTGTCTCACTGACAGACGGACACGGACAGAAAGACGGTGACAAATAGATGAGGTACCACACAAAACAAATGAGCAAACTAGTGAAAATTTACAGAAATATAGACAAACATGAAGAGGCACGTACATACACACACACTGATAGGCTGAAGATATATCTGCTGCATTCTAGGCGTGTACTGTGCATGTTACTGGAGAAACACAGAACTCAGACTATATGGAAATTCTGGATTTGTATTCTGCAAACAAAAAATCATGACGACCCTGGAGGAGGTAAGTTCTGTTCCTTCTGAGATCATATCAGAAAAAGAGCGATCGCTGCGGTGTGGTGGATTTTGTGAGGCCTTTAAATCAACAATGTTATCTGTGTGTCTGCTCCTACACTGCCCCTACTGTTCATGTGTGTATCGCATCTTGCGGTCATTTCTGAGGACGTGCACAACCGATGCACCAAACGGACACATGATACACGAGGAAGTCATGATGCGTGCACGTATGCGTAGTGAGAAGCACGTGTATCTCCGGCCATACAGTGCAAGAGAAGGGTATTTAAATAACAAGAAAGAAAAGAAAACCAAGAAATTACTGTAAGTTATGACAAGAGAGAAGGACAGATTTTATAGTGATTCATCCATATCCAAAGGGAAACACATTGCATCAAAATAAGGCACAATTATTATCTTGTTGTTTATTTTGGAAAAATAATGATTTGACAAACCACAAGGATGAAGAAAAAAAGACATCAAGTTATGCAACATATCACAATATATCAAATTATCAATAACATTTATCGTATATTATTCTATTCCATTTAAAGATCTTAAACTTAGACAGTGTTACACATTTGTTTCAGGTGTGGTGTGAGATTCCTGTGGTGCAGAGGGAACACGGCGCTGTGCTCGGAATCTCAACTTTTACATGCTAATGGTGAGACGAGCTGAAAAGTGTAGATCACAGTGAAAAGCACACGGACAAGTGAAGAAAACCACCGTATGGACAGGTTGTCTCAGTGATCAGCAGGTGGGGGGGGGAAACCGACTAACAGGACACACTGAACCCGACAATACGACGAACCACAACACTGTATGAGTAGTGAGTGACAGAAAAAAGGCAGGCGTATGAGCAGTGAGACAGAGACAGACCTTGACAGAGACGGGCAGCCTGTTGTCCCTGAAGGCCTGGAAGCTGAAGCTGCGGGGCTGCTGCGTGGCCTTCCTGATGGGCACGAGGTTCCCAGAACACTCGAGGTGCAGCGGCATGCCCTCCATCAGCTGTGGAGAGCGCGAGAAAACGTTAAGGGCGACAAGATGAATCAGTTTTGAGGCAGCCACAACTAAACTTATAGATGATATAAATCATTCAATAGAAACAAGCGCTAACTGCTCAAAACCCACATTTATCTCCCTAACACCTTTCCCTGTCTCTGCAGTTTAACTGTGCTCCTGTACTGACCTCGATATCGCGACTGCGGGCCACTTCGCTGAAGTTTTCATGCAGCTCCAGCGTCTTGTCCATCTTGTCATCCGTCATGCAGTAACAGCGCAGACGACCCTCCCGCACTTCGTTCATCTTGGCGAAAATGACAAACTTGGCCATGTACGGCACGGACATTAACTCCCGGTACAGCAGGTTGGCAAAGGTCACGGCCTCCGCTGTGCGAGGACAGTCTGCCAGCCAGAACCTGGAAGAAAGAGGCAGAAAAGGCAGATATAAGATGGATTATTATGCAGATGTGGGCTGAGGAGCAGGGAAGAGACGCTGACGGGTCATAAATTCGCCCCGGCTCCTGTTGAGGCGCTCACCTTGCAGACACGTTGGTGGTAAAGTTGGCACAGTTATGAGCGTACATCAGCTTAGTGGTTCCAGTGATGTCCTCCCACTGAGCTGGTGCAGTTCCACCTGAGGCACAACAAACACACCGTCATTCATGCCCCAGTGAACAAGGCGTCAAGATGCCTGAATGCACTTGTACTGCACATTTTATGTAAAAAGAAATCATTAATGCAGAGATATTAGGCAAACGTCTCGTGTGTTTGATCATCTCTAAAGTGGATTGTACCAATGACACTGCAGAGCAGACGCAAGCTGGTGGTATCACCCTCCCCTGCATCCCGAGCGCTCTCCCTCCAGGACGGTGGCAGTGGGATGCGCAACCCGATTGGACGGTGGAATTTGCGTCGGCGTGGTTCGATGGTCACCACCGGGCTGAAGGTCGCCTGGTTGCCAAGATGCCGTGTCAGCAGTTCGTCAGGGATTGGCTGCGCCTGAAGTGGAAGTGGCGAGGGGAAAGGTTGTTGAGCAGGAAGATGCCAAAAAGACAGAAAAACAAAAGAATATGGAGCCGAACAAAAGGCGGGGGTGTAAATTTGTTAATTAAGATACAAACAACTGAAGCAGAAACACGATATAAAGGCTGAAGTACAGTAGGTGATGCAGGAGCATAGAAAACAGGCAGGAAACAGAAACAAGGGGAGGATACGAAAGGAAAATAGAACAGGACGTGTGCTGTAGACTGAAAAAACATCAAACTCGCAAACATACTCACACATGCAACCAATTCATATTTCACACTTGACCCAGCTCAGATCAGTGCATCAGCTTGGTCAGTGTGGCTCACAACTTAAATCAGGGAACTGAGGAGTGATGGATGGCTGGATAAAAGGAAAACATAAACAGAGCAGCATAAGGCATAAAGCAAAACTCATGCACCTTCCTGAAATAACATCAGTGCAAACCAGTGCTTTGACGGACAACGTAAACAGCAGCATACACCCCAAAAACAAAAACAAAATGAAATGTGGAGCCCGTAATCCGTCATAATCTTTCTGTCGTGGAGCACAAAGCCGAGTGGAGGTGAAGTGTGAAAAGAGACCGTCAGCAGGAGCGTGGGCCAAGTCCCCATATGTGTGTCTGTGGAGGTCTGGATGAGTGACAGTCGGCCGCACATTCGCCAAAAAGGCTCCTGCTGCAAATGCTAATTTGGAAACGCTGCAGTGTGGCAGCACAGGCTGAGACGATCATCAGGTCAGGGAGAGGATTATATCAAATGTATTATATTGACGTCTAATATCATTTGCTAATTTAAAGACCCTGAAAACACACAGGGGTCAAAAGTTTTCTCTCGTAGATGCAACAACTCATTACGCGATTCACAGACGTCCTTAAAAGATCAAGATTGATAATAACAAGAGAACAAATAATCTGTCGGCAGTCAGCAATGCAGATTATACATTAAGTCAGATTTTGGGTCATTTGTCAAACAGAACATCAACTTCAGGATTTTAAATCTGTGAAATCTCAACTACAAACAAAAAGAGCTGCTGGTAAACGTGTTGGCACAGATCCCTGAGTCACAGCCTGAGAATCAGCTGTTCAATAATTCAAACATCTGTCCTCAGTAATTCTTAAAAAGCACCAGATTGTCTCTGTTGTATGAACAGCCGAGCAATTAGGAAAGATGTGTTTTCAATTCTGCTCTTCCCTCTCCGCTCCGTTCCATCCCTCCTTTCTAATATCCTTCTATAATCTGAACTGCTCTGCTTACCTGCAGTCCCAGCCTCACTCTTTTGGTGACGGCCGTCTCGGGGAAGATGGCGTCGACGTGGGGCACCAGCTTACTGGTGAGCCGGCCGCCCTCCGGTCCGATCAGGTCGCTCTCCTGCTGAATGCGGGAGACCACGGCGAAGTAGAGCGGGAAGTCGGTGGAGATGATGCGACGGATTCTCTTCTTGTCCAGCTCGTCGTGACTCTCCAAGTCTACAGATGGTGAAGAGTGAAGAGAAGGAAAGAGAAAGAAAGGACAGAAAAACAAACACACCTCCTTAATTATACATATCCAGGTGAGGGAGAGTTTACCTCTGTGTCACTGTTGGCACAAGTTTCCTACAAAAACACATCCTCACCCTGTGCCCTTGTTCATACACCAAGACTAAAACTAACTTATCTGCAGCCGTGCAAGGTCTCACAGAGAGTGGAATCCATCATTGTCACACTGACCTTCATCCATGCCGTTCAGAATAGTTTCCAACACCTCGTCGCCATAGCGATTGCGATGCTCCTTCCAGACGGAGCCGTTCTCGCTGCGCAGGACCACGAGCTCCCGGTCCCCTCGGCCCAGGGAGGCAAAGTGCGGGATCTCCACGATTACAGGCCTGCGGAAGAAACAACAACATAAATAAATCATAAAGTGAAGTGATATGAAATTGGATTTGTAGCCTTGTTTTGGTAAAATAATATATATTATTAAATATCAAATTTAGTTTTCTTCTGTTATTGTTGATATCACCATCATGTAGTCTCTGCATGAGATGTGCACACGTATCAATGTCCACTAGATGGCACAATGACAAAGCTCATTAATATTACAGTAAGGTACAACAATTAATTGACATAACTATGACAACTTTAAAACTATTTGTATAAGACATTAATGAAAATGTTAATGTTTTTGTAGGATCCTGAGAATTTTTTATAAACAGAACACAAATGTTTCAATTCCAATGTCATCAACAGAAACATAAAAAAAAAAAACTACACTTCTCTAACTTGACTTTAAAGCTGACCAACAAATTAAACTACAAAGCTAACCCACCCTAGGAACTGCATACTGGACGGTCCCAGGGAGATGATGCGGCTCGCGAGCCCCTCCCCTTCCACCAGTGGAGGAGGCGTGGTCAGTTTCTGCGGTTTGACCAGACGACACGTGATGCGCGTGGGCGCGGCGCAGGTCCGAGGAGGGATGATGACCCTGAGGCCGTGGTGTCTGCTGCCTCGCATGGAGCCTCCCCGAGCATCCACCATAAAACTCACCAGGAAGCTGAAGGTCACACAGGGTCATCGTTTTTATTTATCATTAAATAACACATTAGATAAGACAGGAACATAAAATTTAACAACCATGCTGGGTTTTCCTGGGAGAATTTCTTCCCCCTGAATGAAACACAAAATGATCAGTAATTTGTGTATCGTTAGTAGCAGTGTTTTGACTTTATGATTGAATGCAGAGCGATTCATAGAGAAGACACCGATGCAATGTGTTGATTCTCTTTTCATTTGACTTGTCTGAGTATGACAGGAGAGGGCGGGCTGTCGAGAGAGGTCATGAAGTGCAGCCAGAATGACACTAAAAGACTTTTAAAAAAAAGAAAGACGCATGCTGTTTGATCCTCCATTAGACAGGCAGCTTCAAACAAGTGTGTGTCTGTGTGTGTGTCTGTGTGTGTGTGTGTACATGTGTCTGCTGACTCACTGTGCTTTAATAAATGATGACTAAGCACTGCAGACTAAATAAATTCACATCACGCTGGATTAACCTCATGGAGCTTGTCGTTAATGACTTAATTACAGATGTTTTACGCATCAACAGCATAAACATAGTTTAGGGAACGGAAAAAACTGTTCATGTTCCTCAACATCCATCTTCGATATATTGTCTAACTTATAACACACATCCTGGGTGAGATTTAATAAAAAAGTTCCTTTGCCGGTGGCAGATTTTGGGGTTTTGACAATCCTGCGGAAAAGGGATTAGGTGGAGGGAGGATATATATATATTTTAGTTTGGGTCACTGATCTCACTGAGTCTCGGAAATCTTGTCTTTATGATAAGAAATACAGCCTCAATAAATAACACAAGTATTTTAGATGGTGAGGGTGAATATCCCTCGTACGTTTGAAGGTCTTCTGCACAAGTCACAGTGAGATCGAACATGAGGATTAAACATTAGCTAGATGTTTTATTAGCTCACCCCGTGTGAATGGGGCTGGCCACAGGGCTGACATTGTCTGAGGTCTCTGTAGCGGGACTGCTCGGGATGAGAGAGTCGTCATCGTACTCCTTTGGCAGCGGGATGGGAGTGTGCTGAGGTCGGAGAGGGAGGAAATAACAAAGACGGGGCAGAAAATATTTGAGAGGCGGTAAAATAACCATGACGGAGAAGATTAAGACAGAGAAGAGTGGGAGGGAATGACAGAGCAGACATAGAGAAAAAAGGAGGGAGAGAAAAGATTGAGCATGATGAACAGAAGCAATAAGATAACACATAAAAAATATATGTAATGTACATGGTACGGTTAAACCTACCTGATCCAACATAACCGTCTCTGGCGACACACAAGGGATTCTGGGTATAGCAGGAGAATACGGCCTGTGGCGGAGGAAGAGAAGATAATGTAAGACAAGAGAAAATGGACGGCTTCAATTCTATAATAGAAATTCTAATAACACTATTGTATCTCATGCTGCTGCAGACAAAGATGAATTATGTATGCCGTTCAACAACTCGAATAATGACATCTTCATTATGTTATTCTTCCACTTGTGGGTATCATGCACGTTATATATCATCCTGTGCACGGGGACTTACGTGGTTCCCATGCCTCCCTCAAAGTCTCTCAGAGTCTTCTTCGGCGAGAGGAAGTCATCGTCCTGGTCCTTGAAGTCATCAAGCTTTAGGTAGCGAGCTCCGTCCATCCCGAGCAACTCGTCTCCTGTGGGCCACGTAAAGAGTTAAGGAAGAACGAGGAAAAACCGAAGACTGGTAATAAAAAAACAGGTTGCAAAGAACACATGAAGAATCGAGAGAGAAAAAGGACAACACCAGGGGATTGCAGGGCAAAATTATGCTGAGCTCAACTCTCAAGTTCTTCCACTCGGTCGTAAAATGTGAGGATCTTAAACTAATCTGCCAAAAGGATTTAGTTTTTCCCCCTCAGTGGATTTTTATGTCATTTGAGAGGGACAGTATTTTGAACTGCGGCAGACCTCTCAGCTTGGATCAAAAATAATGCCACTCAATTCTGCGTATGTGGAAGCAGTAACTGTTACACCACCATAACTCCCATCCCTCCACCTTCACGACGCCACAGACAAATGGTCACATTGCGATTTCAGATAAACAGTTAGTCCAAGCACACCGAACAACATCTAGAGCGAATGGAAACCAAAGGAGTGAAAGAAGAAGTTTGGTAAAAAAGACAGTGAATATTAACACAGTTGAGGACACTGCATGGACGGCAGTGAGCATGCCCATTAAAGATGAAATCACATGTGGAGATGGTTGTTTCTGTGTAGGAGAAAACACCTCAATTATTAAAGGAAGAATAGATATTGAAATAATACGTTAAAAAACACCTTCAAACAGCTTTTTACAGTTTAATTAGTATAAGTTGGTAAATAAAAAAATAGCAACACAAAGAAAACCGATTGAAAATTAAGTTTTCATGCGAAAATCCTTTCAAAATTTTGATTTAATTCTGAAAGATGGCGACGTTAACATTAATTGTGTTTTGTTTACAGTAGCAGGTCCCAGCTGGTTCACAGCGTGTGTGTAATCAGCTTATTGATTAATTAGGCTGTGAAAAGCAGGAGTAACTGCGACGCTGAATTGGAAAGAAGCCGTTTGTCTTTTAAATTGCAGAAATACTGGAGCTCTGTCAATTATGAAACCATGGACAGATAACGCTGGTAACAAGGAAAATGTTGTGACTACATGCTGATGAGAAACAGACACATTTCTATTAAATAAATCTCTGAGCAAGAGAATAACGATAGAGAAGACAAAGACAGAGAGGAAAGCAAACAGTGCCGGAGTCGAGAGTAGAGACTCAGAGGAACTGAGTAAAAAGACAATTAGTGACGCACAGAGAAAATGAGGAAAAAGTACAATTGCAATGACGGCACAAGTTCACTAGCCACCGGACCCAACAAGGTAGAGATACAGACACAATCCTACCTAACGTTAGCTGGGCAACCCCTACAAAACAAATGGGAAAGGGGCGTTATAAACAGTCATGTTCACATCTGAATTCATTGATATGCCAATGTACCTCCCAAACATTCTTCTTCTACCAAAATCAGAGTCAGAGCTGAAAATGAATGATCGAAGCTGTGCAGACAAATCAGACAACCTACCTTCATCCTCTGAGACATCCAGTATCTCATCCACCGTCTCAGGAAAACTCATCCGATGCTTCTCTGTGGTGATCTGTGAAGAGCAGCAGCAGAGAACGGTGGAGAGTAAAAACGAGATTAAAACTCAAGTTTCAAGCAGTTGGTGGAGCTGAACCTGATCAAGACAAGGGAATTATTTCATTGAACATCTGAGTCATGGTCTGTCAAGGCTACTTCTTTGCGCACAGGTGTAACCATGTGAACCAGGGAGGATGTGTTTGCTCACCGCAGAGACGGACTCCTCGGTAACCAGCTTCAACACGTCAATGACGGAGATGTAACCGAGCCGCTTAGCAATGCCCAGGGGAGACGTCCCGTTCTGTACAGAGACGGATGAGAACCATCACACACAATATTGCAACAATAAAAGTCCTTTTAATAAAGTATTTGATAATACAGCTTTCACAGCACCTGCTATTTTTACAGATAATGTCAAAATGTGATAAACCTTTTAAAAGTAGAGGGAAAAAACACCAAGTGAATAAACATACAGAACATTTGCTCTAGAAGAAAAAACTGAACTGATGATAACACACAACACTGTTTGAATGTGTGAGACCAAAAAGTAAGAGAATCATCTCAGTGGGAAGTCGTCACTTTGCTTATTTGTTTTCATGTCATCTATTGAACAAGTGTTTATGTTTAGAGGAAGGTTATCACAGGATAATGGGGGTAAGGTTTTCCATAAAGCGTCTCACCGAAGTGATCTCATTCGGCTGGGCTCCGTTTTTCAACAGCAGGGTGACGATATCGGTGTGGCCTTGCTGAGCCGCCTGGTGAAGAGGGGTGTAGCCCATCTGGAGGAGTAAAGATGGAGGTGGTCAAACAAAACAAGACACAGAGAAAGCAGTGATTCAATCTATGGTTTTGGCGCCTGACGCTAACACCAGTGTCGCCCCTGACATTCGTCTCATACTGGTGATTACTGGTGGGTAAACAAACACGCAAACAAAACTGCAATCATCTCGAGGACCATATGGGGAACAGGTCTTACGTATGTATATATAGTACACGTGAGAAAAGAGACGTGTTACCCTTGTCTTGCTGTTCACATGAGCCTGCTGCTGCAGGAGGAACTTCACCATCTTGATGTTGCCATAGTGACAGGCCACATGAAGGGGTGTGTAGCCCATCTGAGACGAGGAGAGAGAGAGAGAGAGAGCATGTGAGAGCATGTGTGAATCGTAATAGAGGCAAATGTCTTAAGATATTTATACTTTCTAATTGTGTGTACGCTAAACATGGTATTTATAGTCATGAATCTATTTAATTAGGAAACCGGAGAAAACATCTTGTGATTAGCATCAGTAATGTGAAATAAATCAACTCAGTGAAATCAACTTCATTTTATTTTATGGTGGAGCTTACCCGTGAAGCAGCGTAAACAGACGCTCCCTGTTTCACCAGCGTGTCAGCGATGCCCACGTGACCCTCCTGAGCCACGAGGTGCAGAGGGGTCAGTCCATTCTGAAAGACAGAAAGAATTTAACAGGAGATGACAACAAAATGCAAATTATTCTACTAATGCATTTGGATCCATTCTACTATCCATACCTTGTTTCCCAGATTTACGTTGGCCTGTTTGGCGATGAGCAGAGCCACGATGTCAGGCCGTCCCTCCTGTGAGGCCAGGTGCAGGGGCGTGATGCCTTGGAGCGACTCGGAATTGGGTGAAGCCCCGTTCTGCAGCAGACAACTGGCCACCTCCATCTGGTTCTGCTTGGCGGCTATGTGCAGGGGAGTGTAGCCGTTCTGCAGAGAAACAGGGACAAACAAGCACAGAGTGGGCATCGCCTGTCTTAACATTCTTCTGGTCTAATTATAGATTAAAACTTCAATCCTGTTGTGAGAGAGTGTTTCAGAGAACGAAGATTGTCACGTAGTTGTGTTTAAGCACCACACACTCGTTTTTGACCTGTTTTGGTTTTTGTGTCAGCGATGGGTTAGCATGGCGCCATGTGTGAGCACATTGGACACACACATGTGAGCGTCTTACTCGAGCTGTGCTGTGTGCAGATCCTCCCTTGCTGACCAGAAGTCTCACAACATCCAGGTTGTTGTGATGGACGGCCACATGAAGGGGTGCCAGACCGTTCTGTTAAACACACATACAAATACACAGATGCGCACATATATAAACCAACAGACACACACGGAGACAAGAAAACAGCACAGAAACACATTTATATATGAGACACATACTATGATACTCTATCAATCAGCTCATTCTCTATGAGGTGGCGCTTTCTGGCTGGATTGATCGTCACAGCCTCGTAAAAAGTGCTTCACTGTTTTTGAGGAAAGATCTGAACTAAATGGAGCACAGACGGTCTCACCTTGCCGGCTGCGTTTGGGTTGGCTCCTCTCTCCAGAAGGAGTTCTGCCACATCCACCTTTCCATACTTCGAGGCCACATGGAGGGGAGTGAAGCCCTTCTGCTCAAAAGAGAGAAAGACAGAGAAGTTTACCAAACATCCAACAGCTTAAGGCAGAAATACTGTTGCACCAACTGAGCATCCATCCAGATGCAGCTGCATTTTTGTAATTTGGCTTCTGCTCTACCTTCGTCATCTTGATTTGCTGCGCTCCAGCATCCAGCAGTATTCGAATGGTGTGCACGTGTCCTTCACGTGCAGCGATGTGTAAGGGAGTGTGGCCCGCAGATGTAGCTGAGTCGGGGTTTGAGCTGTGCTCAAGCAGCAGCTTGACGAGCTCCTTGTGGCCCATACGGGCGGCACAGTGTAGAGGCGTCTGATCGTCCTGGACCCAGACAAGAAGGAGGAAGAGGTCAAACAGGATACAGGAAAATCACTGTTAACTAGGTTTCTATTGATTTTGCACTTGAAGTGTTTAGGTTTTCTGACAGACCTCCTCTATAAATACTTCATACCTTAGCCTTCGCATCCACCTGCGCTGAATTCTGCAGCAAAAACTGAGCGACTTCACAGTGTCCTGCTCTGGCGGCCATGTGCAGGGGAGTCTCCACTTTCTGGTGGAGGTAAACACACAACCACACTCAATCTACAGAGTACAATGTAATTTGTATGTATTTAGACTTTCAGGTTATTCATCCATTACAGTATATTTGTGAGATGTTCAGGTTATTCTAACTTGTAAAGAAAAACATGTTTTTTATGGTTATTTATTTCCAGTTTCTTTACTTTAAGATCAGGGTTAAATATCTTTTTTGTTTAGTATAAAACAAATTCACCTATAAATCCACCTTGCTCATCCGAGGGCCCATGGTTCAGATCAGTCTATTAATTTCAGTAATCCAGACATAATTAGGAGCTCATTCTACAATTTAATTTTTAACGACACTGACTTCACATGGTGGTGAAAAAGAAACTATGGCTAATTGTTTTATTAATGACCCATACAATTAATCTTCTCCTGTAATTAAGTATTTCAATTAGCATGGAATTCAATCTTTCTTAAAAATGTGAAGTGAGGACATTTTGTAAAACATCTCCACACGAATAACTCAAACTGTTAATTTGATCAACTGGCAATATTGGAAAGTTAAAACAAATGAATAGATTGTTTAATTTTGGGAAAGAAAACCGGTTCTCACCACATTGGAAGCATTAGGTGAAGCTCCTCTTTGGAGCAGGTTCTTCACGATGTTCAGATGACCCATGAAAGCTGCTACATGAAGAGGAGTGAGACCAGACTGCACAAACACAGACAGAGAAGAGCATCGCGGCTCAATATAAATCCACTACCGAGACCTCAGAGGACATTCTCTAGTTCTTAAGCCACTTCTGACTGACTGGCAGTCAAAACCTTAAAGACAGGAGCTGCCATCTGACAGGGGAGTGGAGGAATTTGAAAATACAGCAGAGATTTATGAAGCAATGAAGGTTTAGGGTCTTTTTTAACGCCAGAAGTGTGGATTTTTATGATCATTTTCTGACTTGTCTCCTTTGTGGCCACGTCGCCTCACCTCGGTGACAGCTTCTAAGGAGGCGGAGTGCTTCAGCAGCAGGTCCATGGACCGCATGTGGTTCTTCTTGCAAGCAATGTGGAGAGGTGTGAAGCCATTCTGGAAAAACAGAGAAACAAGGTTCACAACTAGACATGTGTACGGTCCAGAGGCTTTTTCAATCAAAAGACACAGTTCAAATAAAGCTTACAGGTTTTCTGCTGTAGGTTATAAAGGTTGAGAAGCTCACAAAATACTTTAACCTATTGTAAAGAGTGACTAAAACCTTTTTTGAGTTTCAAGGTCACGTAAAAATGAGCGGTTAGTCACCAGAGCACGTGAATTGGCTTTGGCCCCCTTGTCCAGTAGGACTTTGGCCATGCGGTGGTGACCACAGTGGGCTGCTACATGAAGAGGGGTTAAATGGTCCAGCGTGATGTCATCAATCTCGGCGCTGTATTGCAGCAGCTGCTTGACACAGTCCATGTGGTCCCCCTGAGCTGACATGTGGATGGGGGACAGACCATTCTGCAGGAGACAGGTGGAGGAGGAAGGTGGAGAGGAGATGGAGATAGATTAAGTCCTGTGAATGAATCATCCTGATTGTAGCTCAGGAAAGCAGAGTCCTTAGAGGTCTGATAATCAATCCATGGTTGACAAGAGTTTAAATTAAAGTGCCTGGTTAGGACATCTTGATTCAAGCTAATTAGCCAAACTTGCATGAAAGCGTATACATTTTTAGCAAGCTAGAAATATGAGATTCAGTCAAAGTAAGTATTTAACCGGAAACCTTGATGATCGATGCAGATTACAAAGCTTCAAAGGATAGATTACGTATTTCATTACGGTCATCTACCTTGGTTTTAGCCTGGATGGGAGCACCATGTTCCAGCAGGAGCTCAATAATGCGGACGTGACCATTCCTGGCTGCACAGTGGAGAGGAGTCAGCTCATCCTTCAAAGAGACGGAGAGGGAGACTCATTGGAAAAGTGTTTAACGGTATAAGGGACAGAAATGAGCACATTAGCAGGAGGGAGGATAACGGATGAGGGGAAACAGAGCATCCAAACTGACTAAATGCTTTAATCTACCTTTGTTGTGGCATCAATCTGTGCTCCTCTGTCCAGCAGCAGTCTGACCATCATCACGTTTCCCCTCCTGGCAGCTATATGAAGGGGTGTGATGCCATTCTAGGGAAGAAGCGGAAGAAATAAGATAGTATTTGTCACCATTTGTGAGTCCAGATTATTTGGAAATATAACAAAAGTACTGTATAATAGAAACTGAACTACATGTCTAGGGGGGAATACAGCTGTAAATACTCCCGTTTCCTCAGTTCCATTTCTGACCCTGCAGCTCAGATGAACTGACCTTGGGTGTGAAGTTTACGTTGGCTCCTCTGTTCAGCAGCAGCTGGGCTACGCTCATGTTCTCATAGTGGGCTGCGATATGGAGAGGTGTGAAACCAGTCTACAGAGGAAGAGACGCGATGGGAGAGGAGAGTGTAAAGGCATTCTATAAATACCACTATTAAAATGCAAGGTTAGACATGACACAGATTACAAGATGATAGAGTTTGGGTATTTTTACTTAGTGTTATTTAATTTTTCTATTCTATTCATTCATAAACACAAGAGCCCAGTTATTTGTATTCCTTCTGCACATTCAATACTTTTCCTAATCCTTTTTCCTTGGTTGATTGTGTTATCATATTAAACCTTTACACCAGTATATAAAAAAGTTGGTGCATACCTTGCTGAGTACATCCGCATTGGGATCGTTCTGCAGGAGAACTGCGGCGGTCCGCGTGTCGTCGTTTCGAGCGGCGATGTGCAGTGCGGGGAGCCGGACTTTGCCCTTGGTGCCGTAGTTGATGAGCAGCGCCACAACGTTTTCGTGGCCCTGCTGGAGGGCGACGGCCAGTGGAGTGAAGCCATCCTGAGACGAGAGAGGATGAGGGAAAGAGATTGAGAAATAGTGGAGGAGCAAAAACAGGGCATAAAAGGAGGAAGAGGCGAGAAAGATAAAGGACTGATGAAGAGCTGAATAAGAAACCATGCAGAACAATGTTTTCTTGAGCTGATACAGTGAAAGATCTAACGTCCTGTTGCTCAGTTATTCTTTAACCCGACATTAATAAAAGAACAAATGTGTATTTTTATGGAAAATATGCTAAAACAACCATTAACCATCTCATTAACAACAAATGACCTGTGTGAAAGAAACAAGCAGCAGATTCACTTTCCTAAACTGTGCTTTTCTGTCACAACAGATACCAATGATGTGTAAGGATCTAATTACGGGGAAACCTCACAATCCAACAGGCAGTTTGAAGGGACACGTACCTCGGTCGGGAGACTCTGATTGGCTCCGTTCTCGAGCAGGAACTTGACGACCTCTAAGTGATTCTCCTGCGCTGCCATGTAGAGAGGACTGAACCCTTTCTGCTTGGGCACAAATTCATTATGTAGAGTTTCAAATACACAATCACGACATAATATGAACCTTTAGGACAACACACACACACACACAAACACATCTGCATACATACACAGATTTAAAGACTCGCCTGACCTGGAGGAATACATATTTAACTTGTGTTTATCTTTACAAGGACACACACCCGTACAGTACAGAGACTCACCCTTACAGATAATGTATTTAAATATATGGACAACTCTGTAGCAGATGCGTCACAAACACACACACACACACTTTCTCTTGCTCACAGCTCGTGGTGACTCACGTGTGACTGGGCATTAACGTTGGCACCATAGTTGACGAGCTCAGCCACCACTTTCTCCTGCCCCGCCAGCGCTGCAATATGGAGAGCAGTGTTCCCTTTCTGGAGGTCACACACGCACACACACACACACACACACACAAAAACACACACACGGAACCACACAAGGTGAGAGAACAATACACAGTGAATGACAGGAAAACAATAGGAACCTAATGGCCTCAATCTGTGCATGTAGAACTTGACTCAGACCCGTGTCTAGTGTTTTGTTTTTTGGCCAGTATGTTAAAAGAAATTGTGAATTGTATTTATAGTCATGTTCTATTTTTAGCATTCATCTCATTTTGAAGCAAAACACTGTAAAAAATCCTAACTTTTTTTACAGAAATACTCCGATAGACATAGACCCTGACATGAGATAAAAATATTGCATTTTTGCAGATAAAGTGGTTTTAAAAGTTTGTGGTTCCACGTGTTAAGTGCTAATTTCCACATTGTGGGACTAATGAAGGATTATCTTGTCTTATCTTATCTTAGCTCATGGATGCTACATGCGGTTGAACTGAACTAGTCCACGAGTTAAACTAAAGCTTAGAAAAGTGCTTCATTCAGTTCAGTTCAATTCAGAATGAAATACGTCAGAGAACAAAGTACCTTGGTGGTGGCTTCCAGCTCAATGCCAGCGTGGAGCAGCGACAGAACCATTTTGACGTGACCTTCTTTAGAAGCCAGGTGTAACCCGTTGAGACCATTCTTAAAGAGGCAACAGAGGGATTTAGTCACTTTGAAACTGGAAGAAACATAAGGTTAGGATACTCTGAAGTATTGAAATGTTAGAGTAATGAATAAAGTATTTCAGAACCTTTCATAAACACCAACATTTGCTTATGAACATCATCAAAACTCCCAACTTAATATTTCCTCTGTTCTGAATGCAACCAAATAACTTGTGGGATGTTAATAAGGATGAAGAGAAGCGGAACACGCTGTATCTTGCAGTCTCACGGTCCCATGAGCAAGTGCAACATATGCACATTTTCTCCAGCTGAGCAGAACATCACTCGTCTAGTTACTGTATCTCTGAAATTAACAGATAAATTCACAGCAGGAGGACTCAGTTCTGACAGAATTAACAACCTGTGAGGGGGGGAGAGAGGCTGGCAGATAACTGCTCCATCTCAGTGGTCCGTTTATCTGTCTGATTGTCTGTCTGGCCGAGTCTGAGCTGCTCAAACCGCCAGCTGTTACCAATCTGGCCACCAGGAGGCTCCACGTTCCGTTCAAAACCACTCTCAGGCTTCCCATCATACTGCAGTGTCACTCAACTCAAAGGGGTAACACAGCATCACTGCGAGCATGCACGGAGGGATGGGAAACACTCTGCGCCTGCAAAGTGAGAACATCTACATGGGATTTTCGGTTTCCTTTTCAACTATATCACCAGGGACAGAGAGAGAGGAAGCAACATGAGCCTGCAGGTTTTCAGATGCAGCGAGGACGAGTTTGTGCTGCAGAATCACATAAATCTCAAATACAAACACCATCTCTGCCCTTGCCTCAGTCCCCATTAAAAACTCATCAATACGATGCAACAGAAAGAGAAACAGAAGCAAACAAGAACAAACTGCAGGGAAATTAATCACATGAGAAAATCACAATTTGAGCCTTTAGCAACACAACTGGAAAAGGGTATGAATGCAATGCAATTATCTTGGGCCATATCAATAATGATTATGTAGATGATTATAATCTTAATACCAAGGTGATAACAACCCTTTGAACATTGTGCAAAATGTTCAGTTTTTTGACTCAGCAGTCGTTTGTCTTCTCTTCTCATCTATCACTGTGTTAGTGTGTGTGTCTGTGTGTGTGTGTATAAATAGTGCAACACACACTGAGGGAGACAGGCGTTCATACTTTATGCCCAGACTTCCTCTTCACCAGCACATTCATTCTTTAACCCACATACTGACAAGGTTAATGAGTGCAATTTACACAAACACACACATGCGCGCACACACACACACACACACACACCTGATAATGTTGTGTTATGGTCATGATGCAACTGGATGTAAGAGAGGAGACAGTGAAGCCGCTCATTAAAAGGAACAATCATCTTTTTTACTTGATTAGGATATAAGGAGATTTCTTTTATTTTACCTTAGATTGAGAAGAATACTGGGACATTACTGCACGTGGTGTTTTCAAATATTCCTCTAGAAAGACTAAACTTTGCAGAGTCTCTTCTTTCCCCTGTTACCAACCATTCTCCATTAAACCTGATTCATAAGCTGTAAACTTTGTGATTTGACTTTCCAATTAAATTCTTCTTTCCCTGTTTATGATTTCCTTCCACAGAAAGAACGAGACACTCATTCTCTAAAGTAATTATTATTCCAGTCCAACAGCACATATTCTGATTAGGTTGAGAACAATCTGATGATGGTTTAGAGGTAATTTGCCAAACATCTGGTCAAAGAATCGGAGACTTTCGGGTTGTTACGGTCTCAGCAAAAAGCCCAGATATATATAATCCCACAGACAGGGGTGCCTCTAAAGGTGAAATATTTCATGCTCAGAACAATAGGTAGCCAGAAGGCAATGCGCAAAGGAACCAGTAAAACCAGACACATTTACTACTACCAATATGCTGCCACTGGACATGAGTGAATGAACTGCGGGGTGGTTTCCAGGAAAACAGCACATAAAGTGGAAAGAATTTCAGCTCTACTATAAAATAAATATGATCTAGACCAGCACCGGTGGAAATCTCTCCAGACTAACATTACTAAGTCAAGCAGTAACATGCTCCTGCCTTGGTTCAGCAGTGATCTTTACTGTGTATTAACAATTTAATGTTTCTCTATTAATAGTCAAGACTGCTGTAGCTTTTGACCCCTCAAGAGAACGAGCATAGACTCCAGACACTGGTTTTCCATGTCAGTTAAAGGACCAATGCCAATATCAACGTCCTGACAGAAAATTTAAACAAAATTTTAATATATCGGAATTTAAAATCAAGGTATTACTGGTACTGAATGATTTAGAAGTTAGCTTAATGTCCTGCAGACACAAACACAGTAAGTGAGCAACAAAACAACCTCCAGACTCAAACGTTGAGAGGTCCTTTCTCCACGAGACACCATGTGGAGCAATGAATCATGAAGATGGGAGGAGATAACAGCTGAAGACATGGTCCCGTTCTACAATCACATTTAATTCTACACAAAGTCTGCTATCTCGTTTTTTGTTTCCTTCTCCGGACCTGAAGTGAACCCTCGCCACAATTTAATTTGTTTTGTTAAATGGAATCTGTGAATGGGATCTTGTTGCCACTGACACACAAACATTGATCTCTGGATAGGGAGCCGATCGAATCCATCTCACTTGATTAGATGTGTTGATGTCGAGTCTGTTCTTGAGGTGATCATGAGCCTTGTCCACGTTCCCCGAACGAGCTGCACGCAGGAAGCTGGTGGATGCATCCGCCTGCAATGGACAAAGAGGAGGAGTGTTATAAAAAGGGAAAGAGGCGATTATTGCAGATTAATACCTCTAGAATACCTTTAGAAATAAAAAACACGAATAAATAGAAAGCAGCTCCTCCAGCATTATCCACAAGTCCTTGACATCAGGATGCACTCAAAGGCCCAGTCAGGTTACAAACTGCTTTTCAATCCCTCGTGAAATATAACAATCAGGCGAGACACACAAAGTAGGAAATACAATACTCCATTCATCTCCTCACCTGCCCTCTGTCAGAGGCTAAAAATGTCAGAGCGGTTGCAGTTGAGCTTCGCCCACACTCTGCGCTTGGCAGGCCTTCATAGCCGAGCACACTTCGCCACGAGCTCCGCTGCCTGCCTGCCTGATCTCAGAGGGAACGCGCCTGTGGCTGGTGTGTGTGTGTGTCAGTGTTTGTACGCCCACCTCTGTATTCATTCATCAGCCAACAGTGTAATGCAGCTGACCTGCACAATGAGATGCTTCCAATGCCCTGAGGAGGTATTCTCCCTCTCTCTCCCTCTCCCTCTCTCCCTCTCCCTCCTCTTGACCCAGCCCCTCTCCACCCCTGTCCCCGGCAGAGTTACGGATCTGTTTGAGCTGTTACTCCCAAGTGGCTTAATTATCCCGAATTGCTGAAAGACACGCCTGCCCTTTACAAATCACTGAGACTTTTTTTTTCTCCTCCCGTCATATCTGTGCTGATGCTGGTGATTGACACACTGCTTTAGATTTTATCAAACACACAAACTAGATTTGCTTCCCTATCAACAGTCTTATTTCCCCAACTTTATTTATATCTTTGCTGTTTTTCATGTCCATTCTCTCCAATAGTTTTCTGTTCGACTCCTTTTTATATAAATATCTCAGGATTCACCCCTCAAATGAGCTTCTTTGACATTTTGTTATCTAACTCTCAATTCAAACCAGGAAGCTCTGTTAATTATTACCTGTTATTACCTGTGCAAAATAGATTATGATTTCATCCCTGTCCATTATGTGTTAGCTGACTTGTTTGTTTCTTTGTTTATTGGCAGAATTACACGAAATATAGAGAACTGATTTTCCACACAACTTGGAGGAAGGTTGGGACACAGGGGCAGATCCAGTAGTTTTTCTTTTCCACTTTATTTCTTCTTTATATAAAATATTAATCAATTTCCCAGGGAATAATTTATGCTTCTTCATGAAGAAATGGATATCTAGGGGCCTGACATCAATGTGTGTGTGCAATCTGGATCTTTTCGATTTAAAAATGGTTTCAAACAGGGATTGGATTTTAAAGTTTTGCTGCGTACAAAGTATTTTTATCACTTTCATTCACATTGTGATGTTGGGCCCTTGGCGAAAGTATGCGCTCTACTGAGTACCATTATATTATTACTTACTTAAATAGACCCCAGGCTTCTGAATACTTCCCAAATCCACTGTATACTAAAAATATTTGGCTTCGCTTGAAATCCAAACAGTCTCCTTTGTTTGATGTGCTGTGTTTTTTTTGTGCCTCTATTGTTCCATCCTAAGTGGCTGAGTGACTATGTGATCTATTCCCCATCTCATCCTGGGCTTTGAACATGAGAGCTAGACATTACTCAGCGTAAGAGAACTGAGGGACAGGACTTCAAACAGCCTCTGACAGGAGCCTCTGCAGATTCACATCCTAAAGCGTCGGTACTGTATGTTTTTAGCTGCCTGTCCCACTATAAATATTTCAAAATGAGGAAACTGGCATTTGAAAACATGCATGAATCCACCATTTCTAATATCACAGTTAACCTTTTGTTTTCTTCTTCTCCACCTGCATCCCTCCTCCTCCTCCTCCTCCTCCTCCTCCTCGTTCCCCAGGACTCCACACCTCCCTGCTTCATGAACCAGATTTCTATGTGCATCCATCATCTGGAATATGAGCTTGTTAATGATTGTGTGTGTGTGTATATATATTAATTCAACAACAGCATGAGTCATGAGCTGACCATATTTTGCAGAAAATGGAAAAATCTGGCACCACCACCTTCCACAAACTCATTCTGGTGTTCATGTTGCTGTGAGGCTGGAATCCAGTTTCCTCACTACCTACTATTCATCCATACATCACAGATCGGTGCCTCAGACCCTGGCAGTTCATTACTACTTTATTTCTAATTATAGGGTCAAATACACTCAATAATGATTGTTACTGAGACCCCCTCAAAATGCATGAATCAGTCGTTCACCTGCCATTCACCTGCCTGTAAATCAGATTTTCCTTTACCTGCCCGCTACCATCATTACCCTCAGTGGAGACGGTTCTCATCTAACTGTACTGGAGAAGTCAATCCTAAATCAATTCGAAAAAACAAGAATACAGTCTCATTTCGCAAGTGAGGCCATGTGATGTGATCCCCGGGCCAAATGAAACCAGATGTTTCACACTGTATCTGCCTCAGGTGATTATGAAGAGTTTTACAACGTGATGCAGGAGATTGAGCTTGATGCCAATTCACAGCAAGTGAGCGAGCAGTGATTGATTTTTGAAATTTTCTGAAAACCTATACGGCCAAACGTATTTTTCATCTCAACTTCACGCTTCATAACTTATTCAAACGTATAGATTACACTGTTTCTTGTGAAATGTTAATGATTGGATTTCAGTTTTTAAAATAAATATATCGTCTTACATGCCACATTTTCAGTGACTCAAAAAATAGCAATGAACACACAAAAGTTGCCTTAATATGCCAAGAACAAGACACATCAACACACTATACACGACTAAAGTAAAAAAAAAAAAGGAAAATTAGCTATTTATCAAATAAATATAAATATCAGAGCACAGTTTAAACTAGAAAAAGAGAAAGTTGAGAAAAGAAATACAACAGCACTGGAAAAACTGTTTTCAGGGGCATTGAAAGAAGTAACAGCAACACACAACCACCACCAGTCAGTCGAACAAGTTATTTAAAAGAATACTACATTTTAAAATCTGACTTTAATCCAAAAAAAACTGCCTCGTTACTTTATCTCATTTCAAATGAAATACTCATAACCTCGTCTGAGTCACTAATGCTGTGTAGAGGGAAATCCATTTCACATCAGCCAACGTCAGTGGAAATATTCATGGGTCGACTTATTAAAGCTGAGGTCTTTTTTTTTTTTTTGGCAATGCCTTAAGAAACCCTGCAGCAGTAGCAGCTGATGAGGACACACAGCTTAAGTGTTGCAGAAATAAGTAGAGTGTAAACAAGTGTAACAGCAGCATATTTACGCCGTTTGTTAAAGAGCCACATTCCTCAGGCTTGGGTCAACGTCTCAGAGGCCACAACTCAGTCAGCGCTGACCCGCATGAGCCGAGGAGACAACACACACCGGCCGAGACAGCTGGTGCAGACAGTGAATGGCAGAGACACACAAACAGAAGAGGGCAACATGTACAGTGGTTTAAATGAGGCTCCACAACATCAAATCCTTGAAGATTTGGTCACACAACCTTTAAAACCAGTCAGAATTTATGGAGTATAATCCCAGTTTTGACTTGCAGGTCAATAATCACTCATGGCTTTGATATATTATGACATATACAGAACCCCATGCACCAAGCTGTAATGATTATCCATAAAACATATAAGTCAATAAACCATATGTTTGACTTATTGAGATCAGCGGTTTTCTCAGCGAGACAGATTTCAGTTAAAATGCATACAAACAGATATCATCAATGAATGTACAATATTTGTTTAGGATTCCTTTAATGAAAATGAATAATGTCAGATTGAATTCTATATGTGAAAGCTTTACTCACATCTGTAAGGTCTAACACTGGCTCACGAGCTGTGATTATGCTGGATGTGAAATTGTGATATGCAAACAGTATTGTATTAATGTTTGTGTGTGTGTGTGCTGTAATTTAAGATTCGCTCATCCTTGTGCTTCGTGTTTCAACCTCTCCTTCCTGTGTGTTGAAAATCTGACTTGAATATTCTCACAGTTAAACACGCATACAACCTCACGCTGAGCCAAAAATAGATTGGTTTCCAAAAAAAAACTCGACATGACTGAGGCCAGAAGAGGCTGAGACGTCTGATATTAATACTGAGCGAGAAGATACTGAAATCTAAACTGCCATAGGCACAATCGCATCAGTTTTCTGTGCTTTTCTTCAATTGGCACCAACGTTTTTAAACACGCGCACACACACAAGCATTAAATTGCAACTTTAAATATATTAAAAAGACAAACCAATGAGCAAGAGCAAGTGAAGTATTCTGATTTTGAAACCAGTCTCACAAGAGGAGTAACACCTCATTCCTAAAAAGGATAACGTTAAAAAAAAACACACATGGAACTGAGTCACACACTTAATATGAGCCGTTATATAAACTGCTGCTGCTGCTGCTGCTGGTGTGAACTTTACATGTATAATGTGACAGCCTCAGCAAACACGTTTACATCGACACCAATATTAACCCATGTTAACAGAGGGTTAAGGGTCAGGGTTAGTATTCCGACCTTAGTCGCATGATTATGTTTAGTTCAGTTACTAACATGCTTTATGACACATGCCCTGGATTTGAATGTAAACAAGATGTAATATTGATGTGAGTCAGATCAGAAAATGCTCTTCAACATGGAATAACTCAGGTAAACGTCGTAATCAAAATAATGTCCTATTCAGAATAAGATCAGTAGTTGGAATATGGAACATAGTCAATGATCTAAGGTAGTGATTTAAGTTTTCAGAAGGATTTATATCAGAATGTGTCAGGACTGATTTCATTGTCCTCAGGATACTCGCGTCTGTCTCCCCAATTCTACTGTTTTCTGTGATAAACAGTCGTGATCTTGGGAGGAGTTGAGATGAGATACAGACATTCGATCCCCCGGTATCACAGACCGTGTGTGCTGCAGGAGTTTGATGGCTTTCTGTACTGTGGGTCTTCTCTGACAGAAGTCATTGACAGAAAGTTGCGTACGTGTACTTATTGTAGTGACAGCTCCTGTCACTTCTGATTTTTAAAAGGAGTCCTTGTGTCACTTCAAGTTGAGACTTCTCGTCACGTTTCAACATGCATCTCGTCACCTGCTGCTTCTATACTATAGAACTACTCGCATGGAGAGAGTGTGTTTAAGGAATTGGCAGAAACCAGCATTTTGCCTTAGAAACTCTTCTTATATTGACATGGTTTGGTTTGTTAGATATAATTCACTTCTGTGACTACCTCTTTTACTATTTTCTACAAAATGTTCTACTTAATTTATCTGCATTCATATTCATAATAAGATATATGTTAATAGAGATTAGCCAAAATGTATCTGGACCTAAAGCACTTTGTTTTGAGAGGAGAACTGTGATTGAAGAAACTAGTCAGACTGAGTGTTCTTCTGGTTCCCAGGTCACTGTCTACACCAGAAGCGCCAAGATACTGGTCGTAGCCCCAAGAGGCTAATTGCTAATCAGACGATTGCCGATGGGCTACAAGATTGCTAAAGCCAAAGTGTTATAGGGGTTAGGGGTTAGGGGTTAGGGTCATCTACTCTATAAAAACAATGAGAAGGACACAGAGAATGAAGGTAACTAAATATCCTGATCCATCACTACAGGTAGATGGAGAAACTGGACTAAGAAGCAGTGGCTGGAAAATCAAGGAGAAGATTTAAAGTGATGCCGGAGCTGAAGCAGCATATTAGGAATATTATGATGAATACTGGTGGACAGTGAGTCACAAATTATAAGTGTGGATGGAGAAATTGTGGCCATTTGTCACTGTGAGCATGAACAAGAAACCCAATTCACATCCATCGCTAAAAACAGATGCATATGGAGACAAATTACCTACAAACACACACATGCGCACAAACCAGAACTAAAAATAGCCGCACACACGCCACAGTATGTTAGCGCTGGCACCAACAAGGAGGGAGATGGATCACAGTAATGAATCCTCATGGGTTTTAACAAAGACACGCTTCTATTACAAAAGACAGAATCCCAGCAAACTCGTACATACATGAGACAGAGGCAGACATGAACTTTAATGATGCAGTCCAGGGTAAGATTTACACATAAAGCCAAGTTACACAAGGATTCGCAGGCTTCCGACAGCAGGGAACAGAAGAAGAAGCCTCGCAGGCCTCGACAGTGACAGTTGTGAGTGCAACTAGCAGAGCAAATACTAATGTGCGTGCACGAGAAGAGAAAAACTTGATTTGGAGAGTCAATAGAGAAACACGCAAAACACAAGATAAAGCAAAGCTACATTTTGCACGCCATGTTTTATCCAAAGCATCTCAGTTCCAGGAGTGCTCATGATTTTATTATCAACCCCAAATCCAGGGTGTGTTGTTGATGACGTCCTCTGTCACACATACACAGAGTTTAGGACTCTAAACATGGCAGCATCACCGGGGCTGTGCCACACAGGGACACATTAAAACAAGGCACCTAATTTAAAACATCCAATATAACGGGCACTATTTCTTCTTTCACACTTTGTTCAATGGTTCTCTGAAACATTCCCCAATTCCCTCGACTTCGGTCTGTAAGAGTAAAGCCCTGTAGCAAGAACGCCCAGAGTTAATGAAAAATACTGATCAGTTTAAGAACATAAACGATTTACCTTTATATCCCACATATGGTAATTTAGGAGTCATAAGAAATAAATCACCTCATTCTGACCAGTGTAGAAAATACATTGCAGTTATTAAATGCCCCATCTCACTAACTTTTTATCACTCCCCAGTAAGTGAGAAAAGATAAAGGGTATCATTTATCTTTTAGATTAATAAATAAGTAGCAAGTCCTGGAGGGGAAATACTGCAATAAAAAAATCCATCATTTTCCACAGTTTTATTCAAATGTAATAATTTGTATTTCATTGGTATCCCATGATTAGTATTTAAGATAATAAATATGATAGACAGGTAAATAATTGAAGAAAACGGAAAAATATAAAATTAGAGGAGATCAATTTAAAAGCATGACTCTGCCGGGCAAGATGAAGTCATAGCGCGGGAAAATGAAAAATCAATGGAGCCCAGCTCAGGCTCTGCAGAGTGGGAGTTGATTCAGTATTGATGGATGGATGGGTGGATGGATGGATAGGTGGCAGGAGTCTGTGAGATTGAGATGGCGCAACAAAAATAACATAAGCACAGATCCTGCACATGCTAAATAACAACAGATACTCAAATATCATAGATGTAAAGCCACATGCAGGGAGTGAAACTTTTAAATTGAAAGATTGCTATTAGATAGTTGACATCTATTTTCCAGTGGCTATTTGCTTTGTGTCATAAAAGTCAAGACATACGATCTAATTAAAAATAGGGTGGGTTGTTAAAATGCACTTTTGCAGTGTGACAGTTTGAAGCTCTCCAGTTTGCACAAAGAAAGACTTTTCAACAAATCTTTTTTGACTAACAAAAAGACTAACAAATAGTGAGACGTCAAACGATCTCACATGAAAGTTAATCAACTGCACAAAGAGAGATTTATTAAAGATGGTTATGATGCTGGCTCCAAATCCTCACAGTAAGAAGAGGACTACAGGACGTACAGTTTGTACTGCGAAATCATACAATCATGTTAGGAAAACCTTCAGAGTACATCTACCATTCAAATAGTTCTGCAAATCCAAATATACCACAGGTACAAGTATCTGCAGGTGAGCTACTGCTAACAGCTAATATTCTAGTTTATATATTCGTGTTCCTGCATCTTCTCCTAACAGCTAAATTCTGTGCAACCCGCTGCTGCTCATTCCGAAGCCTAATTTGCTCTTTATCTTGAAAAAAAAAAACACAAGTTGAAGACGGAATAAAAGATTAAATGAGCGCAGCAAAACCAAAATTCCTCCTCACTGGTGAAACAATGAGACACATTAACAACAAGGATCTTCCCCTCGTCTTCTCCGTCCCTGCACTAAAACAGAGCATCTGAAATATTTATAGCCTCTGTCAGGCCAATGCTTCTGCAACCCATTACAATCAAAGCATGCTTTTCCTTATTTCTGTACATATGTCTTGATGTCTCGCTCCGTGCACATCACACTCACGCACACACAAGCTAATACTGGTATGTGGTATGTATGTCTTCAGAGAGATATCAATACAAAATACACAAGAACACACAGAAATGATCAAGAGAAAGGACCGTACACAACTATATGCACACACACTGTTCATAAACACATTGTGCACATGTACAGTATAAGATGTTCAAGGATACCTGCCTATGCCAACTGACAAGATAATAATAACTATAATAATTCAAATAATTCAAAAAGCAGTTATAGGGTGCTTTATCTGTTCAAATGAAAAACTTAAGGCAACAATATAAGAACAAATTTAAATATATTTGAAGATCACACATTGGAGCAGAAATATAAGAATGAAAACGTTACAGATAAGAAAATTCTGTAAACTTCAAATGAAATAAAAAAATCTAAAATCTTTACTGAAATAGTCGGTTAAACCGGGGCTAGCATAAAAAAAAATTAAACATGGGTATCAATAATGATTTCATATGCTACAAGAGGTGGAGGTGGGTTTAAAAACCTTCAAAAACCCTGGTATTTAGGGTTTTAGCCTAAAATAAATAAAGTTCCCTCTTCTACTCTATATAATTTATCATTTTTCAACTTAAGTTTCATTGTTTAAACCCACATTATCTACTGTCTGTTTAGAATAATCACCCTTTACACCCTTTAATTCACCCCTCTGCCTTTACAGAACATTTTGATGGGTTACACAACAGGTTTACAAAAATCTGTTGTGAACATTTCTGCCTCAAGCAGAGAAATTAAGAGACGAGAGAGAAAGAGAGTAAAGAACAACAGTGAGAGGGCGAAGCGGCCCTGAACTCCTGAATTCATAATCACTTGCTCAGCTACACATCATATCCACTCATTCCTCATCATTACTCCTTCAGCGTCTCTCTCTCATCCTCACCCTCACGTCTCTTGCAGCTTTGTGCAACCTTCCTCACGCTCTCTCTCTTTTCATAACCTTTCAATATTTATGAGCACTGCAGAAATGCTACTGGCAAAGCATGCTGGGTAGAGCTGTCCCTCAGAGTCAGCTCCTGACGTCATCACTCTGTGCTGGCATTCTGGGCTCCCAGCCCCGAACCGGTACCCGAACAAAAGTCAAGTTCCCTGCCAGCAACGCCCCATATCTGAAAATGCATTTTAATACCAGACAGGAAATTATGGTCCCATCAGGGAATTGAGCCATAAACTACAGTAAAAACACTTGCATCTAAATTATTAAGGGTTGGGTATATGTGAGTGTCAGGTGTTGGTCACTGTATCACAATATCCAGTAAGAAAAACTGCTTTAAATAATTCATGTTGCAGTCAGATGCCATAAAAAAGAAATTAAATAAACGGTCATATACAAACAATTTCTGTTGAGGAAACAACATGAGGTGGAAGGAAGAGATTTAGTTCAATAAATCTGACGCTAAATACAGGACATTTAACTTTAATGGTAGCTCAGTGAAATTAAGTGATACAACACGCACAACACCAGGGTTTAAAACTGGAGGAAATATAAAGGAAATATCATCAATAATATTGATTATAGTCGTCATTTTCCTCTTATAACACTTATGCCACAAATATTTACAAAGAACAATGTTCTATTATGGTTGGAGATCATTTTATGACAACACTTTCTTGAGTAAATGGATTGAAGTAAATGGATAAAAGTCCTTCAGGAAAAGAGAGACATCTCATAAATGCTTCATAAAGACACAACAAAACTGCAAAGACACAAAAAAGGGGGGAGACGTAAAAAATGAAGGTAAGAATATGAGGAAGACGAGGAGACACGGAGAAGCCGGGAGCCACAATGTCTGAAAGTCATGTGTGCATAACTAATGCACAGCACTCAGCCGCACATGGTCAGTGACTGCGCTGCACTACCCCCCCCCATAAGGCCAATATACAATCACTGGTGACAGGAGGGAGCAATCAGCACAGGGAGGAGCCAGGGTGATGGATGGGAAGCCAGAGGAAGACAGGAAGGACATATAGAAGAGAGCAAGCTGGGGGGGTGATAGTGTAAATCCAAATAAAGGATGGCATAACGGACATAAAAGGGTAATGAGGGAAATAATGAGCGAGAGGAAAAGGGGGAGAGCAGAGAGGTGTGTGGAGAAGGAAGGAAAGGGGGGAAGGGGAGTGCAAGGAAAGGAAGCTAAGAAGGATTACTGAGGTCCCGAGAAACATGTGCACCTCAATATTAAAGCTGATACATTTAAATAAGCTGTTTCTACATGCTGAATGGATTATTTCCATACTGGCATTTCAGGTTTCCACTTTGAAACACTAATGCAATGCAGAGAATTTGGCTTTGAACCACACATCTTTATGCATTTTATTCTTTCCTCAGGTCTGTTTTTAAGGTGGATGACATTTCAAACGATCTGTTTTGGTGGTTGTAAGCTTGAGAGATGTTAAAGGGCCAAAGCTGGAATGATTCCATTAGCGTGGACATGACTTTTACAGTGATATAGAGAAGTAGAGGTCAGGTGCAAGAGAGAAAGACAGCGAGAGGAGGAGGGGGAAGTGAAAGTGAGCTGCGAGAGGAGTCACGTGTCGAAGCAAACTGTACGTGTGTGTGTGATGGAGAGAGATAGATGTCTAAGAGGAAGTAATCCCTGTGCGATTTGCTTTGTACTTCTATTCCCCCCCCTACGGGAAGAGGTCAGAGGTCACAGTCAGATACAGAGAGGGCGCTTTGAGGCCAGAGAGGATGCGGCGTCTTGCTCGGCGACACTGAAGCGAGGTCAGTCATTCCTGATTATCAAGTCGGGTGGGTGGGGACGGGTACCCCGGCTTGTACTGTACGAGTCAACACACTCCCACCTGATAGCAACTGACAGTGCAATGATTCAGCTGCTCTATATGTCTATTTCATCGACTGGAGACTGGGAACCTCTGGCCTCTGGAACATATTTTATATGGCCCGCAAGACAATTTGATGTGGCTGGCAAGAAAAACCCATAAACAGAAAATAGGCTAGTTTATCTTGCCCTACCAGAAAATAAGCTAATAGCAGGATAATGTTTTTCATGTTTAACCCTTTCTATCAGGGTGAACAAAACACGTGTTCCCTTTCATTGTTGAAAAGCATCACTACGACTGTCTAGTAAAAATACATGTATATAGAGATTGTCATGCTTTTCCAAGAAATATGGACATATGATTGTTTTTTGGTGGGAGGGATGTAAAAGATTCCGACGAGCAGCTTTCACTAGACCACATTCTGACGGAGACAAGTTTTGTGGTGAGAAGCTGAAACCTCATTCAGAAGCAGAATTTGTGAAGATGTATCAGAGGCAAGGCTTCGTTCAATCAGGCTGTTTAGGCTAAAAGCAGCTGTGAGTAGCATCATCATCACTACCATCATCCGACATCTGAAGAAGCATTTCCGAGCGTTGCGTTAGAGAGGAGAGGGGGATTTGTGTTCAGTAACGTTTTGGCCCTTGAAGGATGTTGTCAGAAACGAAATGGCCTGTGATTCCCTGCCCTTGACATGGAGATGTGCCGTATAAATCTTTGTATCAGTGTTGAGATCCGGATTCAGGAGCAAAGCCGTCAGTAATTTAATTCAGCGACTTCTCTCTGTTTCTCGTCTCCTCCACACATCCCCTCAATAGACAGACACACATTACAAGTGCACTTATTTACACACATAAACACACACACTAAGAGGAGTCCGCACACAAATGGGAAATAAAAAGCTTCTCTGCTGGGTTTTCCCATGTGGATGACACAGTGTTGTAATATTTCTCATTTCAGCACTGTCAGTTTCACACTCCTCCATCCCCCCCCCCTCATCCATCCGTCACCTGTTTCGTTTAGAGGTGAACTCAGGTCAAAGCTGTGGCCGCTGCCTTTGCCTTTGGGCGGTGGCACAGTGTATTTACTCCTTGTTTGAATAATTAAGGCTTATTTTCTAATGCTTTTTAGTTATCGTTTCAAAATCTTTAAACTAATGCACAACATTTTTGTGATAATCGTACGGTGTTAGCTTACTAAGGACTAAACATGAGAAGATGAGTATTTTGCAGCATCACATTTATAGTTCATTGTTTAATTTTTGATATAGTATCAATTATTAATGTGTTTCGGCATTACTGTAGGAATTGGGTTATGTCATTACAGCATAAATATACAATAGAAGCCGTGTTTGTAGAGGAGGGTCGTTCAAGCTCACATCTGTAAACGTTACTATAGGAAACTCCTGAGACCTCCGCCCATTACGATGCTCTCTCTGCCACATTGTTTTAACACATTTAACACATGACTGATTCATAAAAATCTGTGCAGCTATAAGAGGATGTAGGCGACATGTAAGAGCAGAACCCAGATGTGTCTGTGTTCAACTCCCCCATGCAACAGTATGGTATCATAGACATGATGCACATATCTATTGCTGAATGATATGTGAGAAGTTTAATAAATTCACTTAGTCTGGCAAATAGATGATATCAAAGCAATGCTACTACAATAATCAAGTAATAAATAGAGAGACACAGAAAAAAGAAGCTTTGAACATTTTTAGAACATCTCAAATGTTTTTGTTTAAAAAGAAAACAGAAAATGTAGCGGAGAACAATGAGGCTGCATAATTACACTTAATATATTATTATCTCTGCCAAGGAGGTTATGGTTTCTTGGGCATTTGTTTGTTTGTTTGTCTGTTAGTTAGTAGCATTACAAAAAACTACTGGACTTTGATATAGAAGACATTCAAAAATCTCATTCTTTGGAGGCTATTAGTTCTATTTCTATGATTTCTTAAATTTGACATATAAACATTAAATCATTACTATTAAAAGCAAAACCACAGCTGTATTAGATACCATGAAAGTAAATCAACTACAGAACTCAACATGGAAGTGACTATAAGGTCACTGCAGAGTGACTCATGTGACGTGGTTGGATGTTGGATGTCAGAGGATCTATGATTGTGGCCCGGGAGGGAGAGATGGATGACATGAGAGGGATGGGGGTGTGGTGAGGGGGTGCAGAGGCGGCTGCACTATCATGACGTTGACTGACTGACTCTCAAATCACCCGTGTCATGAATCAGAACTGTAGAGGGCTCTGGAGCTGACACGTATAACTCACACATGCACGCGGACAAAAATGCAGAAGAAAGCACGCCGTCGTAACGTGCGTGCAGATGCATGTGCACCCAAAAATGTGCAGATGTACAGATTTACACTGGCACATTTAAATGCAAACACACGACTCATGTGCAGACTGTCATATCAGAGCGAACAGACACACTGTAACGTGCTACATCATCTTCAGTCCCGCTGCCAACAGGCGGTCACAGAAGCCGACATATGCTCCTCACCGCAGGATGTAAAGACTCCAGCACACACAAGAGCGCACATGTCAGCTGACTGCTCGCAGCATGCCGCACATGCAACAACACTGAAATCATTGTACATCCAAAAACCACTCAACAGGTTATTCAGCACTCTGCCGGCGTATTCTCCTTAAATGGACACATTTTCCCCACGTCCTGGTATACATGTATTTGTTTGAGACACTCAAAATGTTAAATGTGTTCATTGTACTTATACGAGGTGTTTTCCTTCAACTACAAATGCCCTGAAAGCTTGCACCTCCTCCAATGGGGAGGGAAATCCCTTCAATATCAGGAGGACAGAAACAAGATGCGGACAGGTAGTTGAACCCAAAACTACAGCCGGGTGTCACAAAAAAGAAAATCAGTCAACACTCACATACTGGTTGCGTTAACGCTTGGCGGTGGGCGTGCCTGGAGCTTGCTGCTGGGCCACATAACATAGGTTTTTCATGCTAACGTACAATGCAAAGTGTCCATACAATGCTAAAGAAATACTGGAGAAGTACACAGGAGATAAACTCCACAACCAGATGAAACCATATCAGGTTCCCAAGCCGATTTTGACAGGTGATTTGACTTTTGACTTTCAATTTAAGTCTATATAATTGAAAGTTTGATTATCTTAAACATACCATGTAGGTTTATATCTGCTAATTAAGTTGCTTTTTTGATTGGATAGCATTAATATCTCCAGAAATATGACGCGCTTGTGTTTATACCCACGTGTTTGCACATCTGTGTGAGTCTGTGCATACATGCGGCAGCTCCAAGTTCTGACATGAGCATGGTGCGTTGTCCCCACTGTGCATGTCTGTGTTGGTGACAGCAGGACATCACTAATCACCCTGTGGGCGTAGAGTCATACCAGTAAGCCACATGCTGAGAGAGGGATGGAGACACCGAGCGGCCGATGGAGGGTGAAGGAGGAAAAGTCACAGAGGACGAGGAGAAAATGCAGAGGAAGTCAAGATCGAAGGAGGGCACGGCTTCTGAGTTCACATCCACCACTATAACTGTTAGGATCACTACTGCTTCTAAAAATAGCAATGATGCAGCAATAACATTAAGGGTATCAGCACCGGGCTCTCTCTCGCTGGCACAAGGTATTTGAAAGATAATAATAGAATGAAACGCAGTGGAGATGACATAAGATTAAAATTAATCATTTTAAGAAGAAGAATCATCAAGTATGAGCCCAAAACGGCAAAAGAAAGGCAAATAACCTCAACGTGCCACAACAGGAGAGTAATGGATTTACCCTCAGCCACAAAATTGCTGTTGCTGGTCTGATGGATTTCACAGGAAGGCAACTACTCCTGAAGCCGGTCGATAGAGCCAACTCCTGTGATTCAGCATTCTGCGCAGGTTTACAGGGGTCGTCCAGGAGGAGCCATTCGTCAATGGGACAAACGCTTGATGCCAGGGTCAGACCTGAAGCACCAGGTCCAGTAGGGGTTAACACATCGCACGCGGCTGCAGCAAGTGGCTTGTCCCCCCCTGAGGCCAGCCAAATATAACTTTCCATAAAGTCCAGATTAGAGAAGCGAGTCACTGAGCGATGCAAAGAGGAAACTAAAGGAATACTAAAGGAATTCTGTTCTAAAGTCATTAATATATTGACTCAGGGGGTCGAAGGCAAAAGCAGATGGTAAAACGATCACAGTGACACACAGAAGATGTGAGACTCTCGAATCCTGCCGGGAATAATCCATCTCACAAGACAGCTAAATTACTCCGAGGTACAGCAGCCATGAAACCTACAGCTGTTTGACGAGTAGGAACCTTGCGTTGTCAAAACAACAGCTTTTCATTTTCACTGATTTGTCACCGACACAGGAAGAGAGTGCAAACTGTTTCACCTTCGGTTTAAGGCAACATAAATTCACTATCTGCATTATCAACCTTTTCTCTGAAGCACAAGCGGGTGAACAAGGGGTAGCTGCATAACTGTGACACATGCCAGTTGATGTCCCAATGAGAAGTGTCTGAGCTCTCTCCAAAGCTCATGCTATAATAAACCTGATGCACCAGGGAGAGCTAAAAATATGGACACGACAAGCTGACACACTGCAGCATAAAGCTGCACTTCATCCAGAGTGCCATCAATCACACTCATCATTTACCGGGCGGGGAAGCTTGTCGCCTGTGACGTGGAACGATCGTGTGATATTCATACGTACATACATGTACAATATATCTACACGTAAACCTTGCACGTCAGCCACATGAATAGGACATTTTAATATATCGAGTCCAGTTTGGGATGAAATCGCTGCGATTTCTAAAAATAAAAGTAGATTATTTAGAGCTCTATTCAGAATGGAGTTTGTTTTTTTCCTGTGGGACAGAATGAATACTGTGACACCTTAAAAAGATAAATCGGCTTAGAGGTGAATCAACCGTATGTATCAAACACTCTCTTTCTAATTTATATTTCACATCAAAGAGTGAAAAAAGCCTGAGATGTAGATAACTATGCGTTGGGAAAAATGTCCCCATGGGGACAATAAAGTATATTTGATTTGATTTGATTTAATCATGAGACACGAGGGAAAATATACTGGAGCCTGAACAAGGATGGTTTTTGGGGGTTAATGCAGATAACAAATACTCCCTGATACTTCTGATTGAAACCTTATGACAAAGAAATGTAATAGGATTCATATTTTACAGTTTACCAATGAACTTTATTAGAAATAGCTATAAATAAGAAAACACAAACACAACCATATAAATATCTACAAAAGACAGATCATCGACTGTAGCAGATCTCTTGGAGGAGTAAAAGATTAAAAAGAGAACACAAAGCAAAATCTTTAAAGTGAGATAAAGTGAGATAAAGCTGATGCACCATTTTTACAGGAGTTTTTTTCTCATTCTCAATTTGGACGATGCAAATTACAGGGCAATTAAGAGCAATCAATCACTCTGGGCTTCTCTGCATGCTCCAGTGAGCTCGGTGTCTGGAATTCTGATGACGCCTCAGCTTGTTAAGCCACAGGATTAAGGTGGAGTTTTTTTAGTATGCAGGCTATGTGCATTTTTGAGAGAAGGTGCATCCGCTCTCACCTTGGCCTCCCTTGAGGGACAACTGGTGCAGAGCCAGCAGCGCACACAGCCTGTCACCCTGTCAGTCAGTCAAACCTCTAAAAGAGCTGAGTCAGACTCTCTGCTTCATTACAACCGGGCCACGATTCACAAATATTTTGTGTGAGTCATACATGCGAGACGGAGAAGGACAAGGTAGAAACTCAAGTGTGGGTTGAAGGGGAAAGATGCTGCAGTGATCCACGTGTGACACTGCAGACTCCCGTCGTCATGTCGCTGTCCGACGGCTGGTTTGACTCAGGACAGGAGCGCTGGTGTGAATGAATCATACACTGGGTGATACAGTAACAGCAGTGAAAGACTGTGCTGATGAGATAATTTCTCGCTGTCTGTAGTTTAGTCACTGGCTCCGCTCCATGCTCTTGTGACTTCGGTAACAGACGCCAACAGGAAGTAAACAAAGCGGAGGCGAGGACACCGAGCCAAAGACGATTTTCCGAGGGAGGAGATGAAACTCTGAATCCTCCCTTCTACCGTTTTATGATTAAGTCCTGCGATGGGTATGCAAATAGGACAAGTGAAGAGCCATATTGCCTCTCCGTCTGTTCCTGTGTGACTCGATATCATCTAAATACAAGAATTGTATTTTCATGACTCACAGGCTATTCTGGCAAAACACTGTCAACATTTTATTATCCAGCTCAGCCTCCAGCTCTGCTAATGGACGGCTTTCCCATGGATGATTTGTGCTACCTGATTGTTTACTGGAGTTACCGTAACCAGATAAAACACATTGTGATGCTTGTGCATGGCTCAGTGATGACAGGTCATGTTGCAGGAAAACAGTGAAATAAAGGAAATTGAGTTGAAGAGAGATAAACAGATTTAGCATCATCTGTTTTCCTGAATTTGAAAGTGGAAATGTTTAACTCGTTCCCTGCCTGCTATTCCACACTCGTTCTCACGTATCAATGCTGGATCAGAGGGTTTAGGAAAGTATCATCTTGGTATTAGGGAAGAGTTTCAGGGTCGGATGGAGAGATGGATGATAGCAGGAAGGTGAGACGAGAAGGGGAAACGGCAAACAGCATGCACTAGGTTTTGCCTTTCGTTTGATATTTTAGACACATTTCTGTGTGGAAGTATTGCAGGGTGAAAGAATGAAGTTTTCCTGGAAATGGATGACGTCTTAAGCTCAAGGATTTATTGTCAACACTAGATGTATCAGTGAGACATTTGGCGGATCAAGTCAAATTTTCACATACACTATTCTGGATATAATCAGAAACCTGGAATTAAGTCAACAAAGCTACACAACGAGCATTTGCTTCGACCATTTAAAGAAATTTGAAGCAGTGACTGAAAAGAAGAGCTACGAACCCAAGGAAATAATAGACTGGATTTGAGAATGGAGAAGAAGAGGTAGAGGGAGATACTGAGGGGGAGGGAAAGAGGTAAGCAGTGAGACAAAAAGCCAGCTGATGGACGAAAGCACCGAGGGCACAGTGAGGGAACAAACAGTCGCTTCCCTTTTGCCGTCTTCCATCTAGATTTTAAAATTGAATTAGCAATGAAGTATTTATACAAGTGGGTTCTCCAACTCAATGCCTCCGTACAGACGACAGCAGACGAGGACAGTGCAGGGAAACCTACAGCGCTGGTGATCGCTACCATTCATCTTTTTGTTTTTTTCCACATACGAGTTGTACGTTCACAGCCAGAAATGCTATATCATACCCACAGGGTGAAGAGGAATGTCGAGGAGGGGTGGGGGGGGGGGAAGTAGCAGAGAGATGACTGGAGGATGTGGAGTCGACTGAGGAGAACCACTCAGTCTGGAGTTCTCGCTGTCACCCTGAGCTGTCGTGCTCCCAGCCCGGCTGCCATCAATGAGTGCTGATGCAAGCTCCGTCGGATCAGACAGTGTGAAGTGATATCAGTGAATGAATGGCAGCTGGTCTTGGCAAGGTTGTTTGGAAACCAGCGATGTTACACTTTTGTTGTTTTGATTTTCGTTTTCGAGACGTGAAATCCAACAACTGTTTAGAGTAAGTTTTCCTCTAGATAATAGAAAATCGCTTCACATTGATTAGTTCATTGAGCGAGTGAAGAAGTTTCATCACGCAGCAATAACCAATGACATGACACCCCTGCTCATCACGGGGAACGTGCACACAAAGACGCATGCGTACGACTAAGCTGATGGGTGGTTTATAATAATATGCATGATTAGTTAATACGGTATCAGTTGGAAATATGTTGTGAGAAAACAAAAGAAATTAATAAACATCTCTCTCAGACAGGGCAATTATATCAAATTGCATTTGATTATATATGTGCGGTTCTGCATAATATTACCATAAAACTCAAATTCATCTTTGTTCAAGGCCCAACATCAATATCAAGTCTGTGTGGAGCGAGTGACGAATACATATTTGCACCACAAATGTGCCTTCACCACTACAGACCAACACTAACAAACAATAAAACCACCGCAGTATGAAACCAAAGATTTTTTATCAAGCCCTGCGTCCATTAGCCGGCACACATAAACTGTAGAACGTGTTTAGGCCAGCAGAGCAAAGTGATGGAGTCAGGGTGTGCCTGAGAGCGGCTGCTCCAGTGCATTAGGGCTCCTGCAGGCCACATGATCTGTGCAGACCTTGAGGAGCACTAAGTCCATTACATAATGCCCAGCTCCTGCTCAAAGTGTGTGTGTGTGTGTGTGTGTGTGTGTGTGTGTGTGTGTGTGTGTGTGTGTGTGTGTGTGTGTGTGTGTGTGTGTGTGTGTGTGTGTGTGTACTCGTGGTCTGCGTATCAGTGCGTGTGGCATCGTGCCAGTCTGTATCACTTTCACTCTTCCTCTAATGATTCTTCGGAATTAGCAGTGCTCACATACTGACTTTGCAAATGACCCTCAACGTCAAGTGCATCATTAGCACTAGGTGCAGTAAACGCTGCATGTAGGTCAATTACGTAAATGGGACGTGTTTTTGTGACTGTTGTATATTTTAGATTGTCCCTTTTTGATATGAAGTGCAGCTACTTGGGATGCAAGACGTATCTCAGAAATATCTGAAATACAGTGGCTGTGTGAGTCATCTTTTCTTATTGATGTAGTCTCATCAGAGCTGCTGTGAGTTGAAATGAAATTCAGCATCCACATGATTGAGAGTGGAGCCAACACATCACGCTTCTTCCACCCCCCTTCCAGCATTTTGTGTCTGGTTGACTTTCTGTGCAGCAGGTTTTCATCTCCGGCTGAGGTTTACCCTCGTCCATCTCCCCCCCTCCCTTCATCATCCCGCCACGTGCTGTGACACACCGTAATCACCATGGTAACATCAGTCACTCCAGACCACCTGTCCACTGACCCCAGGGTCGTGATAAACTTTGCCAAAAAAGATTTACAGCTTCGTGCCGCCTGGCCTTGCTAACAATGGTGATGGATGCACTGATTAGCACGCTGGCATATGAGCCGTTACTCTTGAGGAACTCGACGACCGCGTGTTGATCTAACGGGCCATCGGCACATTGACTCTCTGACCACAACAGGGTTCAACAGCTGCTGCTCGCTGAAGTATTAAAACGTCGACTCATGGTTCAAATGCCTGAACCTGAACTTTCTAAAAGCCAAAACACACACTAAAAGATAAACATTTTGTGAAGATCTGGTCTTCAACCTACAATTACTCTGCTAAAAGCTTTGGTACGATAGGGTATGTTTGGTTCTTACTGTCCTATCATAAAAGGCAAAATGATAGGACAGTTTCATTAAATAGCAGTACTAAGGCAAAATATCTAAATTGTGGAATTGGGAAACTTGTTTTTTCAGAGATTTATCAATGGAAAACTCACCCAATCAACATTTTTTTTTTCAAAACTAGGGGATGCCTTCATTTCCTATGGGATCAATAAAGTGTCTGTCTGTCTATCTATGTAAATTGGCAGATTTTATTATTATATATTTTTTGCATTTATGAACTAAATAATTTGTCTTGTAGACATTAGCCTAAAAAGAGCAATTTTGTTTGTCTATGCCTGTGTAGATATTTCTAGAATCTAACATGAACATTTTGTAAAATTACATTCACAGGCCTATTCTTTCAAGCTATTAAATATGGTCCATTAAAACAGTAAATGCACTAGAATTGCAGGTACACAGACATTGGTAGCCAAGCAAAGTTTTGCATTAACAGCGCAAACTGACTTTCCTGATTCTTATCGAAGGTGCTTAACATAGACATGCTTATATGAAGTCACCTTGATCTCCAGATCAAAATATGGGAGTCGAGTCCCAGATAAGCCCTCGTGAGGTCTGATAAACATCGGCCATCATGCCTCTACTCTGGAATCTTCCTGTGTTGTCTGAGCAGGTACAGATCTGGGGCAACGTCAGATACATGATCGGAGCAGGTGCTCGGCTCGCACACAGTTGTGGTGTGTGTGCGGATGCATGTCCAGCTCTGGTCTCAGATGCAGCGTAATCCAAGGCTGACAGGTAAATATAGCCTGTGGCTGCTTTCAGGCTGGGCTGAGTGCTGCTCCTTTCTGCTCTGCTTGACCTTGGCTCATCCTGCCCTCCCGTTCCTCAGCGGGGATGAAAAGGCACTGGTCCATATGACCTTGCGGCCAATTACTGTAGCTTTTGTCTATTTTCAATGACTAATTCAATGTAAAGGCTCTCGCCATACCTTGCACCTCCTGACAAAGTATAAAAGAGGTTTTTATCACATGAAGGTGAGGTTATAGGTATAGCAGCAAAAATAATAATTTGATAATATTGGGTTAAATAACTGAAATAACACATATTACGCAAACATTCACCTTTTAAGCTCTGCACAGCTTTAAGGTATTTTTAGCCTTTTATCCTCTTTTAGGCCATTTGTTGTTTTCTGTAAAATTTGAGTCATAGGGAAACAAAGAAACCACTGTACCTGAATGACAGACAAAGCTAAGCAGCTTCAAATGGTTTTATTTTGTCTGAACCTTGTGTCTGAACCTTGTGTCTAAACACAACCCCAGTCAGACAATTTCCTTGATTACTGGCGAGTGCACCAAAAAAAATCAAGTATGCCTACATATACTAGCCAATGTGACTGACTCAATCAAAATGTTGCTTCAAACCTTTTGTCCAAGCACAACCCGACTCGTGGGGTCCAGACAGGTACTTAAAGTCTCGGGTTAGGTATCCACACTCTAATCTACGCAGGCAAACACGTTAGCCATAACCATTCATGTTTATCTGACATCTTTGTTCAGTGTTCTCTGGTCACTAGTAACAAAAAGAAATTATAAATGTGGCTCTAAGCAAAAAACTAAAATCAGTAACAAATATATAATCACATACTGTACCCAAACTTAAGAATGGCTAATTCCACAGGAAGACACAGGTTAACCGCAAAAAAGCACAGATGACTCTCACACAAATTAGACCCTTGGATTCTAGGACACTTCCTAAAGAGCTCCAGTCCCATGGGCGCACGTAAACATGCTCATTTCCTCCCCCTCCCCACACAAATACACAGTGTATGAAAGTATTCTTTTCAAACCTCCTCTTCCTTTGAATCTGGGACAACATGCAACACTATTGAAATTGGGCAGAATTGCATCTTTGTGCACAACATCTCCAACCATTTGACACCTGGTTTGCAAAGAAACTGGTCTAGCAAAAGACAGCAGCTGACCAGGGTTCCCTGTGTGAAATGTAAAGGTTTGTCATGTGATTGAGGAGCAGAATCTTATGTTTTCTTGTGTCATCATTTGGGTTTCTTGTAGATTTAAATTGTCTAACCTGAGGCCAATGCTCTTGCAGTTCAGTCGTCAGAGGAGCTATGGGTGATTTTTCAGAGAGGAAAACTCTCTTCACCTTTGTGCTGTGAACTGCAGTGACACAAATTACCCAAATGATCTATTAATTTACACCCAAAGCTCTGGAATATAAAAATAGCAAAATGAGGATAATTTTTTTCTTGTCTATCATTTATACTATCCATTCTCTATTACCCCTCATCATCTGAGGGTAATGGACATTTTTACAATTAACCGAACCTCAGTCTGGATCTCGTTGGACTAAGGGAGAAAGCTGTAGTACCCGGAGACAACCCTCAAAGACACAGGGGAGAACATGCAAACTCCAAACAGAAGGACCAAGCTGGGATTCAAACCTTCTTCCTGTGAGGTGGCAGCGCTAACCACTGCACCAATGTGCCGCCCTATATCATCTTTAATTACCAATGTTAGGCATCACTGAAAACAACTTCTGATGTCATCATCCTGTATGTTGTTTTGGGTGAAGACAAGAGGCAGTGAAAGAGGGAGAGACACAGAAGAGAGTTTTGACTAATTAGGCCCAAGTATCTATAAGGTTACATAAAAGTGGAGTGAGATACCCTGAAGCCCTGTTTTTGTTTCACTCACACACACACAAACTATGTGCACACAGCTCCTTAGAAAATACAAGCAAGCGAGAGCACCCACTGTCCATTAGCAGATGATTGGATCCATTGTATTAAGTGCAGGCCTGAAGGAAACGGGACAACGTGCAGTGCCCAAGAGCCTCACGCGGAGTTCCTCCCGTAAAAGCTTTCATGTCCCAGATTAGTCGCTCTCATCGGTCACAAGGAACTGACAATGAACTCAAACAATCTTTATGGCAATTTGATGTTCTGCCTCAGTCACGTCATTCCATTCTTCTTTCCTTATCTTATCACGGCCATGGAAGAGTGAAGCTTATTTAAAGGATGTTATTATTAGTATGAGTCTCATGCCAGCTGACTGCGGCCCAAGAGAAGGTTTGGTTTCCAACTCATTTAGTGGTTTCCGACAATGGTTGTGATCGAGGCCAAAAAAACCTGATCAGGACATTTATAATTCATGGCTGCAGAAATCTACGACAATCATGAGCCTGTTGTGACGTGCTGCCGGTAAACATACGGCAGGGATCAATAAACCTACTGACCAAAGCAAAGCTAGCGAGATAGATAGTGATCGAGTGATCCATATTGATAAGGTTACAGCCCGCGGGTCAAGAATACATACTGTCAATGTGGCCACAGTTTATTGACAATGCATTGGATTTGGCTGGATTTCAAACTGCCTGATGATTTTATTACCTTGTGGTAAAGAGCAACTATACTGTAGCTAGTCTGTGGACTTAGTAGAAAAATATAAATGTTGATTCCCATTGAATTTGCACGTAGAAGTGTATTTACTCTTATGTTATTTCCTGTCAGGTCTAATCAGTGCTTCCCCCACGCAGCACGCACCCCCTTGACAAAAAAATAGCGTTTAGCACACAAGAGTACATCAGTATATCATACTTCCGTCTGCCTATATGACATTTCTGCTCTTGTTCTTCTCTTAATAGTCAACCTTTCCATTTTCCATATATACGACAAATGCTAGAAGAAGCTGACAAAGGTCGTGGATCTATTCCAAACCAACTGTCGGACTCATAACACGCACCTGAGACAGCAGAGCTAGCAGAGCGGCCCTGCACTTTCCCTCCTGTAACTAGATTACTGTCCAGCCGATCCACAGTTATCACAGGATCTCTGTTGGCACTGCAGTGGATGACCTTTGTGCGATGGGAGTAGAGCAGAGAGATGCCACGTTGCCAAGTTTGATTTACATCGAAGGAAGCTAATTAACATCCTCAGGACATTAAGACCTGCCTGTGCCTCCTCTGTCTTTGACTTGCTCCCTCGCTCCATCTGGATCCATAGTCCACAGGAGGAAATGTTGAATTCTCAATGTTTTTTGATGACCTGACTAATTTTGCTATGATTTTGATGCAAAAATCTTGCACAGCTAATATACTCATTAAAAAACCCGGGTAACTGATACAGCCAAAGTTGTTGCTTTTTAGTTTGATCATTTATGAAGTCGTTATTTCATAAACTGATAAATTGTGTGCCACAAAAAACAGATTATATTTCCCTGTAATATATTTTTGATAGTATTCCTACCTGCAGTTGATAAAAATAAATAATAATCTTGGCATCTGGTGTGAGTGGAGTGACTGAAGTTGGTTAACTGGCTTAATTTCAAATGTATTAACACTAAAAGACAAAATATGTATCCTGGTAACAATTTCTTCCGTCAGTTTTCATCTCAGTGTGTTTCAAATTTCATTTTTCAAAAAAGTTTGTTTTTTGCTTTTAATCATAGCTGAAATTCAAACTCATGCCAACCTCATTTTAGCTTTTTAACCTTATTACAAAACGAATACAGGAAAATGACAAGATCCATTCATGCTAAATCCAATCCAATGTAATCCAGTTTACGACGGAGTAATCTTCAAATAACTGATGTGTTGGTGGCAATTTGTACCATTTGATTTCTTTTATGTTGTTGTACAAACATATTGTGTTTGTACACATGTGTTTGTTTTAATTATGTAGGGGTTTCTACTTACATCACATTCTGGATATTGTCATGTATAAAAGATCAATTCAAATCACTTGATTAACCTATGGAATATTGGTGAATCAAGAAAAGTGCTAAGAACAGAATAGGGAATGGAGAATATTACAGATTTTGCTAAAAATATAGAGTCAACATACTGTAAGTGATACTGTGTTACTGTAGCCACAACTTTACATGCATACATCACATTTTCAACAGTTTTCTAGTTTCTATCAATGAAAAGTAAATCTGCACAACCAGCTGACACCCTCAGCAAACAACAATCTACATAATCAGTTTTTCGCTGAACATTAACTAAAGAGAAAAGAAATGACACCCCATGAGCAGTGAGCAGCCCCAGCTCCCTCTGCAGATTCCATTTATGTTTGTACTCTGCCTCTTTCCCTTTGTCTTTCTGACAAACCCTCTTACCCTCTTTGTTTTACATGCACACACACGTTGTACAATCTCCACATCGTGATGTTGAAAATTATTATTTTTTTAAATCCATACGTTGTTAAATCTGTTCAACAAGTATCTTTCACAAATTGTTCTGTGCTGCCAAGCGTGCGTGCGTGCAAGCGCAACCCCAAAAAATCTGCACCCAAAGGCAGAGCCAGAGCAGGAGCCTGAAGAAGAGAGTGAAACGCAGGGGTGACTGAGAGCTGTAATGCTCACAGGAAGATTAACTGCATGTCTAGTTAGTGACAATTCCTTTAAATATTCACTTACTGCACGATTAATAATACTGGCGACAAATACTGTTATTTATAATATAACTAGCATAGATGTCTTCAATGGACAACCCATGCAGAATGCAACCAAACAGATACACAGATGGGTTATTATTAGGGTGTACCTCCATCTTCCCCCTCCATTTTATATCTACCCCAATGAAAAAAAAGCTGTAATATGGGGGAAACACCGAATATAAGACCAACACCGTTTCAATGAGGATGTGATTACATGCATACAAATACGTGTGTATGCAGTGCACTGAACTTGCATTGCATTAAAATGAATGAGCTGCAGCCTTGTAATAGCACAAAGCGCTTCTCAATAAGAATCTGTTATTCTATCAACAACTTCCACCTTACAGCAATCATCATTTTCATCATCAGCCTCATTTTCCTTCCCCTGTAGCTGAATATCGGATGGAGCGCAAGCACAACCTGCACCAGAGCATATGTGCCTGACTGGTTAGCCTGCACGCACGCACGCACACACCAGCTGAGGCTGCGAGACCATATGTGGGATTATAAATGTGTAACTGCAGCCTTGCCAATCACGCACAATAGATGCAGAGAGACTTGTAGAGAGAAAGACAGGTAGAGGTGGGGAAAGACGGACGTGAGAAACCCCATCACCTTCCATGTCTCATGAGACAGCCAGCCATACCTTGCGCCTGCGGTCCCTGGATCGATTCCTCTTTTTTAACTTTTCCTCCTCCTTCTCCCTCTGCTCCTGGGCGGCGGCCTCTGCAAGGTCCTTGGTCTTGCGGAGCTGCTTGGCGGCTTGTGCCATGGTGCCGCTGCTACTGCTGCTGCTGCTGCTCCAGTCGCCGTCGTTCCAGCCCTCCTCCGGCTTGCACTACCTCCAGTCGTCCCCTGCTTGCTCCTCCCGTGTCCCCCAAGCTCCGTCACTTACTAACTCCTCTCTGGTGGCCACCACATCATGTGTGTGTGTAAGGCGAGAGGTGGGAACCTCTGTGTCTGGATACTGGTGTGTGTATGTGGGTGATGGTGATGCTACAGCAGCCACAAGACATTCTCCAGCAGCCACACAGAAGGATGCTACAGCTAGGGGTGCTGATGCTGATGCTGGTGCCTGTGTCGCGGCTGCTACTCATCCAGTCAGCTTGCACTGCGCCGAATTGCCTTCCCCTCCCCCTTCTTCCTATCCTACCTTCCTCCCTTCTCTCCTCTCTCCTCCCTCTCTCCTCTCTCCTCCCTCTCTCCTTGCACAGACCTGTCACGCAGTCCCGTGTTCAGCACAGTGGGAATCCTGCAGCAGCGCTCCTTCTTTCAATCTGTCCAACGTGCTCCCCTCTGCTCCGCTTCTTTCTCCACAGTTTTCCTCTCTGCTCAAGGTTTTTCTCTCACAATAGGTGTTGTTGCGTCTTGCATAACTGAGGTACAATAGATGAGGGCACCAGAGCTGCGGAATGCCTTCAAACGGGATTTTTTCTCCTCACGTCTTCCCTCCCTCTGACCATGGCTTTTCCATGGCACCTCCCTCCTGGAGACAGATGGGGAGAGAGAACAGTGGTGAGAGAGATGGAAGGGCGTAAGATAGAAATTAATATCCTGATCCTAATATACAGTCACTGAGTGCGTGTGTAAAATGTGAGTGTAGAAACATGGTGCCATACATTGACACCTACACCCCCCCACCCCTACTTCCCCTCATGTTTCAGTGTCAGAAGCAGACAGGGAGTAAAAAAACATCAACAACATGAATGCTTCATAAAAACTGCATGTCCTCTGCCTCCCCTTCCATTCCGCTGCCTTCCCCTTTTTCCATCACATGAGGAGGGCATCATGGACGTTTCATACAGCAGACAGAACAATTCATAGACAAATAAAGCACAGTGATTGGTCCATGGATTGATATATCGGAAGACAAACTCCTGCAAAACTCGTGATAGTATTTCCATTTAATCGCTGAAAATATTTAAACTCAATTGTTAGAAACACAGAAAAGAAAGTAAATCTGTTTTCTAATCAAACATCCTCATCGTACACACACTGTATTGTTATTCATATTCTCTGGAGCCCACTATTCAACATATCAACTATTCAACATCAGAGGATGCACCGACGTTATATGACATTATTCTCATGTATCTCTCTCTCTCTCTCTCTCCCTCCCACCTCTGCAACTTCAGCTTTCTGCAGAATGATGCTGCAACATAGTGTGCCCTCTACAAAGAGACCATGTGACAAGACTAGGAACTAATACATGTTATATTCATAGACGCCATCTGCTGAGCGATCAACACCAGATAATACAAAGCCAAAAGGCCTGACGTGAAAATCAATACTGTGGCCACGTGTGGATATTCAAAATCGGATGCTCTCTCGATGATAGAAGTATTTCTAAGGATATTTTCTGCCGACTTTTAGTGTTTTTGTGCTTCAACAACTAATATTTGTGGGTTAAATGTTTCAATGTGCATTAATTTGAGCTACAGTTTTGCATTGTGCCTAATGGATCCATTAAGCTGGAGGTCGTAAACATAATTACGCCACAACCTCTGGTCTGGATTTGCCAGAAGGAGCTTGGGGGTCTCATGGAAAAGCTGTCGATATAACCAGAAGAGTTATTCCAAAGTCCACATTGAAATCACCCTCAGGAGATGCATGTCTACATTCTTCAAGGCTTGTATGTGCACAGCGTATAGACTACTGGACAAAAGGTTTTCTGGTCGATGCTCCCATAGCGTCAGTCAAATTATCTCCTGCGGGCACAAATCTTTTAGACGAGCGGTCACTTAGACACTTAAATGAATGAAGCTCAATTGAGTCATCAGGCCGGTGTATGGACGTCTCCGTGCTGCCATATTAAATCAGCTTTTGCCAGGAGAGAGGTCATGGCTCTAAATTGTTGTTAAATCGTTTTGTATAATTGTTTTCTCATGTGTCCCTTTTACCTGTGCGCCACGGTGCTGCTGATTCAATCATGATTTAATTAAAAGCATGCCACTGTGACAGATGTAACAGTTAGTTAGGCTACTGTTAGCATAAAGGTTATATTTTACTTTATAAATCTTATTACTCTTATCTCTGTACCTCACAGTTTATGTCCAGTCCTGTTCACATTAGCGTCAAAGTTTTAGAAGCCATTTTTTCCTCTGCATCTATACATGAATCAAAAATAATGCAGTGAAGTAGTTAGCTAGCACTTAGCATGTGCCGCTAATGGGGTCGTTCCATTTAACCTCGGACGTTGCAAATGGAACACCACCGCAAGTTGGAATTTCAGCTGGGAAGGTCGAAGGAACCTCACCACCCCTGACTTTGAAATTCAAGATGGCACCTCCATTTTAGCTCCATTATTTAGTGTCTAGCTTGAGAAGCATAACTCGGGCTAGCTTAAATTTAGCTACCATTTTTATATGCGTAGTTTAGCTAAAGCTGGGTGATAACAACTTCTAATGTTTTGCTACCTAAGATTAAATGGTGGCGATATTTATTTATATATTTGTTTATCTATTTATTTGCTATTTTAGTTAGCGAGTATAGAAAAAAGCTAATGAATAGTCGCTAACGTTAGCATTAAATAATGCGCAGGCAATGCAGATAAATGAGCTGAATTAAATAGTATTATAGCATAATTCTTACCTTGTTCAACGTGATCTCTGCTCGTAGTCATTGCTTTAACTTGTGTTATATTATGTGATGTTAATTTTGTGCCCAATTAATGTTGAACTTACTGGAGCCAGTCTGGTGTAGAATCTCAATAACTCAGGGTTGTGCTCGCTGCCTCTGACCACTGATCAGCATCTTTATTATGTTAGAATCTATATTTGTGTACTCAAAACTCAAATCTATAAATCTGACATCAATAAATAACCTGTAACCACTCATATAAACCCATGCTGGGTTTGACTTTGCAGGCAGGACGTTATAAATGTGCGGACAGTGTAGTGAGTGATGAAGAACATTTCAGTCACAATAGAGATGAAGCGCTGCAGCAGATGGAGCTGAGATCTGTCACTGATGAAAACAGCACTGGGGCTTACTTCTCCGGCTCCTGAGCCAAACTGAGCCGAGCTAAATATGGAAAATGATGAAGCAGGGACATGAAAAGAGGTAAAACGGAGATAACGGCAAGAGCTGAGTGCAGAACGAAGGAATGATGTCAGAGAGGGTCATAGGTCAAAGTAGTCCAATCAATTTGCTTTAGGTTAATGCAGATCTGTGACACGAGTTTAACCTTGTGACCTTGACCTTGTACAGCCCATATGCACAAATCACAGTTTGTCTCATGAGGCTTAACAAGGTGTGGCAGCCTCTGTTCTTAACCCCCAATAAGAGTAAAGAAAAACTACCCTTACCACTTACTTCACAATAATCACGAGGCAATATTAAAATAATAGAATAATGCGTTCATTCCTAAGAACTTTAAAAATGTATGAGGGATAAATTTTAGGCTGCTCGAAGATCTTTGGGCAAGTTGTTGCATATTTGATAAGTACAACCGATAAAGGCAGCGCTCCCAGTTTTTCTTCGGAGAATATTTAGTTTGCTGTACAAGATTCTCAAGGATGCTGCACGACCATGACTAAATAATTCATCACTTTCTACGACAGGGCTGCAAAAATTAAATCTAAAAACAAACCGGGCAGCAGTGAAGTGGCGGCAGGAGCAATGAATGAATGAGTTACGGCTCACTCTAATTTTTTTTAGTTGCCCAAGTTGAATCAATCAATCAACATACGGTGCAGCATGAAGTGTGATATTTATTGCCAGGGTGTCGTGCTTTACATTCCTGAGAGGATTACACTGTTTTCAGCCGATGGTGATTCATGAGCGTGCAGAGATTTACAAAGTGCATTTAAAGCCACAAACATTTTAAACAATGTTGTGTTCACTGTGTTATACTGCCATCAGGTGGCAGATGATTGTTATTGCAACTATCCAAGAATACTTAATTTCCTATATAAAATATCCTCCATGAAACTGTAGTGAGGATACTTCCTTAAATGTATCGTCCAGTTCGACATTCAGGTGATATTTCTAGATGTTGACTAGATGTTTTAAAGAATCAGACCTGCAGCATATTCTCTCACGCACGCACGCACGCACGCACGCACGCACGCACGCACGCACGCACGCACGCACGCACGCACGCACACGTTTTGTGTGTTTGTAATTGATTTTTGGAATTATTATTGGTTACTCTATTTGATTAGATTTTTTATTGTTTTATTTTATTATATTTATATATAAAACATACATATTAATATGTTCTCTTCTGTATTTTCTATCTCTGCTAGTTTATTACAAATAGTAATACATGCTCTACATATGTTTGTTTCATGCTGTTTTGCAGTGTGTCACCTGCCATCTGGCCTGACTCCAGAGCAGACTCTACATCCGCTGCTCTTTGCCCTTGACGATGACTTGCACTTCCCTCAGCACATTCTGGGTCTCAGCCAGTTCTGCTGTGTCCAATCTGAAGTCTCTGGTCATCTCTGACTATAGGAGGAGAAGGTTGAAGGACACGTCCTTATCTTACCCTTGACGGGATGTTTTCATGTGATGTTCTCAGAATAGACACCATCAGCCACGTCTCACTGACCATTAAACTGTGTATTAATTAGGGACTCTGACAGGAATTGGATGGAGATCATATTAAGAGTCGAAGTGGAAATATCCTTTACCACAGTTTATCTCGACCTGTGTGTGTGTGTGTGTGTGTGTGTGTGTGTGTGTGTGTGTGTGTGTGTGTGTGTGTGTGTGTGTGTGTGTGTGTGTGTGTGTGTGTGTGTGTGTGTGTGTGTGTGTGTGTGTGTGTGTGTGTGTGTGTGTGCAACTCTATCAGCAGTATCAAGTCATTACAATAACCTTCATAAGACCCCACATCCTGGAATTGAAAAAATATTATCTAGATTAAATGAACAGTGCATCATTTCCTTGTTCAGATATCAACCTCAAATTGTCCGAGTAAGTTTCCTAACCCTTGCTGATTTATTTTTCAAAACTACTATTACTGCTACTGCTCCTCTGCTGCCAGAATTACTATTAGTTGTTCTATTACCAGTATTGGGCCACAACTCACACACTTACACACTGGCAACTGTAGGTGGCAGCACAGTTTCAACAAATGGATCTGCTACACAGCTTTGAGGAGAAAGTATTTGCTAAATACTGTTGTACACACGCTGGCAGATACTCTACTAAACTGCTGTTGAAATATTATATTTTAGTCAGTGTCAGAGAAATCTATTATTTATTAGCTTTTTGTCTGCACCTCGTTTTCTTTACTGTGGGGTTCACTTGTTTAAAACTGCAGAAATACACATCTCATTAAGCAGCCTCAGCATAAGAAATAAGCTCTGGTATGACACTTTAAAGATTGTACTGTTGGTTCTAAACAATGCTGAGCAGAGTACAAAAGACATATGGTTGTGTAGGAGCACAAACACACAATGAAAAAAAAGCATTTGATTTAATCAGCAGTTCAGCTACTGCGCCGCAGGACAATGAGATGTTCTGTTTTTCTCACTCTGAGATATTAAATACAATTGTGGGCCCAGAAAAGAACTGCAACATATGAGAAGAAAAGTCAAAAATAAAGATGTTAAATTCATGTATTTATTATAACAAAATGAAGGGGTAATGTGAACACATTGTGTTGACATACAGGACTATCATCAGAAACAACTACCACTGCATTTTCTAGACCTTAAACCGAAGCAATGACATTTTAAAAACTTAAATGAAACGTACTTTTGAAGACAAGGGATTTGATGTGCTTATTTTCTTGCAATGTTGAGTACACTATGTCTATAAGCTGCAGCCAGGAGACTATTTATCAAAAAGACTTTATTGTTATCAAAAGTAAATGTGAGTTTTGACAGGGGTCATGTGTGGGACCCTTTCTTGGTTCCTGGAGGTTTTCAGGCAACAAAGACTCCAGAGACAAATTGTTTCCTGGAGGTTTTATAAATGATTTAGATGTAAAGTGAGATTAGACGTGCTGGTCACTTTTATTTTTCTAAAGAGCCAGTACAGTTTCCACCGATATACATGCATGTGTGTGATACATGTAATCTCATAGCTGACCTCAGACTGGTGCAAGTTGAGTCAAGGGCATCTTAACCAGCACGCTCGTCTGCAGCCGTATAACTAGTCACCACTCAAAGTATAATGCACATCGGTGAATCCGGATTGAGCCGTAAAAGAGGTTTCTAAGGGAAAATATAACCTGTTGAAAATCGTGTTTTATATGGAGCCCCCCCCTGGTGACATTTGGGGAAAAAATATTACGTGAGCACGAATTAATAAGGCATTAAAACTACATTATAAATTGTGGCCAGGCTATTACTTTTTTCCAGCAATGTCACCAGGGGCTCTATAGTTTTAAAGTTTATTTTAAATCTATACTTGCAGTATTTATTTCACTGTAACCATTGAAAGTGCAGGTCTGTCCCGCTCCCCCCTCCATTTAGAACAGAGCCTGGTTTTGTTAGCCCAAAGCAACTGTCCCAAGATGGCTGCCGAGTGGAGAGACCTTCCTCTGAGGACTTTGCTTCCACTTCAATATCGTTCTAATTGAAGTCTATTTTTGGCTTGAGCTGGTCAAGCACACCTCCCTCTGGCTGGTGTAGGCACCTCCTTATCTGGACAGACACAGGCCAGCTGTATGTTTAATGTTGCAGGCTCCTGGCTATAGATTAAACATAGATGCAATGAACGTCATCAAACTGTATTTTAAACACTTTAAAACTTGCTAAGTTCAAAAACCTGTACAACATATTCTTGCGACGACTCCTGCATATTTGATCCGATCATAAAAATTAAATCACCCAGATAAAATGTGATTGATTGATTTATGACGCCACGAAGAAATGTGGCTTTGGGGGAAAAAAGGCTCAGAATTTCGGTGTTATGTTTTTTAATGTCACGCTGAGTGTGACCGCTCGTCCATTAGGACCTATCGATCATCGGAACTGGGCGTTCGAGAGCCACTCTGTGAGAATCAAAGTGCTTGGGGGGGTGAAACGCACTTGGCGGACACCCAAAAATTATCTCAGAGTCACCCCAGTGGAAGCCAAGACGCCACGATACTGCAGACCAGCTTCCTGTCAAGAAGAGGAATAACGCAAACTTTCTCTCTTTCTGCCTGAAATGCTGATGAGGGGACTAGCACACGCGGCGATTCTGCATCGCTTATAATAGTCTCCTTTTTCATCGTCAAAGCTGTTTCAGTTAGCACCTGATGATCGTGCAACTTGCATATTTATCAGCTTTTAAACAGTTATTGGATTTCTCCCCCGTGCCCTTAACTGACACCTCCCACGGCCGTCCAACCTCCTGTCGTTGAGTGTGTGGGTAAAAATGATGAAGCAGGTCTAGAGGTGTTGATTAACTCTTACAAATCACCAGTGAATCCAGCACCAGACTACTTTGTCTCCTTCTCTCTGGAGCTGCAGCCTTTTCTCCTTCTCCCCCTCGTCCTGCTGCCGGGAAACTTGCTGACCTCTGAGGCTTGGATTACCTGACGGGGCCTGAGAGAGCAGCTCAGATGCACTTTGAGGACACGGCTCGCGCTGCCTCTGATCAATGCTCATTGACTCTTGCCTTTTTTATTTATATATTTATTTATTTTTACAAGAGTTACATTACAGTAAATGTGTTCGCTTTGCAGGGGCTCGGCAAACTGCAGCGGCAAACACGTTGTTCCATAGATTAGGAAGTACAGATCCATTCCTGTCCACGTGGCTGCTCAGCGGATGACACTGTCATTCTTTAATGCAGCTGTGATTTACAGTTTGTGTCATAGGATGATCCAATGTGACGTAATGTGATGGGAAGGGACAGGACACGATGTCATGTAATGTGGTTTAATATATGATGGATATGACACCAACACATCACCACACCCACTAAACTACAGAGGCATGGGACCCCAACTCAAGTGGATCAAGTGTAGACATCTATATTCAGTGTGGTTTAGGTGATATATCGAGAAAAGCTCAAATTTCGCACCCGAGCCCATAACATGAAACATCCATCCATCATCCTCTACACAGCTTATCAGTTGAGGGTCATGGGGGGGACAGGATCTTAATAACAGTTGTTTTATATGTGTTTGAAGACATAATATTAAAATTTGTATCACCAGTTTGAACAGGTTTTGAGTGTTTATTCGCTTATAGTAATTTAAAAAAGAATTAATAACGTTTTTTACAATAAATTATAAACATATTGTGTATTTTCTAACAAACCTTACCACAAAAAACTCTTTTGGAATAAGCTCAGTCAAAAAGTGTCTTATTGAGTCTTCTTACTTTTTTGTTTTCATAATAATCGTATAACAGACTGGACAACATGCGTGTCTTGTACAAGAAGGTCATGATGAATGGAGACTGATTTCCCCTTGAAGGAGCGTGAAGGACACAACACTATTTATGACTAACTTTTGAACAGTGGCCTGATGGAGACGGGCGGAGGACAGGGGGAAAAAAAAAATCTATAAACTGGATGAGATGAATAACTCTGTCCTCGACTAGATTTCATAGAGGACGGTGGGTGAGAGGAAGATGTTGTAAAAGCTTTCACCTTCTCTGCTCACATGCATGAGAATGAAAACGTGAAACATCCCATAATGACAACGCTAAAACAGAAGTTTGATTTATTTTTATCGTCTTTTGAGCGTCTTTTGAGCTGCTGCAACAAGTCAATTTCCTCTGTGGAGATTTACATAGTTTAGTCTTTTATTAAACTACTCCCAGAGGTTCAGCACCGACTTGCTCGAAACGTTTCATCAGTTTAAAACTTTTTCTGCGATAAAAAAAAGTAAATTGCTTGAGCCGTTAATGTTAATAAGGTCTCAGAGACATTTTTTAAAAACATCCCACACTGTGAATTTGAGCAAATTACACTCATTTAGATGAAGTATGTGTGAGAGACTGTTTGGGGTCATTAAGTTTGGCCGACATCGCAGAGGACAAGGGAGGACGGAGAAATATAAATCTAGATCTTTGTCTGCTGCAGTGTTTTTTCCAACGGTAAATTTGCTGCTATTAATAAGTTAAATACACCAGAGACAGAGACAGAGACAGAGAAAGAGAGAGAGAGAGAGAAAGAAAGAGAGAGAGAGAGGCAGGAGGATTCCTACCTTCCTCAACACAAGTTTTTCACATTACAACATATTTATTGACTGAACGTCTGCAACAAGCTGTGGATCCGGGCTCCTCCTCTGTTTATAGGACAGTGCAGCATTAAGGTCTGAGAGGCACGAAAACTCACGTCCTGTCCCGTTGCCCCCCCTCGCTGCCACACTGCAGAGAGACAGAGGAAAAGAGACAGATACAGAGAGAGAGAGAGAGAGAGAGAGACGGAGGGAGGGAGGGGGAGGGAGGGAGAAAGAGGCGAGGGGGTTCAGATGAAGAGAGGGAGGAGGCAGAGTTTTTGGGAAACAGCGAAGTGAGCTGCACTGCAGCAACTGGGCGTTGGCTGAGCAGGAGGCAGAAAAAGGTCGGATGAAAAGGAAACAGGATGATTGGTGCAGGGGAAGTGGATCAGGTGGATTTTACATTGAAATTTAGACGTAAAATATAGATTTGGTTTGTTTGAACAAGATAGTTTTTTTTCTTAGATGACTTGGAAATTCCAGGTTAGTCTGAAACTATATAAGGTTTAGGATCAAGGTTATCTTTGAGGTTATTAATTCACCAGAGGAAAGTAACTAAGTACATCTAAACAAAGGATTTAAGCACAAACTCAAGGTATTTTTATTTGTTTCGGAGAAAATACTTCTTACTCCACTTTATTTGACAGTGAAACTTGCTCTGAATGACATTATCAATTAAACTTGATTATTAGTAATAATAAATCCTATAGTCTTTAGCTGAAAATGTTTGCAGTTTTTCATAAAACAAAATGTAATTAATAATGTGTGACTTTCTTCTTGTAATAGAGATATTTTACATTGTGGTATTTCTAATATTCCTTAAGGATATATACAGTATTTCCTCCACTATAAGTTATAATAATGATTTATATAATTAGTTAAGGTTTGTATTTGTATAAACCTAAATGTTTATTTCAAATAAAAGTTTTAAGGGACAAAAAAAATGTGTCATCATTGAGAAAACCAGTTTAAAACCATGACAAAAACATGTAGCTGTGCATTATCAGGAAAACCAGGGTATGATAAGACTTATGATTTGGGGTTAGTGAACTACAACTGTGTATTTTTATAAATATATAATATGCAGTGGGGTCTGGGTCGTGGAAATTTGTGAATGGGAAAGTGGTGCATTGAAGTATCGACAGTTTTCATTTTTTCACTCTCTTATGTCATCTGCTGCCGTTTATTCTTCTCCTCTGTTCATATCATCATTCAGAGCTTTAGTGATGCTTCTAACTTCTAACTGAAAAAAGGAATTCAGACAGAAGTTCACGATCTGCTGCGTCATTTCTACTTGTTTTAACAGCTGCTGTGTTTCTGTGTCAAATGAATCCCAGATCCAATAAACGCTCGATAATGGACATTAATTCTTCATCTGCAAACGTTTCTGCGTTGGATGCTGCAGTACTGATCAATCATCACCAGCAGATCCTGAAAAGCTGCTCCGATTCCATTTCATACCGTGCATGTGCATGTACAGGCCTGCAGGTCAACTGAGGACAGAACCCACTCACACACACACACACACATTCACACTCTCACACACAGAGCAATATATATATACAGCTATAATGTGCAAGACGCTCCCTTATCACCCAACCCACCTTAAGACAGGCAATATAATGTTTAACGCCGTAAGCATTTTCTTTACCGTCCTCTCTACACAGGCCCGTCTCCATCTTTCTCCTCTTACCTCTCCTGTCCTGCTACTTATATCTCCATTTCTGATTTTCTCTCTGTATACCTCTGTTACTCTTTCTTCATCCCTTTTTTTTTCCTGTTTTCTTTCTTTATTTCTTTCCCTCTTCTTCTTCGAGCCAGGAAAATGTGCTGTGTCTGCAGGGGTGGGGGGGGGTTATTTGGTGCAGGAGACGGGGAGTAATTGATAATGGTGCCGCTTGCTGCCCTTGCTATCAAGAGAGCTGTGTTTGCTTTTAAAGGAAACGAGACAGAAAGAAAGAAAGAGGGAGCACAAGTCAAGAGAGACGGGTAAAAAGCAGAAAGTCACAACTCAAAGGCGACATAAAGAAAGAGAGAGAGATATTGAAGAGAGCCAGAGGGGAAGACAGTTTAGAGGGAGAGGACTTTGTACCTTTCACAAACTAGTTCTGTGTTGGCATCTTACTTTTTTGAGTCATGTTCCCTTTTCTCACCAGACTCCATTCTTCCATTATCCTTTAAGGGAACATCCTGGACAGGTCGCCAATTAGTCCCCAATTAGCTTAGTGTCTTCAGACTGTGGGAAGATGCTGGAGTACTACGAGAAAACCAAAGACACAGAGCCTGCAAACTCCACACAGAAACACCAAACCGGGATTTGAACCAAGGACTCTCAAGCTGCAACAGTGCTAACCACTGCGCTAACATGCCGCCCTAACCAGACAAAAAAAAGTTTTGTCAGTCAGCTACCTGTTGCGCTACCAACTCAACAATTGGCTCTTTTCCGTTTCTGATTATTCCATGAAAGCCTCCTTTAGACTTTTGGGACTTGACCCCGAATCCTTATATTTCCTATATCACCCCCAGTAAATGTTACAAAGTGAGACTTTAAAACCAGTTTGATAAGTATGATTTAGCATTAAACGGAATCCAGCTCCTGGTTTCTTGACTTTGCATATTGAGCAAAATAGAAAGTGTATTTAACAAATTTATACTTAAGTTTCCCCTCAAGAAATGTACAAATTGAATCTGTCCTGCATTAAAAAATGAGCAGCAGCAATTAAATGTTTACATTTGTACCTTCGTTGTAGCACAGGACTGAAGTGATGCAGACATCACAGTGCAACGATACCAAACACAGGAAATCTGATGTACGATATTTAATACTTCAGTGAAACTCGGTGCATAAACTGTTTTCTTTTTATATCTTGCCAACTCGCTCTGAGGAAATATACGATTTTGAAGTTCAGCTCGAGCTGAAACAAAAGGAATCACATTTCCCTCCCTCCCCTGTGTGTGTGTGTGTGTGTGTGTGTGTGTGTGTGTGTGTGTGTGTGTGTGTGTGTGTGTGTGTGTGTGTGTGTGTGTGTGTGCGCTGTTGCTCATGCAGTTATTTACAATTCAGGGTTTTCCAGCATTGGTGCCCGACTGCGTCAGACCCGCCTCACCACTGAATGTGCCTCTTAAATATTGATGAGGTCTCCGGGCTCTCTGTGGTAATGATAATGTCAGAAACACTGTGGTATACAACTACAATAACAGGCGCACGGAGAATGTTAACACCTATACCGGGGAGGCACAAGCTTTTACAGCAGCACACAGGCAGGTAGGAGGACGTTCATGCATGTGTAACTGACAGGGCGTGGCTCACCCATGGCAGCTGCGGCTCTGGAGGTAAAACGGGTCGTCCACTGACCAAAAAAACCAATGGTTTGATCTCCGGCTCCTCCAGTCCACATGCCAAGTTGTCCTTTTGAAAGATACTGAACCCCGAAATTCCCCTGATGGATGATAGTTCATTTTGCTCTATATATAAATGCAGTTTATCATTTTTCACGTCACATATGCACAACCACATATATACAAATGCCTACATTACAATGAAATGAATGAGGCTCTAAGGTATATACTGTATATACACCTTAGAGTTAGTCGTACCTTATGAAAAATGTTGGGTGTTCATTATATATTTGAATATTATAAATATTTTATATCCAGAGTGTGTTCGCCTCAGTTCCTCAAAGACACTCATTCAAACTTCTGTTTAAGTCTGGAGAAAAACAACACATGTTCGGGACAAAAATAGGGAGCTGCAAAAAAACTGTAGAGACCCTGGAGAAGAAACTTCCTGCTCGTCGTGCACAAGGGAACACCTGCCCCTCCTAAAATGCAAAAACACCCCACACACACACACACACACACACACACACACACACACACACACACACACACACACACACACACACACACACACAGATCCTGTCGCTCCCGGCCTCGCCCTCTCTCTTCAGAGGAAATGAGATATGCTGATGAAGCTGCTGCACCTCTCCTGGATGAACACGAACCGTTTTGGCACTTTTTGAGACATCAAAGCGAGTCAGGAAAACTCTGGGAGAAGCCTGTGATATTTCATCTCCGGGTGTTTTACATGCGCTTCTTCCTCGTGGAGTATATGTGCTCAAAAAGTGTGTGATGGGAGTGTGTGAATCTTTTGTGCCTCTGATACCAAATCCCACTTTTCGCCCTGGAGCTCAGACGACTAACTTTCGGTTCTTTTTATGTTTTCGAGAGGTAACTCTCTCAAAAAACTTTTTGCACCAGTGGTGGTTCTAGGATATTTCTTAATCAGGGGCCGAAAAGGGGCCACAATTTACACAGAGAGGCCAAATATTTAGATTTATTTATTAACTCTGTTACTTTTTGCTGTATGTATTGGATGTAGTCAAATCTGAAAGCTGAAAATACTGGGTGGGACCTTAACCGATCTGATACTACATCTTTAAAGTATATTAATTTCTTTTCCCACATATAACTTTTTCGCCGCTGCACTGCGACTCTTTGGCAAGTGCTGTTTTTCGAACAGTGAAGAAGAAGTGATTTCTGGTAGTGTAGCGTCAGCCAGAGCAAGTTAAAAATCCAACAATTTGACAATATATCACAAAGGAAAGTCCCTCATGTAATGTATGCTAGACTTCAGTTTCAGGGGGGTTGATGATATCTTGCAAACTCATAAAGCATTTGAAGAACCATCCCAGGAAAGAGCACAAGTTCAGGCAAAGGGGAAAAATGACGAATCACAGCAGCAAACTTGGGAAACCGCAAAAACAAAGACAACCCCAAAGCAAGAAGGAGAACCAACACACTTGTTGCATTCATATTTCTACACAACAAAGCGGCCAGGTAAAGTTTGTCTGGTCGCAAAAACATATGCGAAACTGCCCTCAACAAACTGTGAGGGGGGGGGACACATTTCATTTAAACAAACGTTATATGAAAAGTTATTTTTCTAAATGCATAGTTATCAGATCAGTATCGGCCAATACGCAAACACAGGGTATCGGCATCAGGAAGGGACAAATAATATCGGATCATCCTTAATTAAACACATCTCTATTGAAAACATTGCTCCTTTAGTGCCTGGATCACCAACTCTCGTTTTTCTACACTCAAGTTTTTGCCAGAGAGCAGTTTTCAGCAACCTGTCTCAATCTCATGAAATATGCAGACTTGACCTCAGTAATTGCCGTTCACCAGTCGGGGGTTGCGTGACTCCTTAGTTTCATTTTCCAAACCAGGGAGACGGTTTATTCAACCGTGACACTTCCACTCTGCCTCTCAGCCCGTCTGGCTCACGGCACAGTTTGCAGCAGCAGCAGCAGCAGCAGCAGCAGGGGGGAGAGAGAGAGAGAGAGAGAGAGAGAGAGAGAGAGAGAGAGAGAGAGAGAGAGAGAGAGAGAGAGGTTAGTGGATTACAGGAGAAAGAAAAGAAAATGTCATGCTTTGCTTTTTTCCCCCTAATTACATCAATATGGCAGATGATGTCTTATTTATATACAATATATGTGACAGTTACATAAAAGGGACCATCCCTAATATTATCTCAATGTACACTGAGAGTGTGATATAAAGTATATGATAATAAAACCTGAGAAAAAGTCCACTCTATCTCTCAATCTGCCAAAAACTTAACGGCCACACTGTCTATTGACCTTCGCCGTACTTATATTACAGTAGCATCGGAAAACTGCATTTTCAGTGCAATCACATTCTATTTTACAATGAACAAATAAGTTGTTAAAATACTTGTTAACAAATTAAGTAATATAAATCAGTCTTTTCTCTTAATCTTGTGTTATTGTGGAAAGGCAATGACAGCTTTCTAATCATTTTTCGATTTTGGTTTTCCCTGCAGGGAAATCCAGTCAACAGTAAAGCACAGAGACGTAAAATAAATAAAAAAGTGGAGTTTAATTTAAGTCATTTAAATGTGCAAATCACCCCTTGAAACAAATGCACAGCGCAGAGCTCACACCACAGGAACAGGAGTGGTTGTGAGATTAGGGGAAAAGAGAGGGCAACTGCAGAGTTTGTTCATTTTTTAAAATAAATGAAGCATTAACTTCAGGGATTTTCACATAAAAGCAACGCTGAGGCACAAAAGCTGATGCAAGGATCCAACAACCATGACTCATCTGCGTTAAGGAAACACCCTCCCTCCCTCCATCCTGTCCTTTTATTCCTCCTACATATCCCTCCTTTCCTTTAATGCATCTCTGCATCTAGTTTCTTTATAGACTGAGCAAGCACAGCGAGTACATGTAGTAAATTCTGCAACAACCAGAAAAAGGGTTTTTATTTACAATGTAGTGTCAGATAGTGAAGAAGAGCCGACCCCAGGGAGATGCTCAGCAGAGCTTAGGCTAATAGAGAGAAGTGGAAAAATATACTTAAATACATGACAATACAATCGACAGAATTTGATGAGGTTTTCTTTGCAAACACTGTATATTAAATAAAAAATATACAATATACTGTAGTTTCAGAGCTGCTATTTGTAGATAGTGACTGTTGTATTAGAGGTATTAAGAGAAAAAGAAGAAATAAAAGGGGATAAAGAGCAGAGAAAGAATGAGACGCTTTTCTCTTTCAACTTTCAGCTCTTTTGATGCAGACACTATGGGAAAAGCAAAAACACTCACACACCTTTATAAGATTGTTAGGTTAAATTCACTAAATACTGTTTTTTAAAATTAATTCTGTACCAAATTGCACACACTCATACATTTCAGACCCGTAAACATGTCTATTATTCATCAAGGTCCGTGAGTTCATCTCTGAGAAATCACAAATGTTAAGAAACACTCTGTAGCACAATAATAAAGAAAGTAGAAAACTATTCCTGGATCTGCCCCCTGATCCAGATCCGCACCAACAGTTCATGGGTCCTTTCCCGACCCATAATGCATCCTTCCACCAAGTTTCATGGTCTTGTCCCGCATCCATCCATTGATTCACAATTCATGAGGAGCATTAGTGAAATGAATGTTCCACACACTTTTACTGTATATCTCATGTGCAATGAGAGAGTCCCACCCACACACAAACACACACAGACACACACACACACTCCAGGAGGCAGTCACTGATTTGAGGGATTACAAACTGTCTCAGAATACTAAGTGCTACTTAGCAGGATTGGCTGCAGGCGCCCCACACTGGTGCCGTGTTAGTGAACCTATTACTGTAAGAAAATAAATGTAGTCGTTGTTAACCTCCTGTCATTCTCTGAATCACAATCACTTTAATCTCAAAGCCCCAAAAACCAACGTTGACACGTTGGTGGTTGTGCTGCAGGAGACATGCACAAGGAGCTCAAACACAGAGAAAACCTCAATGCAATACTGAAGTTCTGAAAATAGAATATATGCTACAGTACATATAACAAGTACACACACTTAGGTGTACAGTATATGGACCAAGTTCTTTTAAACTCCTGTTTGACAGATTCATTTCTGTGAAATTGAGTCTGGACAAAGCCGCAGATTATTACAACATTGGGACAATGAGGCAGGACATTATTATTATATAGCTTAAAGTGCTTGAATCTATTATGTGTCTTCTACATGTGTGACACCTCTCCTGAGATACTTGTCCAGTTTCACGTCCATCAAATGCTAGAAACGTCATAGACATGCCCACCAATTTACAGAAATGTTCTCGCTTTATTCTACAGGACTGGCAGCTAAAGTGAAAGAGAGAACTAGAACCCGGCCTTGAAGTTCCCCTCAGGTGCACAATACACTTCAGCACCTTTGAGCTCGTTGTTTTTTCCAGAAATGGCCTAAAACCCCGACAATATCCCGCGGACCCATCTCCACACAGCAGAAACACAGAGTTAGCAACTAGCTGGTGAATCATTCAGCAGATCGATTTCTCAGGAGTTGGGGGAGGCCAAAGCTGAGCTGAAAACACAAATGTACCTTCAGTGGCTGCCACTTAAAAAAACTCACGAGGCAAAGTTGAATAAAAAGTAAAGGAACGGGAGAACAGAGGAAAAACCCACATGGGATTCAAACACAACACACAAAGCAAATCTGAAGAACTTAGAGAACTCACAGTTTTCAGCTGGGACTCACAAACAAGTCCTGAATAAAGAGAACAACTTGACAGGCAGAGAAAGACTGAGGGGACTGAAGACACATGGAGGAGAGGGGGACACTGATCATGGAGGAGACAGCCATTACAGAGACAGGAAACAAACAAGCAGGAAGTCAAACAGCCACAGGTACTAAAGGAGGATTTCAAAATAAAACAGGAACTAAAGAAAACAGGAGCAGGGTGAGACGTAGCATCAGCTCCATGTTTAAATAAACCACGTCTGTTCTAATGCTGCTGTTCACGTAATCAACTTTATAATTTGAGAAATACATTGCTAAAAAAAATCCCTGACATGTAAAAAACCTTTTGAAAAATAGAAATGTAAAATCCTGTTGACCTTTGAACTTTACAGAAATGTAGATTAATGTGTGTGTTTATCCACATTTGATGCTGAAGGATGTGGTTTCCATCCTGAATGATAATGCTGATTTCCCTTTAACCATGACCGTGATCTTTCCTTAATCCTAATCAAATAGGTTTAGTTACAGTTTTAGAAAAATCTCCTTTCTCGGCTTTATGTAAATCAGTTTGACTTGACGTTGACTTTGCTCTGTATTCAACAGAAGTCACCACCGCACTACCCAGACGTTAGAAATGACAAGACGCAGATCAGAAAACAGTTGCATGAGTCATTCAAGAGGGAATACCAAATTCTGTGGTTCAGATAAAAGGACCTGTTGATATAGACTGTAACCCCCTTCCCACACACACACACCACACACACCTTTCTAAACCTCAGTGCTCGTTCGCCCTCTTTCTCCTCTCTCTCTCTCTCTCTCCTTCTCTTTGACTCCCCTCCCTCCTCTGTCCCCTCCCTCCTCTGCCCCTCCCTCCTCTGTCCCTCCCTCCTTCGGCTCCATCATGATTCTGCAGCTCAGCCTCTGCAGCATGACTCCACTTTCCTCGCTGCGCCTCAGTCTGCCTCTCCAGCAGCTCGCTGACAGGACCCAGAGAAATACTGTCATGGCCTGAAATAACCAGAGGGCTGAGGCAGACCTACAGCACACATACACACTCTGCTCCACAAACACATATGGCACAGCACCGTGGTTTTTAGACCCAGACAGTTTAATTCTGTCTTGACGCAGTCATTAGGCCTTTAAGAGACGGGAATAGGGTAAACAACACAACAAACAGCTGTTCCGCAGCAGCTTTTTTAGATAAATGTCCTACAGCACCTCATCAACAGGCACTGTCCCTGAATGGCTTGTTAAATTGTGGTTTTGTGCCTCGGCTTGTCTTTATGCTTCACACTGAGCTGCCCGAGTCACGGCTGAAATACAGTGTTTCAATGATTTATGAGCATACAGCTATAAAAGAGTTCACGACAGCCACCAAACTGTGCTCGTCCTTATGTGGAGAAAAGCTGCGTGGCGTCTGATTAATTGCCTCGAGTGATGTTCGGTTTGAAGACAACAAAACTGAATATGAAATAAATCTGTGGGTGTGGAGTCGGAGGGATGTGACCAGACCTGTGTAGGCTGCTCTTCATCCCAGCGTGACGTGAGCAGCTTCAGAATCAGCTGGATAAAGAATATCCAGAAAACAAAGTTCTTTTGTATCAGGTTTTGTTTAGTCTCATGTGACCAATATCTCTCTTTTTTTATATCTAAGCTGAATTATTAACCGCCTGCTTAGATGCTTTCTACTTTTTTTACCTATTGAATATTGTATATGCCGCAGATTCGCTCCTCTTCTTTTAACGTTATTGCTTTAAAGTATCCGCTATGAAATGTTATTTTAAAACATTGAATGGAATCTGCTGTGTTGTTCTTTAGACGTGACACACACAGCAACACACACTGTGCAAAAGCTGATGACTCATCGCGTTGATGGATTCCGCTGAGTCATGCAAGTCAAACAGGGAGAAAAAGGGTTTAACAGTGTCTTTCAATGACATAAACAAAACGATAACGTTCTGTTTACAACCAAATTTGTCATTTAACTTTTGTGCTTTTTTTTTATTTGCAGCCGTATGTGATGAAATTACTCTTTCAAATAGTTTAGCATCTGTTACGTGTCCTGCATCCTGATGAGGAATCGTCTCTTTAACAGACTCAAGGCTCGAGCTGACCAATCCAGAGTGTCACCCCACCTCTTCCAATGTTGGCTGGGATTGGCTCCACCCCCTTGTGACCCTCAAAGGTTAAGCAGAATACGAAATGGATGGATGGACGGACGAACATATCATCAAGCAACTTTTGCAGACATAATTTCAGAATTCTCAAATTTAAAACTCTGGTTCCTTCGCCCTTTGTCCGCCGCGCTAGAGCAATAACTGGAGTAATAAAACTCGCACCGAGGTAATTTCCTCAAGCTCAGGTAGCGAATAGACGATTCCACAGAGGGTGCAACATTAAAACGTCTAAAAGATGATGGAAGGGCACAGAGACATAAAAAGAGAGACGGTGAATCTGCGTCTGTGAGACAGCGGAGGAGGGAGGAGGGTTGCAGAGGAAGAGGGTGATGAGTGACTCTGCAGATTAGAAACATGATGTCAGACCACTGTAGGTGATCCAAGGTATCAGGGATGGATGGAAGGAATCTCTGGGATTTGAACATGTGCTTTTATGACACGAGTGACTCAAATACACGATATTTACGTGTGAAATTGGAAATGTTTGTTTCGCTGATTGTCGAGAAGAGAGAGAAAAGGAATCACAGGTGGGCGGAGACACAGATAGATGAGAAAACCGCTGCAGAGATTCACTGACCTGAACGTCCTTACACACAGACACACAGATTCTCAGAGGGAATTGTCTCATGAATCTGGGGTTGCAGCCTCTTCCTGATGACTATAGATCATGTGCATGACTCAGGTACTTTGCAACATAAAAGTGTCGGCACTAAACGGACCTGAAGGCCGCCCCACCTAGTAATTATATTGTTTTCCCTCCGATGAGTGTTTCTCTGTATAAAAAATCCTGATAACTGCCAGGTCGCGGAGCCTGAGTCACATTTTGTGGAAACACACTCTGATGGGATAATTAAATAGGGGTCTCACAGTGGGCTAATTCAGTTTAATCTGTTTGTCCTCCGCTGATCACTCACTCCCTCCTCCAGATGAGAAAAGCTGCTGACTTCAGCTTAAAAAGATTTAACTTGGGCCTTGTGGGCGTGAGTGAGAATAAGAGGGAAGATGACACTAATCTGCTGTGTACTACAACCGTGTTCCTGTCATGTGTGTGTGTGTGTGTGACAGCTGTGTGTTCAACACCACATGGGATTCTTGTTGTTGTTCCGAATGACCCTGAAGAGCAGCTTCCTGCACGATGCAGCTTTTATTTTGCAAACTGTAACATGTGCAAACAAATTAAAAAAGAAAATCTATATATGCTGACACCGGACAGGAGCTCATATCGCAACGGGGCACAGCACAAACATGCTGAAGGAAATACTCCACATACATACAGTAAACAGTCCATATGTGCTGAGGAAGCATTGCGGCTGTATTGTTAGAGCGGTAAAAGCACACAGAGATAAACGATAGAATATCTTCTGAAGCATATATAAATAACCTATTAAGGCACAAACCAGTTGTTTGACTCATTTAAGTGTAGCTGTAGGATTATTGTGTCACTGCTCCCAAGCTAAACTCAACTTAATGAATGAATATGATGTGTTCATAGGCTAAAGATTAACTTCAAGATCCCATACTAGGGATCTTTTGATATATGTCAAAGCCTTTTTATTGCTTATTTCACTGGTTTTATGCAAGATGATGCAAGGAGTGCAACCTGTTTCAAAATCTGTCTTTGATCAGTGATGCTTTGGTGTCTGAAACAGGTTTTTGTCTCAGTTCTTCAATGCTGGGATGGGAAATCTATAAATTAGTAATTATGGCCAACTTCACTTTCATAAACTAGTGGGAGAACTAACCTTAAGAATGGACAGTGAACGGAAGCAATATGTAATACTTGAAGAGACAGAGTAAAATATGAAGAGACATTTACAATATTTAGAACAAAGCTAGTACTGAGGCTTTCGTGCAATACTTAAGAGTTGAAGGTCATGCTAACCACACTGCTTGCTGTCGTATGATCACAGGCGTGTAGTATGTTGAACACATAGTAGAAAGTTCTCAGGGTAAGTGATTGTGGAGGCTGCTTTATGATATCATCATAATTTACAACATGAATAAAGAGTCTGATTATCAGACCAGAGTCGAAATGATTCATCTTTACTGGAAACAACAACATAAATCACTGGTTAATCAGCACAGAAATAAGTGTGCGTTTGTTTGTGTGTGCATTGTAAGCAAACAGATTTATGCTACACTCCTGAACTTTGTATATTATACATTTTGTTGCATGATTTTATTAGAAGGCGACAGTTTAAAACTAATGTTGACGTTTTTACTGAAAGCTTGAAGCGTCTCCTGCTGACGAAGCTCCACCTGAAAGATATTCCTTAACTTCACACAAGAGGAAATGATCAATGTGTTTCTGCATCTTCAACTATTGTTTTCCCACTGACTGCCATTAATAATGTGTGCACATAAATCTATCAGTGAATGACCAACGTTTTTCCTCTTGACACTCGGCCATGCTCAGTGCACGTGCATTCTCATAGCATGTATATGTTTGTGTTTGAAGTGCATGTGAGGTAACACAGCTACGTCTTGGCCGTTTGCCAGGTATTTCCCCATGTGTCAGGAGAATGTGGCACAGTTTTACTTCTGTGGTTACTTAACTGTGTACATGCCACGGAGGGTCACCCATACATAAGATGCTGTATCTGAGAGGGAGAGAGAGAGAGAGAGAGAGAGAGAGAGAGAGAGAGAGAGAGAGAGAGAGAGAGAGAGAGAGCTACTGATGCATTGCAGATAAACTGCAGATCCTGTTGTAACCCTTCCCTCTCTCTCCTCCCGTGCAACCCACTCTTGTTGCTCTTTTTCGCTCCTGCCACTGTTCACGATATCGTCACAGCACCCCCCATCAGACCTCCCACCACCATCACCCCATACAGCCATCTACAGCCTGTCACGCCCTGCGTTACCTCACCATCTCCTCCTCTTAACCTTACAACTCTCACAGATCCGTCTCCAGAGCCAACAGAGCTGTTTGCCCTTTTGCAGAATACTGCAGTCTTAAGTTTTAAGCACCATTACAATGGCTCAGGCTGCAAATAACATGTTTCTGCGGCTGCTACAAATGTGAAGATGTTGCACTTTCCGGCAAAGAAATGTATGAGACGAATGTGCTTTTGCTAATTCTACTGTTGGACTCTTCAGACTGATGATCCCCGCTGCCACTTAGATGCCACATCACATTTAATGCCCTCTTTTCTTTCCCCTTAAATAGCTTTAAGTTTGGTTAAAAAACAACTTATTCCACAGTCTGTTAACAGATAAGTATTTCAGTTAGATTTTCAACAGTTTCCATTTGAAGACAAAACTAATTGAAAGCCAAAGACTAACGACATTGGCATCTAACTAGCTACCACCCGATCCTGGATTTGCTCCAAAATGTAATGGGTTTTTCCTTGGGTCATGCTCCACCATTTCAAAAGGTTTAATGGAAATCGGTTCAGTAGTTTTTGAGTCATCCTGCTGGCAGACAGTAGAGAAACAAACAAATGGCAATGAAAACATCCCCCTTTGCCTTAATCTCAATTATTGATTGAGGCAACTATTACAAACACATCAGATTCACGATTCTGCTGCATTAAACACTTATTTATCACTATAAATACATGAGTGAAGCCCCCTCCCAATAAAAACACAATTAATTTCAATATTTTTGCTGAGAAGTCTCCAGTTGTTTTTGAATCACGGAGCTTTGTTCAACAAAGTACTTGAATATTTACCTTTCGTCTTCACTAGGAACTAATGGGACGCCCCTTTTTCACCAACGTGTGCATCAGCAGAGCCTCTGAGGAAAACCTCTGGGGAAAATGTCAATCAATGTAAATCAATATACAACAAACCTCAAGTGGGAGCTGAACATGCAATAATCTAAATCCTGCACAGACAAGGCTCTGAAGTGCAAACATGTGCACAAACGGATCCACACACTGGTGCACAAAGTGTGTGACCTAGTAAAATGTTGAAAACCAAAAAGAAAAATGGTGTTTTTTGCAGTAGCTTTGAAACTAACACATTTTCTG